>NC_139990.1:13113712-13133712 GCF_964263955.1 Coregonus lavaretus | reverse complement strand
AAAACTGCCTTTAAATATGATAGGCAAGTAATCTCTGCATATATTTCTACAGTGGGCGTCAGACTCCTATTATTTTACAACGGGACAGCTGAGTTGTAAATCCACTATAAACACAGGCCACAAATATCCTCAAAAGTATTTAATGTGAAAACTCTGACTTCTCCTACATTAACACACTACTATATACAGTAGCCCTGTCCACTGTAAATGTTTGCAAACAAAAGTGAATAGCTAAGCCACCCTGAAGCTGACTTTTATGAAAACAAAACCTTTCCTCCGCCTTCCACTGTCCCTCAATCCCCCTCCCCTTACCCCACTCCACCTCCCTCCCCTATCAGCCCAGAATGTTGATACTGTATTAATGTTAATGACCTGAGAGCTCAGATAACAATGGCAGGGGACTGAGAGGAGGGAAGTGTTTTCTTCGGACTCTGTAAAGAGGGGAGCAGCGGGAGGGGGATGCTGCCAGGGAGCCATGGACACAGTCAGGGGCCCAAGCACAGCCCATAGTCATTACTGGCCAGGGCAGGAGCTGGGGCTCAGGCTGGGGCTCCCCTATCATCTCAATCAGCTGTTTTACACACACAAAGGGATTGCTATTTGAGGGTCAATCCCAGGGGCGGACTGGGACCAGAAATCGGCCCTGGCATTTAAATTATTTATTCGAGGCCCCCATACCGGACAATTATTTTCCTCTAAGCCCCCATACCAGCCCATTTTATTCCTTGAGGCCGGCATTATTAGCCAGATAATGATGATTTTGCAAAAAAAATAGCTACACAGGCCATCTGGGCTAAGATGGCCAGTCCGCCCCTGGTCAGCCCCCCTGAACCCCTGCAGGGAGGTTACATCACCTTGAGTCTTTCCTGTCAATACCTTCTCTTGCTAAGTTATCGCAGTCAATTTTTAGTGAAAAGTAACACTTAACAGTACGGTAGATCACAGCTTAACAGGTCCCTCTCCCCCAATTTTAGAGGAGTTAAACCATGGTTCATGTGATGTTCCTAGATGCTGTAAGTGGTACTGGCTCACAGAACTGCTTCTGAAATCAGTCTGGTACATCAGTGCACCTGTACAAAATTAGGAGGTGCTAATATGTTCCTTTCATTTTCATGTTTTATTTTATAGTGTGTCGAGCTAATCCTGCCTGCAGGGCCCTGGGGTTGTTGGGTAACTGAAAGAGGCAGAGGGAGAAGGAGGAGAAGGAGAAGGAGAAGGAGAAGGAGAAGGAGAAGGAGAAGGAGAAGGAGAAGGAGAAGGAGAAGGAGAAGGAGAAGGAGAAGGAGAAGGAGAAGGAGAAGGAGAAGGAGAAGGAGAAGGAGCAGGAGAAGGAGAAGGAGAAGGAGAAGGAGAAGGAGAAGGAGAAGGAGAAGGAGAAGGAGAAGGAGAAGGAGAAGGAGAAGGAGAAGGAGAAGAAGGAGACCCATTCATCAGTGTCATCTCTTTGGTTTGAACCCTCATGTACAAAACATTAAGAACACCATCCTAATATTCTGTTAACCCCCCCATTTTGCCCTCAGAACAGCCTCATTTAGTCTGGACATGGACTCTACAAGGTGTTGAAAGTGTTCCACAGGTATGCTGGCCCATGTTGACTCTAATACTTCCCACAGTTGTGTCAAGTTGGCTGGATGTCCTCACATACACAATCCATGTCTCAATTCTCTCAAGGTTTAAAAATCATTCTTTAAGCTGTCTCCTCCCCTTCATCTACACTGATTGAAGTGGATTTAACAAGTGACATCAATAAGGGATCATAGCTTTCACCTGGATTCACCTGATCAGTCTATGTCATGGAAAGAGCAGGTGTTCTTCATGTTTTGTATACTCAGTATATATCCGTCCTCTGCTAGTCCTTACAGTAGAGGCATGTGATTGGTGCGTAAGAGCAGCCTGCTTCTCTCAGGAGGAAGTAGATAAACCCTCAGTGCATTCTGGGAAGGTGATAAGACTAGACCCTAGTCAATCACTGACATCACATGAGGACACCTGTGAGCTGCCCTGGGTTCACACAGGGGCTGTGTGTGTGTGTGTGTGTGTGTGTGTGTTTGTGTGTGTGTGTGTGTGTGTGTGTGTGTTACAGCCGACCTGAGATCTAAAACCTTACAGAGAGTTATGTGAAATTAATGATGCAGTGTTTAATGAATGAGCACTTATGATAATATCTTACCCGTACTAGGACCCCTGGGGGTACTTGGTCTATCCACAGGGGGTACTTGAGAAGACTCATGAGACCATAGGCTTCCTGGTAAAATGCATACAGGCGATACTTCAGGGGTACTCCGGGTAGAGCAAAATTAATTTGGTAGGACGGTAATCGAAAAAGGTTGGGAACCACTGACATAGAGCGTGTTGTCTCAGCGGAGGGAGCGTTGGGGAGAAATGAGGCCTGTTCACAGAAACAAGAGTATTTCCTGCAGTGGCACCACAGCCTGATCTAACAGTATGACTAAGTGTCCGTGTGTACAGTTCCTTCAGAAAGTATTCACACCCCTTTACTTCATCCACATTTTGTTGTGTTACAGCCTGAATTTAAAATAGATTACATTGAGATTTTGTGTCACTGATCTACACACTACAGTATACCCCATAATGTCAAAGTGGAATTTTGTTTGTAGGAACCTTTTGAAATTAATACAAAATGAAAAGCTGAAATGTCTAGAGTCAATAAGTATTCAAAAACGTTATTATGGCAAGCCTAAATCAGTTCAGGAGTAAAAATGTGCTTAACAAATTGCATAATAAGTAGCATGGACTCATTCCGTGTTCAATAATAGTGGTTAACATGATTTTTGAATGACTACCCCATCTCTGTAACCCACACATACAATTATCTGTAAGGTCCCTCAATCGAGTAGTGAATTTCAGATTCAACCACAAAGACCAGGGAGGTTTTTCAATGCCTTGCAAAGAAGGGCACCGATTGGTAGATGTGTAAAAAAACAAAAAAACAAACGCTAAATATACCTTTGAGAATGGTTAAGTTATTAATTAGGCTTTGGATAGTGTATCAATACACCTAGTCACTACAAAGATACAGGCGTCCTTCCTAACTCAGTTGCCGGAGAGGAAGGAAACTGCTCAGGGATTTCACCATGAGGCCAATGGTGATTTTATAGAGTTTAATGGATGTGATAGGAGAAAACTGAGGATGGATCAACAACATTGTAGTTACTCCACAATACTAACATCAATGACACAGTGAAAAGAAGGAAGCCTGTACAGAATAAAAAAATATTCCAAAACACGCATCCTGTTTGCAACAAGGAATTAAAGTAATACTGCAACAAAATGTGGCAAAGAAATTACCTTTTTGACCTGAATACAATGTGTTATGTTTGGGGCAAATCCAACACAACACTTCACTGAGTACCACTCTTCATATTTTAAAGCATGGTGGTGGCTGCCTCATGTTATGGGTATGCTTGTCATCGGCAAGGACTAGGGAGTTTTTAGGATAAAAATAAATGGAATATGGCTATAAGCACAGGCAAAATCCTAGAAGAAAACATGGTTCAGTCTGCTTTCCAACAGACACTGGGAGACTAATTCACCTTTCAGCAGGACAATAACCTAAACCACAATGCCAAATCTACACTGGAGTTGCTTACCACGACGACGTTGAATGTTCCTGAGTGGCCTAGTTACAGTTTTGACTTTAATCGGCTTGAAAATCTACGGCAGGACTTGAAAAAGCCTGTCTCGCAACAATCAACTTGACAGAGCTTGAAGAAATTAAAAAAGAATGATGGGCCAATATTGTACAATCCAGGTGTGCAAAGCTCTTAGACTTAGCACTTACCCAAAAAAGACTCACAGCAGTAATCGCCGCCAAAGGATCTTCTACAAAGTATTGACTCAGGGGTGTGAACACATATGTAAATTAGATTTTTCTGTATTTCATTGTCAATAAATGTGCAAAAATGTCTACAATCATGGTTTCACGTTGCCATTATGGGGTATTGTGTTTAGATGAGTGAGAATATACATATATTTATCCATTTTGAATTCAGGCTGTAACACAACAAAATTTGAAATAAGTCAAGGGGTATGAATACTTTCTGAAGGCACTGTATCTGTGAGTCATTGAGTCGTCACACTCAGAGAGAGTAGAGGACATCCCTGGTAGATTACAGAAACACAACGCAGCAAAGGTAAACAATACTGTTGGAAGGTCTCGTTAGTGCAAGCTGTTACCTTGGAGAGTTTGTTTAGTTTATTACCATTACTTTGACTTTGAGTTGGGGTCTTGGTTCATGAGCATATATGTCATACTGTGCATATCTTCTCTTCATGAGTCATCACGTTTGATTTGATCAAACCAAGAGTCTTTATCCTGTTTTCTATTCACACATTAACAGATGAGCTCTACATTTTCCGATCCCTACGGTATTTGGTCCAACCCCTGATTAACCATCAAGTCATCTTGGAACCCAGAAGTCTGTCATAAAGGCACGGACACACCGGTGTAAACCGAGTACAAACCGATTCTACATGTAGAATCGATGAAAATGTAAGCAGTCAGACGTCTACATGCGGGTGGTCCCTAAAACACACTGCGCCAAACGAACAGCGAACGAACTGCAAATGAACGGTAGACCGTCATTAAGTGCGATGGGTTTTTTCCTTAAGAGATGAACCATTAACTGACATAGTGGTGTGATTTAGTGAGGAGAGCCAGGCATGGCCCATATTATCAACATCTTGAACTGGATATCTGTTAGATTAGAGACATGCAAGGCAGGGAATGTCTTGCATTGGTGTGGTGTGATGAGGTGGAGAGAGCCTATAGTTTTGCCCTATGTTGTCAGTTTATTGACAGGATATCCCAGAGAGATGTAGGGCAGGGAAGGGATGGCTTCACAGGGAGACAGTTAAGAGCTCAAGGGTCAAAGATTAGTTTGCTTAAAGGCAGTTTTTCTCAGATCACACCTGAAGTGTTGGAGGGAAAACAACAGACCCCTCCACCTTCCCTCTCATCTCCCCTCTCTTTTTCCTTTTCCCATGAACTGGAGTATGTAGAGCAGTGAAATAGCTCGTCCTCTCCCCCTCTCCACATCATTCCCTTCTCCCTCCACCTTTCCTTCTCCCATAAATAGGGTTTGAGATAAGCAAAAGTAGAGCAGTTAAACCTCCCTCTCCCTCTCCCTCCCCTCCCTCCACCTTTCCTTCTCCCATAAACAGGGTTTGAGATGATGACAGGGTCTATGTAGAGCAGTAAGACCTGTCTGTCTCTGTCTCTGTTTCTCTGCTTTCTACCCCTGTTGAATAATTCTGTATCACGTCCTTACAGATGTCTCCGAGGCTGAGGCTGTCTGAGCCCAACTCTTCACAACGTGCTCTGTAACTGTAATACTCAGATTACCACCAAGCTCTATCTACAGAGGGAAGCAATCTGACTGAACCAAGAGAGAAAATAATCATTTTTATAACACCCTGAAGTGTGTACAATGAAGAGATCAAACTTCAGTAGAGTGAATCTAAATCCTCTTAGAAGTTATTCAAAGAATGCAGGCAAGCCCCTAAAATAATCACCCCAAAATAATCACCCCAAAATACCTCCCGAACATATGTTCATAGACGTGAAAACATCAAGTAAACTTTACTCTCTATCCCTTAGCACTCTGTAGGTACTGTATGTGTGTCTGTGTGTGCGTGCGTGAATGTGTGTCTAATCCTAGATTAAATTAAACCTAATAAGAAAGTCTGTGACAAGCCTGGCCTCTGTGTGTGTGTATGTGTGTGTGTGTGTGTATGTATGTATGTGTGTGTGTTTGTGCGTACGTGTGTGTTCGGAACTGTGTCTGATCTGCTCTCCTCTGGCTGTTCCTCCCTAGTACAGATCCATCTCTAATTACCTCAACACTCAAAATCCCTGCCCTGCTATTCATTATTCAACACACACCCATACCCTGCCACCACGGAGAGCTGGATGGCAGCCGTAGAGGAGGGGAGGCTTGTTTTAAGGCCTGGAACTGAATAGCCAATAACCCCCTCAGTGACTGGGCAGAAAAATCCCTATCTGTGCCCATCCGTGACTCATCAACCACCACAGGCCCCCAGCCAACCGACACATAGGAAGAGACCAGTGGCCTAAATCCCAAACCAACTTTCCGTTCAGCCCTGGAATCTATTGAACCAACCATCTGCTCTCTCACATCAGGCCCCAGCTAACTGATTTAAACAAACTGTCCTTGTTGTTTTGCTTGCCAACGTTGATGACAAAGACGGTGTTCCCTGGAACAAGCCCATGATTAAAGCCTTTGATGTTGCAAGTTGTTTTTCTCAGAGACACTTGTTTTTAAAACACACACACACAACACACACGCGCGCACGCACGCACGCGCGCACACACACACACACACACACACCACACACACACACACACGCACACGCACACACACACAAACACACACACACACAAGAAGGGAGTGATGGGTTTACAGTGAGGGAAAAAAGTATTTGATCCCCTGCTGATTTTGTACGTTTGCACACTGACAAAGAAATTATCAGTCTATAATTTTAATGGTACGTTTATTTGAACAGTGAGAGACAGAATAACAACAAAAAAATCCAGAAAAACGCATGTCAAAAATGTTATAAATTTATTTGCATTTTAAGGAGGGAAATAAGTATTTGACCCCCTCTCAGTCAGAAAGATTTCTGGCTCCCAGGTGTCTTTTATACAGGTAACGAGCTGAGATTAGGAGCACACTCTTAAAGGGAGTATTCCTAATCTCAGCTTGTTACCTGTATAAAAGACACGTGTCCACAGAAGCAATCAATCAATCAGATTCCAAACTCTCCACCATGGCCAAGACCATAGAGCTCTCCAAGGATGTCAGGGACAAGATTGTAGACCTACACAAGGCTGGAATGGGCTACAAGACCATCGCCAAGCAGCTTGGTGAGAAGGTGACAAGAGTTGGTGCGATTATTCGCAAATGGAAGAAACACAAAATAACTGTCAATCTCCATAGGCCTGAGGCTCCATGCAAGATCTCACCTCGTGGAGTTGCAATGATCATGAGAACAGTGAGGAATCAGCCCAGAACTACAGGGGAGGATCTTGTCAATGATCTCAAGGCAGCTGGGACCATAGTCACCAAGAAAATAATTGGTAACACACTACGCCGTGAAGGACTGAAATCCTGCAGCGCCCGCAAGGTCCCCCTGCTCAAGAAAGCACATATACAGGCCCGTCTGAAGTTTGCCAATGAACATCTGAATGATTCAGAGGAGAACTGGGTGAAAGTGTTGTGGTCAGATGAGACCAAAATCGAGCTCTTTGGCATCAACTCAACTCGGCGTGTTTGGAGGAGGAGGAATGCTGCCTATGACCCGAAGAACACCATCCCCACCGTCAAACATGGAGGTGGAAACATTATGCTTTGGGGGTGTTTTTCTGCTAAGGGGACAGGACAACTTCACCGCATCAAAGGGACGATGGACGGGGCCATGTACCGTCAAATATTGGGTGAGAACCTCCTTCCCTCAGCCAGGGCATTGAAAATGGGTCGTGGATGGGTATTCCAGCATGACAATGACCCAAAACACATGGCCAAGGCAACAAAGGAGTGGCTCAAGAAGAAGCACATTAAGGTCCTGGAGTGGCCTAGCCAATCTCCAGACCTTAATCCCATAGAAAATGTGTGGAGGGAGCTGAAGGTTGAAGTTGATCTGCAAAGAGGAGTGGGACAAAATCCCTCCTGAGATGTGTGCAAACCTGATGGCCAACTACAAGAAACGTCTGACCTCTGTGATTGCCAACAAGGGTTTTGCCATCAAGTACTAAGTCATGTTTTGCAGCAGGGTCAAATACTTATTTCCCTCATTAAAATGCAAATCAATTTATAACATTTTTGACATGCGTTTTTCTGGATTTTGTTGTTGTTATTCTGTCTCTCACTGTTCAAATAAACCTACCATTAAAATTATAGACTGATCATGTCTTTGTCAGTAGGCAAACGTACAAAATCAGCAGGGGATCAAATACTTTTTTCCCTCACTGTAAGTAGGAGCTAGAAGCAAGGTGCACAGAACTACTCCTCCATAAATACACCCAAGAAACGTCTTCATCTGTTCATCTATTCATGGAAACACCATTCCTCCCCTTCAGTTCCTGTCCAGGCCCTAATTAGCTTATCACCAGGTCGTTAATCTAACCTGATTAATACTGTATATCCCCCTTTATGTGTCTTTTTACAGCTTCTCCCCAAGTCAGCTATTTAGGAATGTAGTAATAAAGTATCATTCCACAACCATGCTGTAGGAATATGTAGGAAACTTACATTTCTCACATTAGCAAGTCTGTCACTTCACATTATTTTATTCTCTTTGTCTTAATTATTTTAATTCAAAATGTGATTTTACTCTGCTCCTGTTTTTGTTTTATTTCACATCCACCCCTTTTATGGAGTCTAAATGAGGTCTTTCTCAAAGAAGAGATTTTATCCCAGTGGGACTTCCACTACCTGACCAAAAGTATGTCAAATCAAATCAAATAGTATTTGTCACATGCGCCGAATACATCAGGTGTAGACCTTACCGTGAAATGCCTACTTACAAGTCTTTAACCAACAATGCAGTTTTAAGAAAATAGAGTTAAGAAAATATTTACTAAATAAACTAGAGTAAAGAAAAATAAATAATAACAATAACAATAAAATAACAATAACGAGGCTATATACAGGGGGTAGCGGTACCGAGTCAATGTGCGGGGGTACAGGTTAGTCGAGGTAATTTGTACATGTAGGCAGGGGTAAAGTGACTATGCATAGCTCATAAACAGTGAGTAGCAGCAGTGTAAAAAAGGTAGGGGGGGGGGGGGTCAATGCAAATAGTCCGGGAGGCCATTTGATTCATTGTACACCTGCTCGTCGAACATCTCATTCCAAAATCATGGGCATTAATATGGAGTTGGTCCCCTCTTTGCTGCTATAACAGCCTCCACTCTTCTGAGAAGGATTTCCACTAGCTGTTGGAACAATGCTGCAGGGACTTGCTTCCATTTAGTCACAAGAGCATTAGTGAGGTTGGGCACTGATATTGGGTGATTAGGCCTGGCTCGCAGTCTGCGTTCCAGTTCATCCCAAAGGTGTTTGATGTGGTTGAGGTCAGGGCTCTGTGCTGGCCAGTCAAGTTCTTCCACACCGATCTTGACAAACCATTTCTGTATGGACCTCACTTTGTGCACAGGGGCATTGTCATGCTGAAACAGGAAAGGGCCTTCCCCAAACTGTTGCCACAAAGTTGGAAGCACAGAATAGTCTAGAATGTCATTGTATGCTGTAGCGTTAAGATTACCCTTCACTGGAACTAAGGGGCCTAGCCCGAACCATGGAAAAACAGCCCTAGACCATTATTCCTCCTCCACCAAACTTTACAGTTGACACTATGCATTGGGGCAGATCGCATTCTCCTGGATTCCGCCAAACCCAGATTCGTCCATCGGACTGCCAGATGGTGAAGCGTGATTCATCACTCCAGAAAACGCATTTCCACTGCTCCAGAGTCCAATGGCGGTGAGCTTTACACCACTCCAGCCTATGCTTGGCATTTCACATGGTGATCTTAGGCTTGTGTGCTGCTGCTCGGCCATGGAAACCCATTTCATGAAGCCGCAGACAAACAGTTATTGTGCTGACGTTGCTTCCAGAGGCAGTTTGGAACTCAGTAGTGAGTGTTGCAACCGAGGACAGACGGTTTTTGAGCGCTACGTGGTTCAGCACTCGGCGGTCCCGTTCTGTGAGCTTGTGTGGCCTACCACTTCGCGGCTGAGCCGTTGTTGCTCCAAGACGTTTCCACTTCACAATAACAGCACTCACAGTTGACAGGGGCAGCTCTAGTAGGGCAGAAATTTGACGAACTGACTTGTTGGAAAGGTGGTATCCTATGACAGTGCCACGTTGAAAGTCACTGAGCTCTTCAGTAAGGCCATTATACTGCCAATGTTTGTCTATAGAGATTGCATGGCTGTGTGCTTGATCTTTTTCACACCTATCAGCAACGGCTGTGGCTGAAATAGCCAAATCCACTAATTTGAAGGGATGTCCACATACTTTTGTATATATAGTGTACCTGGACAATAGCAAGTGAAAGAGAATCAGGTCAGGAAACCTGATACGGTATCCCCAAAAGAAACGATTGAGTGAGCAATGCAATTAAAGAAAGGATAGAGAGAGTGAGGAATATTTAATAACAGATGATGACAGAGAGTCAAGGGTGAAATCTAATTTTTCTTTAATATATTACAAACACCTCAAACAATAGCATTTTCTGACTTCTCTAAACATACAGTTCATTCGGAAAGTAGTCTGACCCCTTGACTTTTTCCACATTTTGTTACGTTACAGCCTTATTCTAAAATGGATTTAATTGTTTTTTTTCCCGTCTTCAATCTTCACACAATACCCCATAATGACTAAACAAAAAAGTATTCAGACTTTTTACTCAGTACTTTGTTGAATCACCTTTGGCAGTGATTACAGCCTCAAGTCTTCTTGGAATGACGCTACAAGCTTGGCAAACATGCATTTGTGGAGTTTCTCCCATTCTTCTCTGCAGATCATCTCAAGCTCTGACAGGTTGGATGGGGAGTGACGCTAAACAGCTATTATCAGGTCTCTCCAGAGATGTTAGTTCGGGTTCAAGTCCGGGCTCTGATATTCAGAGACTTGTCCCGAAGCCACTCCTGCGTTGTCTTGGCTGTGTGCTTGGGCTCGTTGTCCTGTTGGAAGGTGAACCATCACCCCAGTCTGAGGTCCTGAGCGCTCTGGAGCAGGTTTTCATCAAGGATCTCTCTGTACTTTGCTCCGTTCATCTTTCCCTTGATCCTGACTAGTCTCCCAGTCCCTGCCGATGAAAAACATCCCCACAGCATGATGCTGCCACCACCATGCTTCACCGTAGGGATGGTGCCAGGTTTCCTCCAGACGTGATGCTTGGCATTCGGGCCAAAGAGTACAATCTTGGTTTCATCAAACCAGAGAATCTTGTTTCTCATGGTCTGAGAGTCCTTTAGGTGCCTTTTGGCAAACTCCAAGTGAGCTGTCATGTGCCTTTTACTGAGGAGTGGCTTGCGTCTGGCCACTCTACCATAAATGCCGGATTAGTGGAGTGCTGCAGATATGATTGTCCTTCTGGAAAGTTCTCCCATCTCCACAGAGGTACTCTGGAGCTCTCTCAGAGTGACCATTGGGTTCTTGGTCACCTCCTTGACCAAGGCCCTTCTCCCCCGATTGCTCAGTTTCGCCGAGTGGCCACCTCTAGGAAGAGACTTGGTGCTTCCAAACATCTTCCATTTAAGAATGATGGAGGCCGCGGTGTTCTTGGGGACCTTCAATGCTGCAGATATTTTTGGTACCCTTCCCCAGATCTGTGTCTCGACACAATCCTGTCTCGGAGCTCTACGGACAATTCCTTCGACCTCAAGGCTTGGTTTTTGCTCTGACATGCACTGTCAACTGTGGGACCTTATATGTGCCTTTCCATGTCCAATCAATTGAATTTACCACAGGTGGACTCCAATCAAGTTGTAGAAACATCTCAAGGATGATCAGTGGAAACAGAATGCACCTGAGCTCCATTTCTAGTCTCATAGCAAAGGGTCTGATTACGTATGTAAATAAGTTATTTCTGTTTTTATTTTTTATACCTTTGCAAACATTTCTAAAAACCTGTTTTCGCTTCGCTTATGGGCTATTGTGTATAGATTGATTAGTGTTACGAACCCCGTAGCTTTAAAAGTCTAGGGTGGATGGAAAAGAAGCCCGTAACATAACTCATGCAAATTAAGCTATTGCCAAGGAACAGTGAGAACAAAATACGGCAACAATCAAATGCTACCGTCAAACACAAAATGTTTATTTATAAAACACACAGTAAATGGTTTGGGGAAAAGGGGCTGAGCTGGACCCAAGGAATGAAACAATAAAGTCAAAAACCCCTAAACTGATCTTGCCTGCCTCAAGAACTACTAAGCTTACTGCTAACCATACAAAAATACAGTGGGTGGTCCGCTCAGGTCTAACTAGTGTGTTTAGACAAGGTTTTCCTACAGGTAGTGTATACCCAAGGGTGACTTGCTAAATCCCCCTTTTCCCAGGCACAAACAAACAATATAGGTACCATACGGACTAAACAGTTAACGAGTGAGTCCACAAAAAACAAGACACCACCGTATACATACTCACAAACAAAGAGTCTGTCAGCAAACACAACTGACTAGCTTTTAACACAAGTGGATGTGTGATATGATTGGGTAAGAAAACAGAAACAGGTGGTGCAATCAGGAGAAATGTCCACTGATTGGTCCACCTCAGCAATAAGCAGATTAACTGATGACTGACAGGTGGGACACACCAACGTCCTCCAATCAGGAACACCAAGGACACCTGTGTTTAGGGCAGAAGGAGAGGAAAAACACAAAAACACATACAGGATACCTGTATCCGTAACACTCCCACCCTTAAAAGAGCAAACCACAATGGTTTGCAACACACGTACTATCACAACACACAGAAATTCAAAGAGCAAAAGCATCCTTATGGGATAGAAAATAAATCCTAGATCTCTAAACACGAGACAAAGCATCTGCCAACACATTATCTGAACCCTTTTTTTGGCAGATCTCCAAATTATAATTTTGCACATCAAGTGCCCAACGCATAAGGTGTTGGTTCTGGTTGTACATTCGGTGGAGAAAAACTAAGGGGTTATGGTCAGTATACACTATCACTGGTAGTCCACTGGAACCAACATAGACTTCGAAGTACTGCAGAGCTAACAACAAAGCTTGGGCTTCTTGTTCAATGGTTGAATAGTTAGTTTGACATTTGTTGTTGCAAAAAATAACAGAGAGGATGGTCCACTCCACTCTGGTCCGGCTGCAGTAGAACAGCACCAGCACCTCTGGCACTCGCATCTACCTCCAGTTTAAACGGCCGTTCAAAATCTGGCGCAGCAAGAACTGGGGTACTACATAAGAGTGCTTTAGCAGTGTTGAAAACAGTGTCACAATCTGCAGACCATACAAATGTTCTCGCTGGACTGAGCAAATCCGTTAATGGAGCAACTACCGCAGATACATTTTTACAGAAACTACGGTAGTAGCCAACCATCCCTAAAAAGCGGCGTAGCTCTCTTCTAGTGGTAGGTGCGGGAAATGCATTTATAGCTGAGACCTAGGCATCTACAGGGCGCACCTGACCATGGCCGACCTGTTTACCGAGATAAGTAACAGTGGGCTTCCCAAACTCGCACTTTGCTAAGTTCAGGGTTAGAGAAGCAGCTGCTAGACGTTCACACACTACCCTTAGAGTGTTAATATGATCTGACCACTCAGTAGAATAAATGACCAGATAATCAAGGTAAGGACTACAATTAGGAACTCCAGCCAATACTGGGTTAACCAGGTGTTGGAAAGTGGTTGGTGCATTCCGCATCCCAAATGCCATGACAGCATATTGTAGGAAGTGGTATGGGGTCACAAAGGCAGAGATGTCGGAGGCACGTGAGGTTAACCTTTTAGAAGATCTAGTTTGATTACATAAGTAGCAGCACCAACAGTGTCAATACAGTCATCCAGTCTGGGTAACGGGAACGAGTCGGGCACTGTGACAGCATTGACCTTTCGATAGTCCGTACATAACCTGGATGTCCCATCAGGTTTGGGAACCAGAATGCACACAGAACTCCAAGGACTTGAACGTGGCATAGCCAGGTTATTCTCCAGCAAATAACCGACCTCATCCCTCATTGTCTTTCCTTTAGAGATGTTGACATGATAAGCATGTTGCTTGATAGGTGCAGCGTTTCCCACATTAATGTCATCTTCTAACACATTTGTGCGTGTAGGAACATCATTAAAAAGACATGGGAAGCTGTGTAATAGCCTCACAATATCATCTGACTGTCCGTCCGTTAAATGAATCAGGCTTGACGGGAGAGACAGCAGCATCTCTGAATTGGGCAATCTAGCACACTGCTGCTGAGTATTGCCCAACTCCAAACCATCTCCGTCCACATCATTAACATGACCTCCCACTACAGCCGCAGCAGCAATAGACAGCCCTCTCGGCCAGTTTCTCTGGACTGTCTATCTGAGTGACGGGTCTGGTGTGGTAAGTCTTCAACATGTTAATGTGGCACACATGAGATTGCCGTTTTCTATCAGGAGTCTGTATCACGTAATCAGTTTCACTTTGTTTCTTTTCAATTACATAAGGACCAGAGAAATGTGCTGACAATGACGCTCCTGGCACAGGCAACAATACAAGAACTTGGTCACCTGGCTGCAGTGAACGAGAAACAGCCTGGTTGTCATAGTGCCGTTTCATATGTCTCTGTGAGGAAGACAGCGCTTCCTTTGCTAGAGCAAAGGAACCACAATATGTATTATCAGACAAGGGCAACACATCAGATAGTATGAACGACTGCGCCGCACCAGTATCTCTAAGGATTCTAACCGGACGCTGAGACGCTTCGTCATCTGATATGGAAACAAACCCCTCAAAAATGAACGGTTCATAACTGCGATCTGGGACTGGGACTTTCAAACCACCTTTACCCTGAGGCATCTGTTTTGATTCTGGTCATACAACCGTACGAATCAGCCCAACACTCATTGGCGGCCTGGCGTGCAGAGGCATCCCCTGTTTGTGTTTTAGCAGAAAGCAATCATTAACCATATGTCCCACTTTATGGTAATAGAAACAGTGACGCACATCTTTCGGGCGTGCTGGATGTACTGCTGGTCGACTAGGGCTAAGAGTTAGCAACTCCGTGGGCCTGCTCTCCGTACGAGCCGAAAACACGCTCTTATGCGTCAACACAAACTCGTCTGCCAATACAGACGCTTCTGACAGTGAGGATGCAATGCGTTCGGGTAAGTAATTTTTAAACTATTCTAACAAGATTAACTCCCATAGAGAGTTAAAATCAGTTACCTTACTAGCAGTGTGCCATCTGTCAAACATATTTCCTTTGTCTCTAGCAAACTCCACATAAGTCTGAGTAGATGACTTTTTATGAGACCTAAATCTCTATCGATATGCCTCAAGAACCAGCTCATAGGCACAAAGAACAGTAGCTTTGACCACGTCATAATTCAAGCTGTCTTCAAGAGGTAGCGCTGACAGAACCTCTTGGGCTTTACCTGTTAATTTACACTGAAGTAATTGGCATCATACCTCTTCAGGCCATTTCAATGCTACCGCTATACGCTCAAAAACACTGAAATAGGACTCAACCTCTGACTCCCTAAACACAGGTACCAAGGTGATCTGTCTACTAATATCAAAAGTAGCAGACGACACAGCTGGTGAGGACGGCTCACTACCAGGCTTAGCATGAGCAGAGAGTAACCTCGCTGTCTCTGCCTCCAGTTCCATCTTACGCATCTCTAGTTCCATCTTACGCGTCTCCAGTTCCTGATCAAGTATACGCGTCTCCATTTCCATCTTACGCATCTCTAACTTTTCTTGCCTGATTTGTGCCCTCTCTTCCGCCTCCATTTGGAGCCGTGTCGAACGGACATCCATCCTGGCATCACTGTCGGACAGTGGGGAGAGTGGGTCAAAACGGGGCTACAGGAGCAGCAGGCGGCGGTAACGCAAGCACTCGCTCGTTCAATAATATCTCTAACACCGCTTTCCTAACTTCTGCTTTCACTAAAACCATTGGTATGGGTACAGAAAAGTGGTCAGCCAAAGCCTGTAGATCCACTCTACGGCAATTATCAAAAACCTCCCACGTAGAGCTTTCCAAAAAGGCATCCAAATCAAAAGTAGCCATCTTAAGCTAGCAACACAAGCCGACGAATACTGAACACAAAACTAGTTAGTCACAGCTGCCAACCTCAACACTGAACCAGACACTAAACCAATTTGTATGAGTGGTATGGGTATCATTGAGATAGATCCGGGACGAGCCTCCACGTTATGTTAAGAACCCTGTGGCTTAAAAAGTCTAGGGTGGATGGAAAAGAGGCCCGTAACATAACTCATGCAAATTAGGCTATTGCCAAGGAACAGTGAGAACAAAATACGCCAACAATCAAATGCTACCGTCAAACACAAAATGTTATTTATAAAACACACAGTAAATGGTTTGGGGATAAGGGGCTGAGCTGGACCCAAGGAATGAAACAATAAAGTCAAAAACCCCTAAACTGATCTTGCCTGCCTCAAGAACTACTAAGCTTACTGCTAACCATACAAAAATACAGTGGGTGGTCCGCTCAGGTCTAACTAGTGTGTTTAGACAAGGTTTTCCTACGGGTAGTGTATGCCCAAGGGCGACTTGCTAAATCCCACTTTTCCCAGGCACAAACAAACAATATATAATATATACGGACTAAACAGTTAACGAGTGAGTACGCAAAAACAAGACACCACCGTATACATACTCACAAACAAAAATAAACTCTGTCAGCAACACAACTTACTAGCTTTTAACACAAGAGGATGTTTGATATGATTGGGTAAGAAAACAGAAACAGGTGGTGCAATCAGGAGAAATGTCCACTGATTGGTCCACCTCAGCAATCAGCAGATTAACTGATGACTGACAGGTGGGACACACCAACGACCTCCAATCAGGAACACCAAGGACACCTGTGATTAGGGCAAAAGGAGAGGAAAAATACAAAAACACATACAGGATACCTGTATACGTAACAATGAGAATTTGTATTTATTTAATCAATTTTAGAATAAGGCTGTAATGTAACAAGTCAAGGGGTCTGAGTACTTTCTGAATGCACTGTACAGTCGTGGTCAAACGTTTTGAGAATGACACAAGTATTGGTCTTCACAAAGTTCGAGATATTTTTGTCAGATGTTACTATGGTATACTGAAGTATAATTACAAGCATTCCATAAGTGTCAAAGGCTTTTATTGACGATTACATTTAGTTTATGCAAAGAGTCAATATTTGCAGTGTTGACCCTTCTTTTTCAAGACCTCTGCAATCCGCCCTGGCATGCTGTCAATTAACTTCTGGGCCACATCCTGACTGATGGCAGCCCATTCTTGCATAATCAATGCTTGGAGTTTGTCAGAATTTGTGGGTTTTTGTTTGTCCACGCCTCTTGAGTATCGGCCACAAGTTCTCAATGGGATTAAGGTCTGGGGAGTTTCCTGGCCATGGACCCAACATTGTGATATTTTGTTCCCCGAGCCACTTAGTTATCACTTTTGCCTTATGGCAAGGTGCTCCATCATGCTGGAAAAGGCATTGGTCATCACCAAACTGTTCTTGAATGGTTGGGAGAAGTTACTCTTGGAGGATGTTTTGGTACCATTCTTTATTCATGGCTGTGTTCTTAGGCAAAATTGTGAGTGAGCCCACTCCCTTGGCTGAGAAGCAACCCCACACATGAATGGTCTCAGGATGCTTTACTGTTGGCATGACACAGGACTGATGGTAGCGCTCACCATGTCTTCTCCGGACAAGGTGTTTTTTGGATGCCCCAAACAATCGGAAAGGGGATTCATCAGAGAAAATGACTTTACCCCAGTCCTCAGCAGTCCAATCCCTGTACCTTTTGCAGAATGTCAGTCTGTCCCTGATGTTTTTCCTGGAGAGAAGTGGCTTCTTTGCTGCCCTTCTTGACACCAGGCCATCCTCCAAAATTATTCGCCTCACTGTGCGTGCAGATGCACTCACACCTGCCTGCTGCCATTCCTGAGCAAGCTCTGCACTGGTGGTGCCCCGATCCCACTGCTGAATCAACTTAAGGAGATGGTCCTGGCGCTTGCTGGACTTTCTTGGGCGCCCTGACGCCTTCTTCACAACAATTGAACCTATCTCCTTGAAGTTCTTGATGATCCGATAAATTGTTGATTTAGGTGCAATCTTACTAGCAGCAATATCATTGCCTGTGAAGCCCTTTTTGTGCAAAGCAATGATGACGGCACATGTTTCCTTGCAGGTAACCATGGTTAACAGAGGAAGAACAATGATTTCAAGCACCACCCTCCTTTTAAAGCTTCCAGTCTGTTATTCGAACTCAATCAGCATGACAGAGTGATCTCCAGGCTTGTCCTCGTTAACACTCTCACCCGTGTTAACGAGAGAATCACTGACATGATGGCAGCTGGTCCTTTTGTGGCAGGGCTGAAATGCAGTGGAAATGTTTTTGGGGGATTAAGTTCATTTTCATGGCAAAGAGGGACTTTGCAATTAATTGTAATTCATCTGATCACTCTTCATGACATTCTGTAGTATATGGAAATTGCCATCATCAAAACTGAGGCAGCAGACTTTGTGAAAATTAGTATTTGTGTCATTCTCAAAACTTTTGACCACGACTGTATACTGGATCATGTGAAGCCTAAACGTGATCATTATTAATCAGCACTTTCTGTGTGTGCAGCAGGGATAATAATACAGATAATAAACTCATCAAGGAAATGAGGCTCTCCCCTGTTATCTATGATCACTATTGCGTTAACTGTGTCATCCATTTATAGATCAAACACGGTGGTGCATCTGAGCTGTCATTATTCTGAGAGAGGAGAGGGGTGGGGCGGGAAACTATTGGGATGGGGAGGAATCCTGTTTGAAATCATCAGATTCTCTAAGCCAAATGTATCATCTCAAATCGTACCTCACCAAGCTCATTAGCCCAATCTGGGGCCTTGTGTTTGAGAGAACAACAATGCACTTTTGCCACCACCGCTCAAGAGAACCGAAGTCGAAATAGAGTAAACATTTGGTTTGTTTTTTTCTTTTTTCTTTTAATGAGGCTATTAAATTATACAGACGATCAAAGTATAGATAGTTCATCAAACACATACTGACCCATAGAGATAAAGCAAGACAAAAACAAGATAAACTGTAGATAAATAGATAAATTATCTATCTCTACATGCTGACCTTTCACCTACAGGTCTTCACCCTGGACTCGTTGCCTTATTTAAGCGTGTCAGTCTGAGGATCAGTTTCTCCAGGCGGAACTAAGATGCAGACATTAATATCTCCAGTCAAGCGACTGGCTTCCAAAAAGGTTAGTGGTATCGGGGATCCTTGGGGTGTCCCTACCCTAAACCCTAACCTTAAACTTCAATCCAACCCTTACCCTAACCATAACCGTAACACTTACTAACAGTTTTTTTTTTTTTTTTTTTTTTTTTTTTTGGTCATTTAGCAGACGCTCTTATCCAGAGCGACTTACAGGAGCAATTAGGGTTAAGTGCCTTGCTCAAGGGCACATCGACAGATTTTTCACCTAGACGGCTCGGGGATTAGAACCAGCTGTTCCAATTCTGAGCTCTTCAGGGACCTCGACTAGCCAATATAGGCCTCTACTCAACTGGCCAATATAGGCCTCTACTCAATTGGCCATTATAGGCCTCTACTCAACTGGCCAATATAGGCCTCTACTCAACTAGCCAATATAGGCCTCTACTCAACTGGCCAATATAGGCCTCTACTCAACTAGCCAATATAGGCCTCTACTCAACTGGCCAATATAGGCCTCTACTCAACTGGCCAATATAGGCCTCTACTCAACTAGCCAATATAGGCCTCTACTCAACTGGCCAATATAGGCCTCCACTCAACTGGCCAATATAGGCCTCTACTCAACTGGCCAATATAGGCCTCTACTCAACTGGCCAATATAGGCCTCTACTCAACTGGCCAATATAGGCCTCTACTCAACTGGCCAATATAGGCCTCCACTCAACTGTACTGACATCTACCCCACAATGGGCCATTAGCACCAGTCAACTGTACTGCTGACTACGCCACAATGTTGCTCTGACCACTCCCCTGTTACTCTTTAAACTTTACTCTCCTACCATTTCAACTGGTGTTCCAAGCACAACTCCACTGCCTGGACCTCTACTCCACAATACAGCTCCATAATAAAATCCCCAGCCCTTCAAGGACCTCTATGTCACAATATGGAGCTCTACTCCAACTTAACACCAATCCGCAGCCCTGTCCACTACACTGCCCACTGTCCTGTCCAATCCACTACTCTACAGAG
>NC_139990.1:13073712-13103712 GCF_964263955.1 Coregonus lavaretus | reverse complement strand
GTGTAATGGTGTGGAGAATGTTTTCCTGGCACATGTTAGGTCCCTTGATACCAATTAAGCAATTTTTCCGTGCCCCAAAGAATTCAGGCTGTTCTGGAGGCAAAGGGAGGTCCGACCCGGTACTAGATAAATAAACTGGCCACTGAGTGTATATTGGCCAATTGTATTATTATACACTACCTGGGCTCACATTATCCAACCTAATAACATAGTAACTAATATGTCAGCTGAAATATAACTACAATGGTCATTACACTGTATAGTACGAGGTAGCTAGTTAGTATATTTCAGTGAGGACTGAGATAGCAACAATGCTAAACATCCTTTTACTACCATCTGAAACCACACGTCACCTTCCTAACCTTTGACCTGGCCTCATTCCCAACATTTCAAACAGGCTTTAGGCAGCAGCAATAACGTTATTTGATCTTTGTATCGTGCATAGATCTGTAAGAGGCTAAAAGGGCCCTGTTTAGTAACCGAGGAGAATTGGTCTTTAGTAGTCACAGTCACATACACACACTTGCAACCGGTCGCAAGCAGGCACACACACACACACACACACACACACACACAAACACACGCACGCACACACACACACACACACACACACATCACACACACGAGCACAAAAACGCACACACACACAAACCCCCCCATACATACACACACATACACACAGTTCCCCACAAAAAATACCCCATAATTACAAAATCTGTTTTTTGAAGATTTTGCTAACGTATAAAAAAATAACTGAAATATCACATGTATTTTTATTTATTTTATTTCACCTTTATTTAACCAGGTAAGCCAGTTGAGAACAAGTTCTCATTTACAACTGCGACCTGGCCAAGATAAAGCAAAGCAGTGCGATAAAAACAACAACACAGAGTTACATATGGGGTAAACAAAACATAAAGTCAAAAATACAACAGAAAATATATAGACAGTGTGTGCAAATGTAGCAAGTTATGGAGGTAAGGCAATAAATAGGCTATATTGCAAAATAATTACAATTAGTATTAACACTGGAATGATAGATGTGCAAGAGATTATGTGCAAATACATTACATAAGTATTCAGATCCTTTACTCAGTACTTTGTTGAAGCACCTTTGGCAGCGATTACAGCCTTGAGTCTTCTTGGGTATGACGCTACAAGCTTGGCACACCTGTATTTGGGGAGTTTCTCCCATTCTTCTCTGCAGATCCTCTCAAGCTATGTCAGGTTGGACGGGGAACGTCACTGGACAGCTATTTTCAGGTCTCTAAAGAGATGTTAGATCGGGATCAAGTCCGGGCTCTGGCTGGGCCACTCAAGGACATTCAGAGACGTGTCCCGAATCCACTCCTGCGTTGTCTTGGTTGTGTATTTAGGGTCGTTGTCCTGTTCGAAGGTGAACCTTTGCAACAGTCTGAGGTCCTGAGCTCTCTGGAGCAGGTTATCATCAAGGATCTCTCTGTACTTTGCTCCGTTCATCTTTCCCTCGATCCTGACTAGTCTCCCAGTCCCTGCCAATGAAAAATCTCCACAGCATGATGCTGCCACCACCATGCTTCACCGTAGGGATGGTGCTAGGCTTCCTCCAGGCGTGACGCTTGGCATTCAGGCCAAAGAGTTCAATCTTAGTTTCATCAGACCAGAGAATCTTGTTTCTCATGGTCTGAGTCCTTTAGGTGCCCTTTGGCAAACTCCAAGCGGGCTGTCATGTGCCTTTTACTGAGGAGTGGCTTCCGTCTGGCCACTCTAGCATAAAAGCCTGATTGGTGGAGTGCTGCAGAAATGGTTGTCCTTCTGGAAAGTTCTCCCATCTCCACAGAGGAACTCTGGAGCTCTGTCAGAGTGACCTTCGGGTTCTTGGTCACCTGCCTGACCAAGGCCCTTCTCCCCCGTCTGCTCAGTTTGGCAGGGTGGCCAGCTCTAGGAAGAGTCTTGGTGGTTCCAAACTTCTTCCAATTAAGAATGATGGAGGCCACTGTATTCTTGAGGACCTTCAATGCTGCAGAAATTGTTTGTTACCCTTCCCCAGATCTGTGCCTCGACACAATCCTGTCTTGAAGCTCTACGGGCAATTCCTTTGACCTCATGGCTTGGTTTTTGCTCTGACATGAACTGTCAACTGTGGGACCTTATATAGACATGTGTGTGCCTTTCCAAATCATGTCCAATCAATTCAATTTACCACAGGTGGACTCCAATTAAGTTGTAGAAACATTTCAAGGATAATCTATGGAAACAGGATGCACCTGAGCTAAATTTCGAGTCTCACAGCAAAGGGTCTGAATACTTATGTAAATAAGGTATTTCTGTTTTTTTTATTTTATTTTTTTTTGCAAAAAAAAAACACTGTCATTATGGGGTGTTGTGTGTCATTATGGGGTATTGTGTGTAGATTGATTAGATGTTTATTTTATTTAATCAATTTTAGAATAAGTTGTTAAGGTAACAAAATGTGGAAAAAGTCAAGGGGTCTGAATACTTTCCAAATGCACTGTATATGTTTTATTATACTTTTATTTGTATTTGTATTTATTATGGATTCCCATTAGTTGTTGCCAAGGCAGCAGCTTTAAAGTAGTTGACAATACCAGTCGGTTTTGTAATAAATGAGCCATCTGATTTAATGAATGATGGCGCTGAGTATACCTTTTTTCCCAAAATTTAATTGAAGGTGCTCCAAAGCTTTTTACTATAATTCTTTATGTCATTTATCTTTGTTTCATAGTGTAGTTTCTTCTTCTTTTTATTGAGTTTAGTCGCATGATTTCTCAATTTGCAGTAGGTTTGCAAATCGGTTGAGCAGCCAGATTTATTTGCCATTCCTTTTGCCTCATTCCTCTCAACCACACCATTTTTCAATTCCTCATCAATCCAAGGTGATTTAACAGTTTTTACTGTCATTTTCTTAATGGGTGCATGCTTATTAGTAGCTGGGATAAGCAATTTCATAAATGTGTCAAGTGCAACGTCTGTGTAAAGTGTACACACCACGGACCAACAGATATTCTTTACATCAACAACATAGGAATCACTACAGAATGTATTGTATGACCTCTTATACGCTATATTAGGCCCAGCCTTTGGAACTTTGGTTTTCCTAGATATGGCTACAACAGTGCCTTGCAAAAGTATTCATCCCCCATGGCGTATTTCCTATGTTGTTGCATTACAACCTGTAAATTAAATGGATTTTTATTTGGATTTCATGTAATGGACATACACAAAATAGTCCAAATTGGTGAAGTGAAATGAAAAAAATAACGGAAAAGTGGTGCGTGCATATGTATTCACCCCCTTTGCTATGAAGCCCCTAAATAAGATCTGGTGCAACCAATTACCTTCAGAAGTCACATAAATAGTTAAATAAAGTCCACCTGTGTGCAATCTAAGTGTCACATGATCTGTCACATGATCTCAGTATATATACACCTGTTCTGAAAGGCCCCAGAGTCTGCAACACCACTAAGCAGGGGGCACCACCAAGCAAGCGGCACCATGAAGACCAAGGAGCTCTCCAAACAGGTCAGGGACAAAGTTGTGGAGAAGTACAGATCAGGATTGGGTTATAAAACAATATCAGATATTTTGAACATCCCACGGAGCACCATTAAATCCATTATTAAATGTTTTTAAGAATATGGCACCACAACAAACCTGCCGAGAGGGCTCCCCACCAAAACTCACCAGGCAAGGAGGGCATTAATCAGAGAGGCAACAAAGAGACCAAAGATAACCCTGAAGGAGCGGCAAAGCTCCACAGCGGAGATTGGAGTATCTGTCCATAGGACCACTTTAAGCCGTACACTCCACAGAGCTGGGCTTTACGGAAGAGTGGCCAGAAAAAAGCCATTGCTTAAAGAAAGAAATAAGCAAACACGTTTGATGTTCGCCAAAAGCCATGTGGGTGACTCCCCAAACATATGGAAGAAGGTACTCTGGTCAGATGAGACTAAACTTGAGCTTTTTGGCCATCAAGGAAAACGCTATGTCTGGCGCAAACCCAACACATCTCATCACCCTGAGAACACCATCATCGCAGTGAAGCATGGTGGTGGCAGCATCATGCTGTGGGGATGTTTTTCATCGGCAGGGACAAATTAAAGGAATGATGGATGGCGCTAAATACAGGGAAATTCTTGAGGGAAACCTGTTTCAGTCTTCCAGAGATTTGAGACTGGGACGGAGGTTCACCTTCCAGCAGGACAATGACCCTAAGCATACTGCTAAAGCAACACTCGAGTGTCTTGGAACGGCCTAGTCAAAGCCCAGACCTCAATCCAATTGAGAATCTGTGGTATGACTTAAAGATTGCTGTACACCAGCGGAACCCATCCAACTTGAAGGAGCTGGAGCAGTTTTGCCTTGAAGAATGGGCAAATTCCCAGTGGCTAGATATGCCAAGTTTATAGAGACATACCCCAAGAGACCTGCAGCTGTAATTGCTTCAAAAGGTGGCTCTACAAAGTATTGACTTTGGCGGGGTGGATAGTTATGCACGCTCAAGTTTTCAGTTTTATTGTCTTATTTCTTGTTTGTTTCACAATAAAAACTATTTTGCATCTTCAAAGTGGTAGGCATGTTGTGTAAATCAAATGATACAACCCCCAAAAAATCTATTTTAATTCCAGATTGTAAGGCAACAAAATAGGAAAAATGCCAAGGGGGGTGAATACTTTCGCAAGCCACTGTATATTGTGATCACTACATCCGATGGATCCGGATACTGCTTTCAAGCACATTTCTGTAGAATTAGTAAAGATGTGATCAATACATGTTGATGATTTCATACCTGTGCTGTTCGTAACTACCCTGGTAGGTTGACTGATAACCTGAACTAGGTTACAGGCACTGGTTACAGTTTGAAGCTTTTTCTTGAGTGGGCAGCTTGGTGAAAGCCGGTCAACATTTAAATCACCCAGAAAATATTCCTCTCTGTTGATATCACATACATTAACAAGCATTTCACACATGTTATCCAGATACTGACTGTTAGCACTTGGTGGTCTATAGCAGCTTCCCACAAGAATGGTCTTTAGGTGAGGCAGATTAACCTGTAGCCATATTACTTCAACAGTATTTAACATGAGATCCTTTCTAAACAGGAATGTGGTTCTGAATATAAACAGCAACACCTCCACCACTGGCAACCTTGTATTGCTACCACTGTATCATCAAAGGTATTGTCTAAGTGAGTTTCAGAGATAGTCAGAAAATGAATGTCATCTGTTATTAGCAAGTTATTAATTTCAAGGACCTTGTTTCTTAAGCTACATATGTTAACGTGGGCTATTTTGAGCACTTTTCTGGAATGCTTGCTTGTTTTCATTGCTTTACTGGGAAGCTTAGCAGAAGTAGATATTCTCATGTTATTTATGTTAGTGCAGGGTGAGCTGCACCCAGTGGACTTCCTGCTAGGGCACACCGCCTCAGTGCTAACAGCATAAATCTGATTAATAGACACATGATTGCTGCATACAATAGCTGTAGGATCAGCAGAGGCATTCAGGGCAGTTAGAGGGACATAAATTAGGTTACTTACATTGTGTCTACCAATGCCCCTGGTATAATGTACATTTGCTAAAGCATTATGATGACTCAGCGACACAATGGTAGGGATTAACTGAGCTGGCCTTAGGTCATTGATAAGTCATTGTCTCCTGTAGCTCAGTTGGTAGAGCATGGCGCTTGCAATGCCAGGGTTGTGGGTTCGTTTCCCACGGGGGGCCAGTATGAAACATTTATGCACTCACTAACTGTAAGTCGCTCTGGATAAGAGCGTCTGCTAAATGACTAAAATGTAAAAATGTAAATGTCTCAACGCAGCCTTATGTCAAGGCGTGCTGAAGGTGGGTGTGGTGTAGGAATCATGCGCAGGACGCAGAGGCTCAGTCCAAAGGCTTTAGTGCAATATATAATATATATATATATATAACAGAAGCACAATAAGCCCGAAGGCAAAATACACGACGCACACCGGCGACAAAACAAATGACGCACAAACATGTGCAAACAACCCTGTCCAAAACACTGGAGGGAAAATGTAGCTCCAAACACGAAACAGAAGCGCAATCACACACAACGACAAGCACACACAACGAGAACTAAATAGGACACTAACGAGGACTAACAAGACACAGGTGTACAACATCCAGACAAAACCAAACGAACATGAAACATAGATCGGTGGCAGCTAGTACTCCGGGGACGACGACCGCCGAAGCCTGCCCGAACCAGGAGGAGGAGCAGCCTCGGCCGAAACCGTGACAGTACCCCCCCCTTGACGCGCGGCTCCAGCCGTGCGCCGACCCCGGCCTCGGGGACGACCAGGAAGACGCGGAGCAGGGCGCGTGGGATGGTCCCGGTGGAACTCCGACAGGAGAGATGGGTCTAGGATGTCCCTCCGCGGCACCCAGCACCGCTCCTCCGGGCCGTACCCCTCCCACTCCACGAGATACTGGAGACCCCCCATCCGGCGTCTAGAGTCCAAGATGGACCGAACGGTGTACGCCGGAGCCCCCTCGATGTCCAGTGGGGGCGGAGGAGTCTCCCCTATCTCATTGTCCTGGAGTGGACCAGCTACCACCGGCCTGAGAAGAGACACATGGAACGAGGGGTTAATATTCTTATACTCAACAGGTAGATGTAACCTATAACACACCTCGTTCAATCTTCTCAGGACTTTAAAGGGCCCCACAAACCGCCGACCCAGCTTCCGGCAGGGCAGGCGGAGGGGCAGGTTCCTGGTAGAGAGCCAGACTCGATCTCCGGGTGCGTACACCGGCCCCTCACTGCGGTGGAGATCGGCGCTCGCCTTGTGACGAAGGACGGCCCGCTGCAGGTGGACGTGGGCAGCGTTCCACGTCTCTTCCGAGCGCCTCATCCAATCATCCACCGCAGGGGCCTCGATCTGGCTCTGCTGCCAAGGTGCCAGAACCGGCTGGTAACCCAACACACATTGGAAGGGGGTTAGGTTAGTAGAGGAGTGGCGGAGAGAGTTCTGGGCCATCTCGGCCCAGGGAATGTACCGTGCCCACTCCTCCGGCCGGTCCTGGCAATACGACCTCAGAAACCTACCCACATCCTGGTTGACACGTTCTACCTGCCCGTTACTCTCAGGGTGGTACCCTGAGGTAAGGCTAACCGAGACCCCCAAACGCTCCATGAACGCTCTCCAAACACGAGAGGTAAACTGGGGGCCTCGATCAGACACTATATCCTCGGGTACCCCGTAATGCCGGAAGACGTGGGTAAATAGGGCCTCAGCGGTCTGTAGGGCAGTAGGAAGACCCGACATAGGGAGAAGACGACAGGCCTTAGAGAACCGGTCCAAAACGACCAGGATGGTGGTATTCCCCTGAGAGAGGGGAAGGTCTGTCACAAAATCCACCGATAGGTGGGACCATGGTCGTTGTGGAACGGGCAGGGGTTGTAACTTACCCCTGGGCAGATGTCGGGGCGCCTTACACTGGGCACACACCGAGCAGGAGGAGACATAAACCCTCACATCCCTAGCCAAAGTGGGCCACCAGTATTTAGTGCTAAGGCAATGCACCGTCCGGCCGATACCCGGATGTCCAGAGGAGGGTGACGTGTGAGCCCAGTAAATGAGTCGATCCCGAATCTCGAGCGGAACGTACCTCCGACCCTCAGGACACTGTGGAGGGCTGGGGTCGGTACGCAACGCTCGCTCGATTTCGGCATCGACCTCCCACACCACCGGTGCCACAAGGCAAGACTCCGGTAGTATGGGAGTGGGCTCAACGGACCTCTCCTCCGTGTCATACCGCCGGGACAGCGCATCCGCCTTACCATTCTGGGACCCAGGGATGTACGTGATTTTAAATACGAACCTGGTGAGAAACATACTCCATCGAGCCTGGCGAGGGTTCAGTCTCCTCGCTGCCCGGATGTACTCCAGGTTCCGATGGTCAGTCAAAATGAGGAAAGGGTGTTGAGCCCCCTCAAGCCAATGCCTCCACACCTTAAGGGCTTGAACTACAGCTAACAGCTCCCTGTCCCCAACGTCATAGTTACGCTCCGCCGGGCTGAGCTTCTTTGAGTAAAAGGCACAGGGGCGGAGTTTAGGTGGCGTGCCGGACCGTTGAGAGAGAACGGCTCCTATACCAGCCTCAGACGCGTCTACCTCGACCTGAAAGGGTAATGCGGGATCCGGATGCGCCAGCACCGGAGCCGACGTAAACAGGTCCTTCAGTCTCCTAAAGGCCCTGTCCGCATCGGCTGACCACTGCAGGCGCACCGGACCCCCCTTCAGAAGGGACGTGATGGGAGCTGCCACCTGTCCAAAACCCCGGATAAACCTCCGGTAGTAATTCGCAAAGCCCAAAAACTGCTGCACCTCTTTTACAGTAGTTGGGGTTTGCCAATTACGCACAGCGGACACACGATCCACCTCCATTCTCACCCCTGACGCGGACAACCGATAACCCAAAAAGGAGACCGACTCCTGGAAAAACAGACATTTCTCTGCCTTGACATATAGGTCGTGCTCCAACAGCCTCCTCAATACACGACGCACCAGGGTTATATGCTCGGCCTGGGTAGACGAGTACACCAGAATGTCATCAATGTACACGACCACCCCTTGTCCCTGCATATCCCTGAAAATGTCATCTACGAAGGATTGGAAGACTGATGGAGCATTCATCAACCCATATGGCATGACGAGATATTCGAAATGACCTGACGTGGTACTAAACGCTGTCTTCCATTCGTCACCCTCCCTAATGCGCACCAAGTTATACGCGCTCCTGAGATCCAGTTTTGTGAAAAACCGCGCTCCATGCAATGACTCCGTCATGGTCGCAATCAGAGGGAGTGGATAACTGTATTTCACAGTAATCTGATTGAGACCACGGTAATCAATGCACGGGCGCAACCCTCCATCTTTCTTTTTCACAAAAAAGAAGCTCGAGGAGGCGGGAGAAGTGGAGGGCCGAATGTATCCCTGTCTCAAAGATTCGGCTATGTAAGTCTCCATAGCTTTTCTCTCCTCTTGAGACAAAGGATACACATGGCTCCGTGGGAGCGCTGCTCCTGCCTGGAGATCACTCGCACAATCCCCCTGTCTATGAGGAGGCAACTGCGTCGCCCTAGTTTTGCTAAACACGAGAGCTAAATCCCCATATTCAGGCGGAATGTGCAGTGCGGGCACTTGGTTTGGACTTTCCACCGAAGTCGCCCCCACGGAAACACCCAGACATCGCCCCTCGCACTGAGCAGACCACCCATCGAGAGCCCTCTGTTGCCACGAAATAGCAGGGTTATGGGTGCTTAACCAGGGAATCCCCAGCACCACTGGGTACGCAGGAGAGTCGATCAGATACAGCTGTATAGTCTCCTCATGACCCCCCTGCGCACACATCCGAAGTGGCGCTGTGATCTCCCTGATCAACCCCGACCCCAACGGGCGGCTATCTAAGGCATGAACGGGAAAAGGTTTGTCAACAGGTAGGAGAGGGATCCCTAACTCAAAACAAAACTTTCGATCAACAAAATTCCCAGCTGCGCCTGAATCTACTAGCGCCTTATGCTGGGAATGAGGTGCAACCTGTGGAAAACAAACAGGTATACAAAAGTGCGCAACAGAAAGCTCTGGGTAAGTGGGACGTCTACTCACCTGGGAGGCCCCCCCAGTGCGTGGCCTGTTGTCCTCTCCCCCGGAGAACCCTCCCCAGCACCTGGCCGCAGTGTGCCCTCCACGACCGCACTTGGTGCAGGAGACAGGCCCCCTCGGGCTCCTCCTCCTCCGTTCTCTAGCGCCGGCACCCCCGAGATCCATAGGGCTCGGCTCGGAGGTGCCGGAGAGCGGAATGGACGGACTCCCCTCGGGACGTCCACGGGTGGCCAGCAGGGTGTCCAGACGGATGGACATATCGACCAACTGGTCGAAGGTAAGATGGGTATCCCTGCAGGCCAACTCACGTTGAACGTCCTCTCGTAGGCCACATCAAAAATGGTCGATGAGAGCCCGCTCATTCCACCCTGCATCCGCCGCTAGAGTCCGGTACTCTAGAGCGAACACCTGAGCGCTCCTCTTCCCCTGTCTCAAATGGACTAGACGCTCCCCCGCCGCTTTGCCCTCAGGTGGATGGTCGAACACGGCCTTGAAGCGGCGGGAGAACTCGGCGTAGGTGATGGTGTTGGCGTCCATCTTCCTCCACTCGGCGTTAGCCCACTCCAACGCCTTGCCCGTGAGACAGGAGATGAGGGCGGAAACGCTCTCGTATCCCGAGGGCACCGGGTGTACAGTGGCCAGGTAGAGCTCCACCTGCAGGAGGAAACCCTGACACCCGGCAGCTGTTCCGTCATACGCCCTCGGGAGCGAGAGCCGAATCCCCCTGGGTTCCGAACCTGGGACTGGTGGACCGACCGATGCCGTGGGCAGGGTAGGTGGAGGTGTGGGTACCCTGCTGGCCTCCCATCGGTGCATGATGTTGATTACCTCCTGTAGAGCGGTCTCCAGTTGTCGGATCTGGTCCTCTTGCCCACGGAGATGCTCCTCGAGCGACACTGCCGATCCTGCTGATTCCATAGTGGTGTGTGATTCTGTCAAGGCGTGCTGAAGGTGGGTGTGGTGTAGGAATCATGCGCAGGACGCAGAGGCTCAGTCCAAAGGCTTTAGTGCAATATATAATATATATATATAACAGAAGCACAATAAGCCCGAAGGCAAAATACACGACGCACACCGGCGACAAAACAAATGACGCACAAACATGTGCAAACAACCCTCTCCAAAGCACTGGAGGGAAAATGTAGCTCCAAACACGAAACAGAAGCGCAATCACACACAACGACAAGCACACACAACGAGAACTAAATAGGACACTAACGAGGACTAACAAGACACAGGTGTACAACATCCAGACAAAACCAAACGAACATGAAACATAGATCGGTGGCAGCTAGTACTCCGGGGACGACGACCGCCGAAGCCTGCCCGAACCAGGAGGAGGAGCAGCCTCGGCCGAAACCGTGACACCTTATAATGCTGTGAAAGGATCCAGGAACCCAAATGATTTGGGTGGATCCCATCCTCCTTATAAAACGTGTTTTGTTTCCAAAATGTATCAAAATTGTCAACAACAGTTACACCATTGAGCTGCTATAATCCCTTAGCCAGTTGTGAAGAGAAAGAATCCTGCTAAAGCATTCCATGCCACGATTCAGAGAGGGCACAGGGCCAGATATGATGGGTATTTTATTAGTGTCTAGCAGAGAGTCAATCAGCTCTTTGAAATCCAGTTTCAACTGTTCAGAGCTGCCCTTCATAATGTCATTAAAACCCACATGGACTACAATAGAATCGATGTCCATGTGTAGTATTTTTTATTTATTTATTTAACCTTTATTTAACTAGGCAAGTCAGTTAAGAACAAATTCTTATTTTCAATGAAGGCCTAATCCAGCCATACCCCGGACGACGCTGGGCCAATTGTGTGCCGCCCTATAGTATTCCAAATCAAGGGTCCGGGATAGGACATTGTTTTTGCACCAGGAACAGTCACATTTCTTTCCATGTAGCTGCCCAAAATCACGGCTGGCGAGAAGGACGAGGAAATCCGCCCACTCCCACGCTTCACAGGATGGTGCATGCCTCTGACAGATGGAGAAGCCCCGCTCGATCCAGAGCAGGGACAGAAGGTTGCCGACGTCGACTTCTAAATCGTAGGGGAAGGAGTAGGAGTAGGCACAGCGGCCGCAGACACAGGTACCCCCAGCGATGAAGGTGCAGAAAGATCAGGCTCCAGGTCAGCAAAACTGTTCGTTGTTTGTATCCGCTCCGGGCCTCTCATTGGGAGTGTAGGCTGCTTTGCAGCAGGCCACTGTCTTTGGCATCCACGGCTCGTGACATGCGATCTTAGTTGATTGCCAAGCTCCTCTTGCTGTGCTCCTTCGACTCCGCTATCAGATAGGGGAGGAGAGGCAGGAGATGGCTCCCCTGGCGAACGAACTCCGGGCAACACCGGCCAGTCGGATAGCGACAAACCATCCAACATGCACGAACGCCGTCCAGCCACTGGCGTAGAAAAGGTAAACGTTCCACTCTACGTTTTCCCCAGTTTCTTATGTAGGCTGGCTACCTAAGTGATCAAGGTAGCCACCCCAAGCCTATAATCCTCGGCAAGCAAACAATTGCCGCATTGGAACTCTGAGTGATCCAGTTTGTCCTGAAACAAAGCGTAGTAGATACAGCTCCTACAGCGCTGGAACCGTTCATTTATCTCTCCAGACAAAGAGGGCTCCATTGGCAAACTCATCTGGGACTAACTTTGTTAGCTTGATGGCTAACGTTAGCAGCTTAGCTAGGTTAGCGGCTCTTTCAAGCTGACTTTAACCTGTCAGTTAAGCAGGATTCCATGACAAGAAATAGCGGTCCTAGCTGTTAAAAGCTAACCGCGTCGCGGAATCCATGCAAAAACAAGTTCGGTATTTATGTTTAACAAAGATTGGTTATGTTTTAGTTAAAATAACAAACCGAGTGTTTCCAGTATACAGTGTACTAGATCATATGGGTTGAAATGTGTTTTTTACTCAGACATAAATAAGTCCAGGTGAAAGTCAAAGGTCATAGGTTTCTGGGGGGGGGGGGGGGGGGGGTGACACTACTACATTAATTACATTTTGCCCTCTTGCTAGATTGATGACTAAAGCCATAGCAAAACAGTGCAAAATGGCTGTCAGCTGAACTTTAAAGTGTAACCAGCCTTCTTCCACCTTGGTTGTGAAGGCCGACAGTTGTAAGGGTCAGATCCATGTCCACTGTGGGGGTCCCTGACCTCAGGACCTGGTGATGTCACTGCCCCTTTAGCCCCGGACAGACATTCAGACAGCCTGCTGTTGTACTATGTTAAACCACCATAACCTCTAGAATCCCTCATTGGAGGAGAGTAAAGAAGGAGAGGAGAGGAGGATATTGAAGCTACTGGGAGTTCTTGTTTATATCTAAAATGTTTCTCTACTTAACACTTCTAACAGCACACTTACAACAGATTAACCGCAGAGCCAAGAGAACACAGACTCATCACCTCTATCGGGAACACTGTGTACATAAACACTCTCCAAACATCTGAAGGAGAGAGGGGGAACAGACTGCCAGCCACCAGTTGCTTTACTGGAACCCATTTCATTTATTTGTGAAAATATCTCCCGGCTTCTACTGCCTCCGTGATCGCAAAGTCTTCCCTGTGTACCCTCCTCCACCACCACCACCACCACCACCACACAAACAGATAGTTAGATTGGGAAACTAAGTGGAATGAGCCATGTAGAACTATGAAAACAAAAACAGACTTGGATGAAGATCACACATGGCCTGGAGCAATGACAGAAGTATTTCAATAACGTGAGGAAGGACTGTAGAACTCATGTTGATCCTAGAAGTTTAGCTTTGATGTAGCTACATGGTTTTGAGATCAGTTTGAGCCTCTCTCTCTCTCTCTCTCTCTCTCTCTCTCTCTCTCTCTCTCTCTCTCTCTCTCTCTCTCTCTCTCTCTCTCTCTCTCTCCTCTCTTCCCATCTTGTTTTCTCTCTCTCCTTGTGTCCCTCGCTCCCTCTCCATCTCTATTCCTTCCACATATCCCCTCCTAGCCCAGAGGCAGTAGACGAGAGAGAGAGATCTTCAAAGTCGTCATAGATTCTCTCTCATCATACCTAAAAATGTGGAATGCAGGATGCTCGCAGAAGAGATGGCAAGAAACAAACTGTAAGTGAAAATGTGGATGACTCCAAACGTTTTTGAGATGGATTTTTAAGACCCAAACGTAGCATTCTGAGGAAATGTATGTGTATACATAGATGTCACTGCAAGGTCAAACTATTTGTGCTGAGATATTCTTAGATGGCAGACTTGTTATATCATTAACTGTGTCATTAGCGTGAGTTCCTCAAAGGAAACAGACAGCCCTGAGGAGAGACAGACCGACGGATGGCGACTCAGACATGAACAACAACATAAACACCCTTCCTGTCTGTTGTTTACTCTCTTCCGATGGCAACCTTGTGGTGTGCATCCTCCCCCAGTTCAAGGGTTATGGCTGAGTTAGAGATTTAACAAGGCACAGCGTCAGGCCACCTATGTGGGGTCCTGACTGAGCGTGTGCCCAGAGAAAAGCTAAGGGCCAGTGCCAAACAGGAAGCGAAAGAAAGGTATTGACGCAGAGATGGTGTTGCCTACAGCACAGTACATCCTCTTAGTCTATCTGATGCTGAGGTTAGTTCTCCCCCTGAGACTAAAACTGGGATCAAATATTTAGCACCATCAAGACATCAACAGCCAGATTGAGATATTGTGGTCTTTGATTTCATAATATGTTTGTGTTTAGATATGATGTTACAACATCGTCCTTGAGAAGAAATCCCCAGGGATTACGTTCATGGTTTTTGATCATGAGACAGAGTACTGTAACAGCTTGGTCAGTGACCGCAGCCCTAAGGCTGTAGAGGCATGTGAATATTACGGACACTATTTTCCATCTCCAAAACAGCACTGACTGTTTGGAGGGCCTGTTTACAGTAGAAGACAAATAAATGTTGGCCTACAGTAGCACTGTGTCTCAGTGACAGCAGACAGCCAGCCAGCCATAGCCTTTTAGGGGGTGAGTATATCTCTGTGTGAATGTGATGTCTTACTACAGTACACCCAAGTCTGTCTGTTGTGTAATATTATGGGGAAGAGAGCTATAGTGGACTGACAGAGCCCAGAAGAGAAGAGACAGAACAGAAGCAACACACAACACAGTGTGTGTGTGTGTGTGTGTGCATGTGCATGTGCGTGCGTGTGTGAATAGAAGCTGTTCGGGATTCTGTTGGTTCCAGACTTGATGCATTGGTACTGCTTGCCGTGCGGTATCTGAGAGAACAGTCTGTGGCTTGGGTGGCTGGAGTCTTTGACAATTTTTGACGCCTTCCTCTGACACCGCCTGGTATAGAGGTCCTGGATGGCAGGGAGCTCGGTCCCAGTGATGTACTGGGCCGTACGCACTACCCTCTGTAGTGCCTTTCGGTCGGATGCCAAGCAGTTGCCATACCAAGCGGTTATGCAGCCAGTCAAGATGCTCTCGATGGTGCAGCTGTAGAACATTTTGAGGATCTGAGGGCCCATGACAAATCTTTTCAGCCTCCTCAATTGCCTAGTACCCCTGCACATCGACTCAGTACTGATACTCCCTATATATAGCCATGTTATTTTCTACTCCCTATATATAGCCATGTTATTTTCTACTCCCTATATATAGCCATGTTATTTTCTACTCCCTATATATAGCCATGTTATTTTCTACTCCCTATATATAGCCATGTTATTTTTATTAGTTATTCACTGTGTATTTATTCCTCGTGTCACTATTTCTATTTTGTATTTTATCTGCATTGTTTGAAAGGACCCGTAAGTATGCATTCCGCTGTTAGTCTACACCTGTTGTTTACGAAGCCCATCAGTACCCCAAACAACATTGGCTGTGAGACAAGGGCTGTGAGACAAGCCCAAAGGCAGACTTCACTAACTACAGCATCATATAATAGGCAGGGTTGGGGTCTCGTGGATTTCAATGCACTTCCTGAATTGACTGAATAGAACACTGACCCTAACCCCACTACCAGGACAATATGGCCAGATTAGAGAGTCGTTCACATAATAGGAACACAGAGGTTGGCTCACCTGGCATGCTTTTCTCAGAAACATTCTATTTCCATACTATAGCGATTGGAAAAGATCATCCAATATAAAATCCATTCCAAATCCACCCATTGATCCTATGCAAAATCACTTTGGTAAAGTCTGGGAAACTGCTCTGTAATGATGATTATCTTTCTGCTGACATTAGGGCTGCGTCCCAAATGGCACCCTCGTCAAAAGTATTGCACTAAATAGGGAATAGGGTGCCATTTGGGACACAAATTAGGAGGCCACACAGATACAGCCAGAGCCTATGTTGTATAACCTGCTTCACATTGTATGGACTTATACTGTAAGCATGTCTCACATAGTTATGGTTACAAGGTTAAGCCTCATTGAAGGGCGCTAGAATGTACTTTCAACCAGAAGAAAAGCACAGGGAGGCCCAGAGCATACCATCTTGGCAGGCTGTACTATACTATACATTCATCTATATAGTACTAAGAGAGAGAGAGATACAGACAGACAGATAGACAGACAGAGGGAGAGAGAGAGAGAGAGAGAGACAGAGGAAGAGAGAGAAAGAGAGAGAGAGATCAGGAGGTAAGGTATGAAAGAAGAACAGAAGCAGATGGGAGGTATGAGGGGAGGTATGGAGTGAGTCCCTTGATGGAGGGTTATCGTTCTGGCATGTCAACCATACCATATGATAACCAGCTGCAACTGAGATAAAATCAGAAAAACAGCCGCTTGCTTCATACACCATGGAATCTCCAAGGAATCTGTGTTTGTTTTTCTCTCCATGTTGGTTGGTTGTTTTGCACCTGCCTAGACTGGTTCAAGGTTGTTGGTGCAATATAGTTTTTTTTGTTGCTGTGTATGTCTTGTGTTGTCTATTTTACCACTGTAATGTTACACAGATACACACATCTCTCTCTGTCTCTCAGTGGAGGGGCTATAGCAGAGGGCCTTGGAAAACAGTTCATGTTGTGTGATGGTTGGAGCAGAGAGGAGCAGAGAGGAGAGTAGCAGAGCAGAGTAGTGAGGAGAGGAGAGGAGCGATGCTTTGATTTACAGACTGGGTAGTACTGACTGGGTACAGTGGGATTAGAGAGAGGAATGGAAACAGCTCCGTTGGAGTAACGCTTCCTCCTTCCCTTGCTCCCTTCCTCCATTCCTCCATCCCTCTGAAGTAGATCTGAACACACAACTGAGGAGTGGAGAGAGAGAGAGAGAGAGAGAGAGAGAGAGAGAGAGAGAGAGAGAGAGAGAGAGAGAGAGAGAGAGAGAGAGAGACAGACAGACAGACAGACAGACAGACAGACAGACAGAGAGAGAGAGAGAGAGAGAGAGAGAGAGAGAGAGAGAGAGAGAGAGAGAGAGAGAGAGACCGAGAGAGAGACCGAGAGAGACTGAGAGAGAGACCGAGAGAGAGACCGAGAGAGAGAGAGAGAGAGAGAGAGAGAGAGAGAGAGAGAGAGAGAGAGAGAGAGAGAGAGAGAGAGAGAGTGTGGGTTACTTGTCCAGGGGGACCCCTGTCTGTCAGAGCCCCAGTCTCAGTGCACCAACCTCGGGGAGATGAACCATGATTCAGGGGGTGATCATAATACATTGTACACACCGCACTGCATGCTGGGAAGGGCTCCGGGGTTCCTAGTTCCTGCCTGGCTCCTCTCGACACGCTCTAAGTTTGTTTTCTGTGATTACCTTCCCGAAGCTCGCCATCACAGACACACATACACACACTCACACACTCAATCTAACCGACACCACTACATCTTCAGCGCTGAAATATAACCACCTTCCCTTTCCATAATAAAGCATGGGCCCAGCTCTGGAATGAATTCCTGACACACAGCAGCAGCAGTGTTTGACAGAGTAGCAGACATCAAAGTTAGGGCTGCTGTATTTCTGAAGAGGAGAGGAGGGAAGGAGAGGGGAGAGGAGAGGAGAGGAGAGGAGAGGAGAGGAGAGGAGAGGAGAGGAGAGGAGAGGAGAGGAGAGGAGAGGAGAGGAGAGGAGAGGAGAGGAGAGGAGAGGAGAGGAGAGGAGAGTGTATGGTAATCCATGATGTTTCCCTTTCCCTTTTAGATCCACTTCTAACATGACTCTAACATGGTGTTATCCTTCAATGCTCTTATACATTATCTTTCAACCCCCCAAAGAGATGATACTTATTTTCACCTGCTCATCTTCAATAATACAACCCTGCATTAGTGCATTAGTAGATGTTGTGTAGATGTGGATATAATGTGGATAACTACAGTACATACTATAGTAAATACTACAGTATTTAATTTGCATACATGCCAAGTATAGACCATATTGTGTTCCATACAGATTATAGAAAAGAGCAGAAGCACTGAACTATCTGTTCAGCTCCCCAGACCTACCTACCTACCTACCTACCTATCTACCTACCTACCTACCTACCTACCTACCTACCTATCTACCTACCTACCTACCTACCTACCTACCTACCTACCTACCTACCTACCTACCTACCTACCTACCTACAGGTTATGGAAAATTTGCTCTTTTAGTATTTCTTCAGTAGGTTTCCTCATGGAGAAAGCCTCTACTTCTATGTCAAAGATAATGAAACAAAACACTATAGCAAATACTACAGTAACGTCTGCAAAAACACTACAGTAAATACTACAGTACATTACAGTAGGCAAAAACACTACAGTAAATACTACAGTATACTACAAACTGCAAAAACACAATATTAATTACTATAGCTGTGAGAGTGTGATTTGAAGGAGTCAGGCGCAGGAGAGTAAATCACAGAATACAGAGTTTATTCCGTCAACAGTCCAGTGCGCAAAACAGGCGCACTGGAACAAATACAGGCACACAGGGAAAATATACCCTGGCAATACATTTTTTACATTTTAGTCATTTTAGCAGACGCTCTTATCCAGAGCGACTTACAGTTAGTGAATACATATTTTTTTATACTGTCACCCCGTGAGAATCGAACCCACAATCCTGGCGTTGCAAACGCCAGCTCTATCAACTGAGCTACATCCCTGCCGGCCATTCCCTCCCCTACCCTGGACGACGCTGGGCCAATTGTGCGCCGCCCATGAGTCTCCCGGTCGCGGCCGGCTGCGACAGAGCCTGGATTCGAACCAGGTTCTCTAGTGGCACAGTTAGCACTGCGATGCAGTGCCTTAGACCACTGCGCCACTCAGGAGTACTGAAGTACAAAGTACAGGTAGCTCCACCGAGCTCCACTCATCTCACATGCAACAATCACCCACAAGGACATGGGGGCAGAGGGAACACTTAAACACATACTAATGAGGGGAATATGAACCAGGTGTGTGTAATTGACAAGACAAGACAAATGGAATGATGAGATATGGAGCGGCAGTGGTGGAGCTCGGTGGAGCTACCTGTACTTTGTATTGCCGGAGTATATTTTCCCTGTGTGCCTGTATTTGTTCCAGTGCGCCGGTGACAACGAACGCCGAAGCCTGCCCGAACAAGGAGGGGAGGCAGCTTCGGAGGAAGTCGTGACAATAGCATAAACTACAGTTTTCTTTCACTACAGTATTTATACTATAGTTAACTGTAAATACTACGGTATGCTACATTATACTACAGTAAATACTACAGTATTCACTGTGGTGTTTGTCCACAAAAAACACTACGGTGAATACTATAGTATATAAATATAGTAATACTACAGTATTTAGAACATAGCATAATATATACTCTTTTGATATGGGTACTTACTGACTTTTCCATCACAATCCCATTTTACCTTTCCGCCCTTTTCTCACACCACATTACCTCCTACCCACTCTCTGTTGGCTTCCCATTCAGATGAGAGTGGATTTTACAGATGTGGAAGTACTTCCCTAGCCAAAACAAGCAAACCCTCTCTCACCGCAGCCTCTCCAGCTCCAGCTCTCTCAATTAAATTCAATTATATCTCTCAAACCCCCCCCCCCCCCTCCTTCTCTCTCCTGGCATCCTGAAGTAACATTTCACACAGGTTGTAAATAAATCAGAACAACTAAGGTTGAAACGCATGGCTAGGGTCCTGGCACGGAATAATCATAATCACGTTCATATGGCAGGTAGAGCCCTGACTCAGAGTGCCGTGAAACTGGAAAACAACCTAGAAATAAGAACAGCTTATCTGTCAGATATTTGCACACTTTTAAAACTTCTGTGAGTGTAATGCTTACTGTTAATTTTTGATTGTTTATTTCCCTTGTTTATTTCCCTTTTGTTTCTTGTCTATTTCACTTGCTTTGGCAATGTAAACATATGTTTCCCATGCCAATAACGCCCTTTGAATTGGTGCGGCTCTAATTTCATTCAGTGCCTTCAGAAAGTATTCATACCCCATGACTTATTCCACATTTTGTTGTTTTACATCCTGAATTCAAAATTAATTTAATAGATTTTTCTCACCCATCTACACACAATACCCCTTAATAACAAACTGAAAACATGTTTTTAGAAATGTTCGCTAATTTATTTAAAATGAAATACAGAACTATCTTATTTATATAAGTATTCACACCCCTGAGTCAATACGTTAGAGTCACCTTTGGCAGCGATTACAGCTGTGAGTCTTTCTGGGTAAGTCTCTAAGAGCTTTGTACACCTGGATTGTATGATATTTGCATATTAGTGTTTGAAAAATTCTTCAAGCTCTGTCAAGTTGGTTGTTGATCATTGCTAGACAGCGATTTTCAAGTCTTGCCATAGATTTTCAAGACGATTTAAGTCAAAACTGTAACTAGGCCACTCAGGAACATTCAATGTCGTCTTAGTAGGCAACTGAAAGGTACATTTGTCTCCCAGTGTCAGTTGGAAAGCAGACTGAACTAAGTTTTCTTCTAGGATTTTGCCTGTGCTTAGCTCTATTCTGTTTATTTTTATCCTAAAAAACTCAAAATTCCTTGCCGATGACAAGCATACCCATAACATGACACAGCCACTACCATGCTTGAAAATATGAAGAGTGGTACTCAGTGATGTGTTGTGTTGGATTTGCCCCAAACAGAACACTTATTGCAAACAGGATGCATGTTTTGGAATAATTTTTTTCTTCTGTATAGGCTTCCTTCTTTTCACTGTGTCATTGAGGTTAGTATTGTGGAGTAACTACAATGTTGTTGATCCATCCTCAGTTTTCAACTATCACATCCATTGAACTCTGTAACCATTTTAAAGTTACCATTGGCCTGATGGTGAAATTACCCATCTACAGATATGTGTCCTTCTTTGCGAGGCATTGGAATACCTCCCTCTTTGCGAGGCATTGGAAACCCTCCCTGGTCTTTGTGGTTGAATCTGTGTTTGAAATTCACTGCTCGGCCTTACAGATAATTGTATGTGTGGGGTACAGAGATGAGGTAGTCATTCAAAAATCCTGTTAATCACTATCATTGCACACAGAGTCCATGCAACTTATTATGTGACTTGTTATGCAAATCTTTACCCCTGAACTTATGTAGGCTTGCCATAGCATAGTGGTTGAATACTTATTGACACAAGACATTTCAGCTTTTCATTTTTTATTCATTTGTAAAAAATTAATAAATAATAAAAAAAAAATAAAAGACTTAATTCCACTTTGACATTATGGTGTATTGTGTGTAGGCCAGTGACACAAAATCTCAATTTAATCCATTTTAAATTAAGGCTGTAACACAACAAAATGTGGAAAAAGTAATGTGGTGTTAATGCTTCCTCAAGGCACTATATATCATGTAATTTCCTTATTTTAAATCCAGGTGAACTCTCATCACAACATATTCATAATCTCAATACATAATCTCCATACACATTCATACCCTTCACACCCTACTCACACATCTAGAAGGAGCTTTGTAGGTAGGTAATAGTACAATTTGAAGGAACTTTGTAGGTAGATAATAGTCTAATTAAAAGCCTGGCTCTTAATTGTGGAAAGTGTTTACTTCCATGACTGTGATGTGGTTATTTTTTCTTCCTTAGTTGAATAAACTGACTGTAAGTTGCTCTGCAGAAGAGTGTCCGCTAAATGAATAAAATGTAATTCAAAATGTCTGACAAAAGTCGTAAGGCCAAACTACTAATACTTTGCTAGCGCATTGTGCAGGACTTTTTTTTCATCTGTTTCAAAATGCTCCAGTCTTCCTCTGACATTTCCTCCACATGCTGCTCAGAAGTAAGGAATTTCTCCCTGAGGTCAAACAACCAGACAGACAAACAATGATGGAGATGATCATTTTGTCTCAGGAAGTTGTTTTCGTCTGTCGCAGGATGCTTGTTATAAAATGAAACATAATGTCATTTTTAATAAAAATGGACTTCCCCTTTTTCATAAGAGTGGATAAAAGGAGCGTGGAATGGAATGGGCCAAGTGAACCAAGCTTAAGACCCATAAGAGCCATCCTCTAACTACAGTAGAGCCTTAGGGACAAAAATACTATTTTGTTTGACACACCACCACCATCAGTTTGAAAGCCCTCGGCTCGACTTCAATGGTGAATACAGTGATTATACAAAAATTATGGCTTTTTATTCTCACTGGTGGACATTTACAATGAAGAGCTTTTATCATTGTGGCCCAGGTGGCACAAAATAATCAAAGGTCTGACCGCATGGAGATGCTTGGGAAAATGGTTACAACAGGGGATCAGAGTGTTTGTGTCTCAGGTGAAGAGGGTGGATCTGATCTCCATCACCTAGGACTTGACATAGATTAAGTAGATTAATCAAATCTCACATTGTTATCAATTTCTGCTCAATCTGCATGCTTTCTCAATCAGCTTTAACTGTATGTGCACTCGTAGATCAAGTTATTTCTAGAGTTGGGCTCTGGGATATAACAGCCGTTGAGTATCGGATTTTATGGTGGATTGTGGAGGAGGGGGGTTGAGTGTGTTGGAGTATGTGAGTATGTGCGTGTGTGCTTGTCTGGCATCTGTTGTGGGGGGGGTGGGGATGTTGGGGGGGGGGGTATGGGATGGACCGCGGGAATTATTTGCTAGGATAATAATTGCTTGTCAATGAATTAAATGTAATACAATGGCAATCCTGGTTATATGTTAGAATCCTATGCGTGAACTGCCGACATTATTACGCATATTAATTGATAATGATGGAAAATAGGATATGCATAATAAAAAATAAAAAAAATAGTTATATAGATATATATATATAGAGGTGAAAGCATTGGAAATGCTTTTGGCGGTTAACCTGCTTCTGTTTTGTGGGTGGCACTGTGTGCTGTTTTCGATGGATGGGTCCTGGCCTCTCGGGGCCTTAGGGATACGGAGGGACGTGGGTGGGATGCTGATCACTGGGATGACGGCTCAACTTGGGATGGGGAGGGGCTTTAGCGGGGGAATTAGTGGAGAACAATTGAAGGGTTACTCCGTAGCAATGCAAATATCACGGTACAGCTATATGGACACTCAATCATTACGCTATTTTTTATTGGTAAATTTACAAACATATATAATGATAAATAGACTTGAAACTTGTATCTCATTATGGTGTATGGTGAATTAAGTATAGCCAGTTATAATTGTAATGGCTTAGCTGATAATAACAAAAGAAGAACAATATTTACATGGCTCAAAGAGAAGGAATATAATATCTATTGTATACAGGAAACTCATTCAACAATTCGAGATGAAGTAGCGTGGAAAAAAGAATGGGGGGGGGGAATATACTTCTCCCATGGGCAAAGAAATTCAAAAGGGGTGATGATATTAATTAATAGTAATTTCGATCCGAATGTGCAAATTGTCCAAATAGATACGCAAGGTAGATGGATTATTTTAAATATGGTATTGGACCATAAACAGATATGGCTCATTAACCTTTACGGACCAAATAATGATGATCCACAATTCTTTGACAATATATATAATAAATTATCAAGCCTGCAAGCAACTCAAGACAATATTATTATGGTGGGGGATTATAATACTGTTTTAAATAGCTCAATGGACCGAAAAGGAAATCACACCACAAACAATCACCCACATGCTCTTAAGGAAATTGTGAATGTCATCGATACATTAGAACTAGTAGATATATGGAGGCTTAAATATGCTGATCTAGTGAGATATACATGGCGGAGACTGAATCAAGCTAGTCGTCTTGACTTCTTTCTTATCTCATTCTCGTTGGCACCAAAAGTAAAAAAAAGTGTTGATAGGGGACAGAATGCGGTCAGACCATCATATAATAGGCATATACATTACTCTGACTGAATTTCCACGTGGGCGAGGATATTGGAAATTTAATCAAAGCCTATTAGATGATAATTTATTTATAATTAGAACAAAGGAATTTATAACTGACTTTTTCCAACATAACATAGGTACAGCGAATCCCCTTATTGTATGGGACACCTTTAAATGTGCCTTTAGAGGCCATGCAATTCAGTACTCATCTCGAAAACAAAAGCAATTTAGGTCAAAAGAGTTTATACTAAGAAAGGAAATAGAAAGTCTAACAGAACAGATAGATGGCAATAAAAACTGTAACATAGAGGCTCAGAATAAATTAGAGGAAAAACAAAAAGAAATGGAAAAACTTATTCAAGAAAGATCAAGTGTAATATATTATAAAAATAAAGCAAACTGGATGGAATATGGGGAAAAATGCACAAAATTCTTTTTTAATCTTCAACATAGGAATGCTACCAAAAAGAACTTAATGAAACTGGTTACAATTGACGGAGTCACCCATAATTCACCTAATGATATTTTGAAGGAAGAAACAAAGTATTTTAAGCATATGTTTTCTTTTCAGTCGCCTCCATCTCCTCTAACTGAAGCTAATTGTAGAGATTTTTTTTCTATTGATAATGTCAAATTAACAGCCACACAGAAAGACTCATGTGAAGGTGAAATTACAGAGGAGGAACTTCTGGATGCAATTAAAGACTTTAAGTCCGGGAAAACTCCAGGGTTGGATGGCATACCAATCGAGGTATACCAAACCTTTTTTGATATACTAAGAGGACCGTTATTAGCATGTTTTAACCACTCCTATGTAAATGGTAGATTATCTGACACTCAAGAAGAAGGTCTGATCTCATTATTACTGAAACAGGATACAAGTGGAAAATATAAAGATCCAGTCCATTTACAAAATTGGAGGCCCCTTACACTTCAGTGTTGTGATGCAAAAATCCTAGCAAAATGTATAGCGCATAGAATTAAAAAGGTATTGTCGGATATTATTCATTCTAATCAGACAGGTTTTTTACATGGAAGATACATTGGAGATAATATAAGGCAAGTATTGGAAACAATAGAACACTATGGAAAATATGGGAAACCAGGCCTGCTATTCATAGCAGACTTCGAAAAGGCATTTGATAAAGTTCAACTGGAATTTATATATAAATGCCTGGAGCATTTCAATTTTGGAGAATCTCTTATAAAATGGGTCAAAATCATGTATAGTAACCCTAGGTGTAAAATAGTAAATAATGGCTATTTCTCAGAAAGTTTTAAACTGTCAAGAGGAGTGAAACAAGGTTGTCCACTATCGGCATATCTATTTATTGTGGCCATCGAGATGTTAGCTATTAAAATCAGATCCAATAATAATATCAGAGGATTAGAAATACAGGGCTTAAAAACAAAGGTGTCATTGTACGCAGATGATTCATGTTTTCTTTTAGATCCACAACTAGAATCCCTCCACAGCCTCATAGAGGATCTAGATACATTTTCTAACCTCTCTGGATTAAAACCAAATTATGACAAATGTACTATATTACGTATTGGATCACTAAAAAATACAATTTTTACATTACCATGTAGTTTACCAATAAAATGGTCTGATGGTGATGTGGATATACTCGGAATACATATCCCAAAGGAAATAAATGATCTCACTTCAATAAATTTTAATAGAAAGTTAGCAAAAATAGATAAGATCTTACTACCATGGAAAGGAAAATACCTGTCAATTTGTGGAAAAATCACCCTGATTAACTCTTTAGTATTATCCCAGTTTACCTATTTGCTTATGGTCTTGCCTACGCCTAGCAAACAGTTTTTTAAATTATATGAGAAAAAAATATTCAATTTTATTTGGAACGGCAAGCCAGACAAAATTAAAAGAGCATATTTATATAATGAATATGAATTCGGAGGACAGAAATTATTAAATATTAAAGCATTAGACCTATCACTAAAATCTTCAGTCATCCAAAAGTTATACTTAAATCCGAACTGGTTCTCAAGCAAATTAGTAAGATTGTCTCACCCACTGTTCAAGAAAGGCCTTTTTCCCTTTATTCAGATTACAACCTCTCACTTTCAGTTATTTGAAAAGGAAATAATCTCCCAAATGTCACTATTTCTAAAACAAGCCATAGAAAGTTGGTTGCAATTTCAATTTAATCCTCCAGAAACGACAGAACAAATAATGCAACAAATATTGTGGTTAAATTCAAATATACTAATTGACAAAAAACCTTTATTTTTTGACAGAATGTTTAAAAAAGGTATAATCTTCGTAAATGATATCATCGGTAGGACTGGTGGAGTTATGTCGCACATGCAGCTAACAAAAACATATGGAAATGTCTGCTCTACCCAAAATTACAACCAAATAATTGCAGCCTTACCGCAAAAGTGGAAGAGGAAAGTTGAAGGGGGAGAAAGTAAGGAACTTGTCTGTCGGCCTTGCATTAAAGAACATAATTGGTTAAGGAAAACTGTGATAAATAAAAAAGTATATCAGTTTCACTTAAGGACCAAAGGATTGACAGCCGTCCCATATAGATTGCAAAATAGTTGGGAAGAGATCTTTGACGTACCGATCCCATGGCATAGTGTTTATGAACTGACACGCAAAACGACACCGGATTCAAAAATTAGAATCTTTCAATTTAAATTATTATATAAAATTCTTGCTACCAATAGAATGTTATTTATATGGGGGATACAATCTTCCCAGCTCTGCAGATTTTGCTGTGAAGAGATAGAATCATTAGATCATTTGTTTTGGTTCTGTCCATTTGTAGCTTGTTTTTGGACACAGGTCCAGGAATGGCTAAAGGATTGCAATATTTACCTGGAACTAACCTTGCAGATAGCATTACTGGGTGATCTGAAAAGTCATAGTCAATCAATCAATAATATAATAATACTTTTAGCAAAAATGTTTATTTTTAATTCACAATCTGTAGAAGCAATGAGAATAGAAAGGTTCAGAACTTTTGTAAAACATCACAGTACGGTTGAAATATATATGGCAAATAGAAATCCTATATGGATGGTGTTAAGAGATAGATGGGAGGTATTGAATAGAGTTGAAGGATGGGACTAATAACAAATAACAACAAATAATAACAAAGATAGCTAATAATGTAAGCATACTGTGTCCATAATAAGTATATAGGTTGTATGTTGGGAGCTTTTGGGAAAGAGCACAGTTAGAAAGATATGGCATTTAGAAGCAAACCGGATGGACATCATGAAAATGATCGGAGAGGTTGAGAGTAGAAGAGGTTCAGGAGCAAAAAAATAAATAAATATATATATATATATATATATATATATATATATATATATATATATATATATATATATATATATATATATATATATATATATATAGAATTATTGTAAAATTAACTCTGTCCATAAGGTGTAGATAGTAAGTATAGACCGGAAGTAGAGGCCTGGGCGTTGTTGTTCACTAATTTACTCCAAGTAGGGAAAGGATGGTGGGGTTGAAAAGTAATAAAGGGGAATATAGGCGTGGTGGTAGGCCTGATCACCGACAACGATGAGACAGCCTATAGGGAGGAGGTCAGAGATCTGGCCGTGTGGTGCCAGGACAACAACCTCTCCCTCAACGTGACCAAGACAAAGGAGATGATTGTGGACTACAGGAAAAAAAAGAGGACTGAGCACGCCCCCATTCTCATCGACGGGGCTGTAGTGGAACAGGTTGAGAGCTTCAAGTTCCTTGGTGTCCACATCACCAACGAACTATCATGGTCCAAACACACCAAGACAGTCGTGAAGAGGGCACGACAAAGCCTATTCCCCCTCAGGAGACTAAAAAGATTTGGCATGGGTCCTCAGATCCTCAAAAAATTCTACAGCTGCACCATCGAGAGCATCCTGACTGGTTGCATCACCGCCTGGTATGGCAACTGCTTGGCCTCTGACCGCAAGGCACTACAGAGGGTAGTGCGTACGGCCCAGTACATCACTGGGGCAAAGCTCCCTGCCATCCAGGACCTCTATACCAGGCGGTGTCAGAGGAAGGCCCTCAAAATTGTCAAAGACTCCAGCCACCCTAGTCATAGACTGTTCTCTCTGCTACCGCACGGCAAGCGGTACCGGAGTGCCAAGTCTAGGTCCAAAAGACTTCTCAACAGCTTCTACCCCCAAGCCATAAAACTCCTGAACAGCTAATCATGGCTACCCGGACTATTTGCACTGCCCTCCCACCCCATCCTTTTTACGCTGCTGCTACTCTGTTAAGTATTTATGCATAGTCACTTTAACTCTACCCACATGTACATATTACCTCAACTACCTCAACTAGCCGGTGCCCCCGCACATTGACTCTGCAACGGTACCCCCCTGTATATATAGCCTCCCTACTGTCACTTTATTTTACTGTATATATAGCCTCCCTACTGTCACTTTATTTTACTTCTGCTCTTTTTTTCTCAACACTTTTTTTGTTGTTGTTTTATTCTTACTTTTTTTGTTTAAAATAAATGCACTGTTGGTTAAGGGCTGTAAGTAAGCATTTCACTGTAATGTCTGCACCTGTTGTATTCGGCGCATGTGACCAATAAAATTTGATTTGATTTGAATATATATATAAAAAATAAAAATAAACATGGGGGATTGGAAGTGATGCAGACAATTACATTGATAGAAGATACAATCTATCTGCAATATTAAGCTGATCCATCCCCCCCCAAAAAAATAATAAATAAAATAAAATAAAAAATGAAGAGCTTTTATGAAGGACTGATTGAGTAATTTTAGCAGTAGGTGCTAGGAGCAGCTCTCAGAGGGTAGCCAGCTATCTGAGAGGCAGACAGAGAGAAAGCTTCAAATTAGGATATCAACACAGTAATACAGCTTTGAAGAACTTTCTCTCATTCTCTGGAGCGCTAAGTGAGAGATCATTAAAACTAGAGCATAAAGATGGATTCTTCCTCCTCTCAAAATAATATGGTCAAGGCCAGCTATAGCAGGGAATACCTACGAGGTATTACCCTATGAGGTCCGGATTACTGCTGGTTTTCTCTTCTACCTGATAATTAATTGCACCCCACTGGTGTCCCCGGTCTAAATCAGTCCCTGATTAGAGGAAAACAATGAAAAAAACAGTGGAACTAACTTTGCAGTCCATATTTAAATTTGAGGTAGCTATAGGAAAGTGAACATCTCTGTTTTAATGCAAAGACTGTGCTGCCATCTAGTGGGGGAAAGTAAGGTAATTTATCTGCAAAGTAGCGGTACAGACATATTCTGTTCCAAATTTTCCCAAATGGGGGTGCTGTCTATTAATCAGTCTAATAATGTTTAGTGTTTTGGTTTCTTAATTAATAGTGACACAGATGAACCAGTTACCCAGCTGCTACTCAAAGTTCACAGCTACTTACAAAGTTCCTCTAAATAAATCACAAAACCTTTTTTTTTGTCACAGGGAGCAAATATAGTCCCATTATTCTATATTTCTAATAAATATGGTTTTTCTTAAGATAATCTAATTTCATTAAAGGTGAACCTATGTGTATATTATTGTATTAAGATTGAAATGTACTTTTCTCACAGTTTTTGCTTCTGTCCTGTCAGTTTTCCTACCAAGCATAACAAAACTCCACAGACATTAAATCTCAGAAGAAAACCCCTAGATAGCCAGGCCAGCCTATGGACAGACGCACACACACACACACACACACACACACACACACACACACACACACACACACACACACACACACACACACACACACACACACACACATACAAACACACACACACACACACACACACACACACACACAAACACACACACACACACACACACACACACACACACACACACACACACACACACATACATACAAACACACACACACACACACACACACACACAAACACACACACACACACACACACACAGACTGACACACACACACATACACACACACACACACAGTGAACCAGTGGTCATGTATTATTTTCTCAGATAAAGAACAGTGGTGCTCTCTGGGTTTTCTCACTGTGTTTCTCTAACTCTATTCTCCCCAAGCTGCCAGGTGTAATCTGGGATCCATACCTCAGCAAAGGGTGTGCGAATGTGTGTGTGTGTGCGCATGAGTGCATGTG
>NC_139990.1:12811892-13073512 GCF_964263955.1 Coregonus lavaretus | reverse complement strand
GCCACCAGGATTGCACACATCTCAGGAGGGATTTTGTTCCACTCCTCTTTGCAGATCTTCTCCAAGTCATTAAGGTTTCGAGGCTGACGTTTGGCAACTCGAACCTTCAGCTCCCTCCACAGATTTTCTATGGGATTAAGGTCTGGAGACTGGCTAGGCCACTCCAGGACTTTAATGTGCTTCTTCTTGAGGCACTCCTTTGTTGCCTTGGCCGTGTGTTTTGGGTCATTGTCATGCTGGAATACCCATCCACGACCCATTTTCAATGCCCTGGCTGAGGGAAGGAGGTTTTCACCCAAGATTTGACGGTACATGGCCCCGTCCATCGTCTCTTTGATGCGGTGAAGTTGTCCTGTCCCCTTAGCAGAAAAACACCCCCAAAGCATAATGTTTCCACCTTCATGTTTGACGGTGGGGATGGTGTTCTTGGGGTCATAGGCAGCATTCCTCCTCCTCCAAACACAGCGAGTTGAGTTGATGCCAAAGAGCTCGATTGTGGTCTCATCTGACCACAACACTTTCACCCAGTTCTCCTCTGAATCATTCAGATGTTCATTGGCAAACTTCAGACGGCCCTGTATATGTGCTTTCTTCAGCAGGGAGACCTTGCGAGCGCTGCAGGATTTCAGTCCTTCACGGCGTAGTGTGTTACCAATTGTTTTCTTGGTGACTATGGTCCCAGCTGCCTTGAGATCATTGACAAGATCCTCCCGTGTAGTTCTGGGCTGATTCCTCACCATTCTCATGATCATTGCAACTCCACGAGGTGAGATCTTGCATGGAGCCCCAGGCTGAGGGAGATTGACAGTCCTTTTGTGTTTCTTCCATTTGCGAATAATCGCACCAACTGTTGTCACCTTCTCACCAAGCTGGTTGGCGATGGTCTTGTAGCCCATTCCAGCCTTGTGTAGGTCTACAATCTTGTCCCTGACATCCTTGGAGAGCTCTTTGGTCTTGGCCATGGTGGAGAGTTTGGAATCTGATTGATTGATTGCTTCTGTGGACAGGTGTCTTTTATACAGGTAACAAGCTGAGATTAGGAGCACTCCCTTTAAGAGTGTGCTCCTAATCTCAGCTCGTTACCTGTATAAAAGACCCCTGGGAGCCAGAAATCTTTCTGATTGAGAGGGGGTCAAATACTTATTTCCCTCATTAAAATACAAATCAATTCATAACATTTTTGACATGCGTTTTTCTGGATTTTGTTGTTGTTATTCTGTCTCTCACTGTTCAAATAAATCTACCATTAAAATTATAGACTGATCATTTCTTTGTCAGTGGGCAAACATACAAAATCAGCAGGGGATCAAATACTTTTTCCCCTCACTGTAGAGGCTTTGTGCTGATCTGGTTTTCAGACCTCGTAGACAAGAGTTTCTAGTAACCAAAGACTAAGTATGCATTCTTCCAGACTCACCCCCTACTGTTAACATCTCAACTATTTATGTTGTCTTTGTGCGAAGGTGCAGGTAGGACAACCTGCCTAGTTTAAAACCCTCTCGGTTCAATATCTGGACTTTCTAAACCATCTGGAGAGCGGCAGTAAATAACAGCTTCTTTTTGTAAATCTACTAAAACTTTTGAGTGCTTTTTTTACTCCTATAGACTCGGATTCACTGACCATCTTATTTTAGCTTGTGTAACCACAGAGAGTAGAGAAGATAACCACAGAGGAGCGGAGTAGAAAGAACCAATGCAACAAACAACATCTAATATCTGACCAGAAAGAACTCACCATCCAGAAGAACACAGCATCTCTAAGATCTGAGCAGAGTGCCTTCAGAAAGTATTCACACCCCTTGACTTTTTCCACATTTTGTTGTGTTGCAGCCTGAATTAAAACATTTATTAACTTGCATTTTTCTGTCACTGGCCTACATACAATATCCCATAATGCAAAAGTGGAATTGTGTTTTTATATATTTTTACTAAATAATTAAAAATGAAAAGCTAAAATGTATTGAGTCAATAAGTATTCAACCCCTTCGTTATGGCAAACTTAAGTTTAGGAGTAAAAATTTGCTTAACAAGTCACATACAGAGGGGGAAAAAAGTATTTAGTCAGCCACCAATTGTGCAAGTTCTCCCACTTAAAAAGATGAGAGAGGCCTGTAATTTTCATCATAGGTACACGTCAACTATGACAGATAAATGGAGGAAAAAAAATCCAGAAAATCACATTGTAGGATTTTTTATTTATTTATTTGCAAATGATGGTGGAAAATAAGTATTTGGTCACCTACAAACAAGCTAGATTTCTGGCTCTCACATACCTGTAACTTCTTCTTTAAGAGGCTCATCTGTCCTCCACTCATTACCTGTATTAATGGCACCTGTTTGAACTTGTTATCAGTATAAAAGACACCTATCCACAACCTCAAACAGTCACACTCCAAACTCCACTATGGACAAGACCAAAGAGCTGTAAAAGGACACCAGAAACAAAATTGTAGACCTGCACCAGGCTGGGAAGACTGAATCTGCAATAGGTAAGCAGCTTGGTTTGAAGAAATCAACTGTGGGAGCAATTATTAGGAAATGGAAGACATACAAGACCACTGATAATCTCCCTCGATCTGGGGATCCACGCAAGATCTCACCCCGTGGGGTCAAAATGATCACAAGAACGGTGAGCAAATATCCCAGAACCACACAGGGGGACCTAGTGAATGACCTGTAGAGAGCTGGGACCAGAGTAACAAAGCCTACCATCAGTAACACACTACGCCGCCAGGGACTCAAATCCTGCAGTGCCAGACGTGTCCCCCTGCTTAAGCAAGTACATGTCCAGGCCCGTCTGAAGTTTGCTAGAGTGCATTTGGATGATCCAGAAGACGATTGGGAGAATGTCATATGGTCAGATGAAACCAAAATATAACTTTTTGGTAAAAACTCAACTCGTCGTGTTTGGAGGACAAAGAATGCTGAGTTGCATCCAAAGAACACCATACCTACTGTGAAGCATGGGGGTGGAAACATCATGCTTTGGGGCTGTTTTTCTGCAAAGGGACCAGGACGACTGATCCGTGTAAAGGAAAGAATGAATGGGGCCATGTATCGTGAGATTTTGAGTGAAAACCTCCTTCCATCAGCAAGGGCATTGAAGATGAAACGTGGCTGGGTCTTTCAGCATGACAATGATCCCAAACACACCGCCCGGGCAACGAAGGAGTGGCTTCGTAAGAAGCATTTCAAGGTCCTGGAGTGGCCTAGCCAGTCTCCAGATCTCAACCCCATAGAAAATCTTTGGAGGGAGTTGAAAGTCCGTGTTGCCCAGCGACAGCCCCAAAACATCACTGCTCTAGAGGAGATCTGCATTGAGGAATGGGCCAAAATACCAGCAACAGTGTGTGAAAACCTTGTGAAGACTTACAGAAAACATTTGACCTGTGTCATTGCCAACAAAGGGTATATAACAAAGTATTGACTTCTGTTATTGACCAAATACTTATTTTCCACCATAATTTGCAAATAAATTCATTAAAAATCCTACAATGTGATTTTCTGGATTTTCTCATTTTGTCTGTCATAGTTGACGTGTACCTATGATTAAAATTACAGGCCTCTCTCATCTTTTTAAGTGGGAGAACTTGCACAATTGGTGGCTGACTAAATACTTTTTTTCCCCACTGTAAGTTGCATGGACTCTGTGTGCAATAATAGTGTTTAACATGATTTTTGAATGACTACCTCACCTTTGTACCCCACACATACAATTATCTGTAAGGTCCCTCAGTCGAGCAGTGAATTTCGAACACCGATTCAACCACAAAGACCAGAGAGGTTTTCCAATGCCTGTCAAAGAAGGGCACCTACTGGTATATAGTATTTTTTTTTTAAAGACTCTGAATATCCCTTTGAGCATGGTGAAGTTATTAATTACACTTTGGATAGTGTATCAATACACCCAGTCACTACAAAGATACAGGCATCCTTCCTAACTCAGTTGCCGGAGATTAAGGAAACCGGTACAGGGATTTCACCATGAGGCCAATGGTGACTTTAAAACAGTTACCGAGTTTGATGGCTGTGATAGGAGAAAACTAAGAATGGATCTGCAACATTGTAGTTACTCCACAATACTAACATAATTGAAAGAGTGAAAAGAACGAAGCATGTACAGAATATAAAATATTCCAAAACATGCATCCTGTTTGCAACAAGGCACTACAGTAATTTGGCAAAGAAATTAACTTTTTGTCCTGAATACAAAGTATTATGTTTGAGGCAAATCCAATACAACACATTACTAAGTACCACTCTCCATATTTTCAAGCATAGTGGTGGCTGCATCATGTTATGGGGTACAGTGCCTTGCAAAAGTATTCATCCCCCTTGGCGTTTGTCCTATTTTGTTGCATTACAACCTGTAATTTAAAAATAACTTGTTTCAAATCATTCTAAAAAATAAATAACGGAAAAGTGGTGCGTGCATATGTATTCACCCCCTTTGCTATGAAGCCCCTAAATAAGATCTGGTGCAAACAATTACCTTCAGAAGTCACATTATTAGTTAAATAAAGTCCACCTGTGTGCAATCTAAGTGTCACATGATCTGTCACATGATCTCAGTAAATATACACCTGTTCTGAAAGGCCCCAGAGTCTGCAATACCAGTAAGGTCAGGGAAAAAGTTGTGGAGAAGTACAGATCAGGGTTGGGTTATAAAAAAATATCCGAAACTTTGAACATCCCACAGAGCACCATTAAATCTATTATTAAAAAGAATTGAATGAATATGGCACCACAACAAACCTGCCAAGAGAGCGCCGCCCACCAAAACTCACGGACCAGGCAAAGAGGGCATTAATCAGAGAGGCAAGAAAGAGACCAAAGATAACCCTGAAGGAGCTGCAAAGCTCCACAGCGGAGATTGGAGTATCTGTCCATAGGACCACTTTAAGCCGTACACTCCACAGAGCTGGGCTTTACGGAAGAAGGGCAAGAAAAAAAGCAATTGCTTAAAGAAAAAAATTGGCAAACACGTTTGGTGTTCGCCAAAAGGCATGTGGGAGGCTCCCCAAACATATGGAAGAAGATACTCTGGTCAGATGAGACTAAAATTGAACTTTTTGGCCATCAAGGAAAACACTACGTCTGGCGCAAACCCAACACCTGTCATCACCCCGAGAACACCATCCCCACAGTGAAGCATGGTGGTGGCAGCATCATGCTGTGGGGATGTTTTTCATCAGCAGGGACTGGGGAACTGGTCAGAATTGAAGGAAGGATGGATGGCACTAAATACAGGGAAATTCTTGAGGGAACCCTGTTTCAGTCTTCCAGAGATGTGAGAGGTTCACCTTCCAGCAGGACAATGACCCTAAGCATACTGCTAAAGCAACACTCGAGTGGTTTAAGGGGAAACATTTAAATGTCTTGGAATAGCCTAGTCAAAGCCCAGACCTCAATCCAATTGAGAATCTGTGGTATAACTTAAAGATTGCTGTACACCAGCGGAACCCATCCAAGTTGAAGGAGCTGGAGCAGTTTTGCCTTGAGGAATGGGAAAAAATCCCAGTGGCTAGATGTTCCAAGCTTATAGCGACATACGCCAAGAGACTTGCAGCTGTAATTGCTGCAAAAGGGGGCTCTACAAAGTATTGATTTTGGGGGGGTGAATAGTTATGCATGCTCAAGTTTTCAGTTTTTTTGTCTTATTTCTTGTTGGTTTCACAATAAAACATATTTTGCATCTTCAAAGTGGTAGGCATGTTGTGTAAATCAAATGATACAACCCCCCCAAAAAATCAATTTTAATTCCAGGTTGTAAGGCAACAAAATAGGAAAAATGCCAAGGGGGTGAATACTTTCGCAAGCCACTATATTCTTGTTATCGTTAAGGACTGTGACGTTTTTCAGGATAAAAAATAAACAGAATGGAGCTATGCACAGGCAAAATCCTAGAGGAAAACCTGGTTCAGTCTGCTTTCCATCAGACACTGGGAGATGAATTCACCTTTCAGCAGGATAATAACCTAAAATACAAGTCCACATCTACACTAGAGTTGCTTACCAAGAAAACAGTGAATGTTCCTGAGTGGCCAGTTTTGACTTAAATCTGCTTGAAAACCTATGGCAAGACCTGAAAATGGTTGTCTACCAATGATCAACAACCAATTTGACAGAGCTTGAAGAATTTTGAAAATAATAATGGGCAAATCTTGCACAATCCATGTGTGGAAAGCTCTTACAGACTTACCCAGAAAGACTCACAGCTGTAATTGCTGCCAAAGGTGATTATATTATGTATTTACTCAGGGGGTTGAATACTTATCTAATCAAGATATGTTAGTGTTTTATTTTTCATAAATGTTTTACAAATGTACACATTTTTCTTCCACTTTGACATTACAGAGTATTTTGTGTAGGTCGTTGACAAAAAATTACAATTAAATCAATTTGAATCCCACTTTGTAACACATCATAATGTGGAAAAAGTCAAGGGTGTGAATACTTTCCGAAGGCACTGTAGCTAGAGATACAAGATAATTTGTTCACAGGGTGTTTCGATTTCTAACACAATCTCCAAGAACATGCATTGGAAAATTAACTGACAACCAGATCTGTACAAAAGCCCTCTCCAGCTGCCCCTGGTCCGGACTGAGGCATGGCGTGTACCCCTGGGGGAAGGGTGAACTGCACACTGTCCCTGGTGATGATCCAGGACTTTCGTTCTTATCTGTCTCGAAGGACCAGGAAAAAGAGTGCCACCCCGAAATAGGTGTTTTTTAAAGATTGAAACAGGTTTTAATATAAGTTAATTGTTTCACAGTATATTTCCATTTCTATTACAAGCATCGATAACATACATCTGGAAATTCCAACACATTTCATATTCATAAACTCCACATATGAAATAGTGGTGTTATGCAGGTTAGACAGAACTACACTAGATTTGCATGTCAACACCCTAAAGAAAAGCAATTCCACTATTCCATGCCATAATTATTTATTCCTACCCATCAACCTACCGATGATAGCGCTTAGAAGCCTCTTGCTTTTCTTTCCATCCCAAACGGCTGTGCCAGAATGTTATGGCCAAGCTGCATGTCTATAGTACGAAGATCTATGGTCCCAGGACACAAACACCCATCATCGCTGTGTTTCTGTTGGCCAATAATCTCCTGAACACAATGGATGAGAGCAAATGTAAACCTGGTATTATGCTGTTCAGTCACTTCTTCTGGCAGTGGGTCAATGCAGGAGGCATTCGCTACAGGCTTTACCACAAACCATAGAGAGATTTGGGTATATATTTTACACTGTGTCCATTCAACCTAACCTAATTCTTCATTCAGCATTTTGGAATGGAATGAAAAAACAGTATGTTAGCACTCTCTTTTGTTTCTAACTTTATTCATATTTGTAATTTTGATGTAAGACATTTGAAGGTGGTGATGTTGATTGATTGCCGGAGTTCTACATTGACACAACAATGCATTTGTCAGAACTCACATTTCTACATCTGACTCATCCATTACAGGGCATGATACCAATCTGTACTGTACATAACAGATAAAACCAACTTCAGAACAATAGAGTAAAAAGGGAAACTGTCTCCATGTGTCTCCAATAGTTGCAGCCAGCTGCTGTATTCTATGTGTGTGTGAAGACAAACTCCTTATTAAAAACACTTTCACTAGACAGAGTCCCTCAGTTGACAGGAGATAGAGTAGGCCTCTAATGCAGGTGCATATCTCTGGCAGAGAGCCCAGGGAGGGCAGGATGGAGGAGAGAGAAAGGGAAGGAGAGAGTGGTAAGGAGAGGGAGACGGAGGGAGGGACGGAGGGAGGGAGGGAGGGAGGGAGGGAGGGAGGGAGGGAGGGAGGGAGGGAGGGAGGGAGGGAGGGAGGGAGGGAGGGAGGGAGGGAGGGAGGGAGAGCACATGGTACAGTACTGGTCAGATGTGACAACAGTCTACATAGGTAGAATCTTTAATTTGAGGCAGTTTGCTACACCAGGACAATAATCCTGCAGCAACAGGAAAATTGAATTATGATGTAGATTATAATGAATGGACATTTTTGTAGGAGTTAAAATATTTTTCATAAGGGGAAATCAAGTCAAAAATTTCAAAGTGAAAATTACTAACTTCAGAAGCGTTTTTAAACCTCAAATACACTGGAAATACTCAGGAAAGATCTCCTGCAACAGGGTGATCAAATTAAGATCCTACATCTGTATATGGGATGCAATGTTGTCTCAACGTTACGCTGATGTTGTGTAACAGTGTAGAAGACACTTCTGTCCACTCCTGACCACTGAAATCACAAACTGGGTTAGGAACGTTCTGACGCCCCTTTCAGATGACACTTCTGCAGTAATCAGTCATCTTTGGGCAGATGTTTTCAGCTTTATTGAAAACTTGGAGAGCTTTTTATAAGTGTATCTTTTAATACAGGTTTTTATAGCAAAAGCTATATACAAACACTCTTAGTTCTGCACATTATCTGTCACTAGAACATTCAAGCATTCTTGGAACAAACATCAATTGTGCAAAAATTATAGAACAGCACTATTGTTCCAAACTTAATGACCGATATGAGACAGTCCACAGCCCACCTCAACACCTTGGCTATGGCCAACCATTATAGAAAAAGACAGCCAGCCCTCCTAAATGAAATATTTCTTAGAATATATTCTCAATTTCATTTTCTATAACCATATATTCCATGACCAGTAGTCTTTCCTTCTCCTAGCCTTCTAGAAGAGGGAGCTGACCATGTTGCTGTTTCTCATTACATGGTGACATATTCTTTGCTGTAACGTTCACAGTAGCCACAGCTATAAGCCTTGGAGTCAAATAGGGGGTTAGAATGAATACTCACTGTCTGGGACGATGTACCAAGTCCTCGGTACAGGAAACTCACACAGCCACAAATATTAATTCTAAAGACACATTATAGAACGTGAGAGATTAATAATAACACATACATTTTATTTGTAATACATAATATAATAATAGATATTTGTGCTTTTCAGGACACTCAAATACACTTTACCTAAAGCAGAAGGCCTGTGAATGCCTTGTCAGTGTCCCTGGGGAAATCCCAGTCACATGGGACCAGACGATGTGTGGCAGGAGGCTCTAATGTCCCACTTGCTAATGCTGGTCTGAGACCAGTGGCAGAACCATGGAAGCTTCTTGAAGTCATTTGACTTTTTCTCTCTTTATAAATTGAGTTTCATTTTGATTTTCCAATCTCGTTCATGGACTACCTATGAATATGGAGAGGCTGTGCAAAGAATAATTGTATTGTGTTTTTAGCTCACTGTCAAGCATATAACTACATGTATGCAATATAATCTTGAAATAATACAATGAGAAAAGCGGTGTAATTCGTCTTTCAGAAAAATTAAACATTATACTTTATAACAAAGTCAATAAACCCTCAAATATTGGCCGTTACGTGAAGTTGCCAAATGTTAAGACTGGTTCAGTTTCACATTAAGTCATTTTACATTTAAGTCATTTAGCAGACGCTCTTATCCAGAGCGACTTACAGTTAAGTGAGTTTTTTTTTCATACTTCCCTCCCCGTGGGAAATGAACCCACAACTCTGGCGTTGCAAACGCCATGCTCTACCAACTGAGCTACATCCCTGCCGGCCATTCCCTCCCATACCCTGGAAGACGCTGGGCCAATTGTGCGACGCCCCATGGGTCTCCCGGTCGCTGCCGGCTACAACAGAGCCTGGATTCAAACCAGGATCTCTAGTGGCACAGCTAGCACTGTGATGCAGTGCCTTAGACCACTGCGCCACTCGGGAGTTAACAAGTTCTGGCCTCAGGGCTTGCATGGGAAGAAAATGACAGCATTTGTTCAGCAGATGTTTCTGTTGTGTTCAAAGTCTAAGGATGGCTGCTGTGCTGTGGGTAGAGTGGTTTTCAATTAGAAAATCTGTGAGAAAAATGTCACGATTCACCACATTTAAAAACAACAAAAAATTCCTTTGAGCGTTCAATCACAGTCAACTTTAATCGATTAGTATCTTCCTTTTGTTAGGTCCAGTAATGTATTGAAAGCTTTTTATTTCTGTCCTGAAGAAAAATGAATACATTTTTAGAAGAACAAAAATACACACACACACGCACACACACACCAATACATGTTGTTTATTAGTTTGGAATTAAGATATTTTCCTATATAGTCCTGCTTTTTATTAAAAGTTTTAATTTGTAGTGTTCATGGGCACTTATTAAATCTTTGTTTGTTTTATTTCAAATAACAATGACATGCTTAAATAGAGGGAGTCAGGCTGTAACATCACCAAGTTTTTTAAATTGTTTCTAACACTTCTCTGATGAGAGATGAACATGATTGTGATAGCTAAGTCATTTGTAGCTAATGATCTTATAATTTACATATAATATACATATGTTGCTATGTTGTCTGTATTGTTTATGATAGCATCTACTTTGGCTGCAGTATTAATATGCGTGACTGAGTCCTTTATCACTCCAGGTGTGAAGTGACATATCTGCACCCTTACCTTCAGTTCCTGGCCCAGACAGAACCATTTCTCCATACCAGCTATTGTAAAAGCGGCTCCTATGCCAATAAAAATGTCTCTAAATGGCTAAAACAGCTGTCACTCATGGTCCCCTGCCAGTTTATTGGAGGGATTGTGGTTTCCTGCATTTCGTCATCCAATATCATCCAGCAATAATCTTGTGATTTGGAACAATTTCCTGAGCAGAAGTCCAATCCCTTAGTCTCTCGTATTCTGCTCTCTCCACTGTCACAGCTAAACTACAGTATGGTATTAGACTTAAGTGGGTTATTATTGTGTTATTACACAAATTCCATCGTTATTGTATTAAACGTATCCAGCAATTTGCCAGTTTGCCAATATCTGAGGAATTTTGTGATGCTGAAGAACTTCATGGTATGGATCATTTTGAGCCTTGAGTAGGACTAGAGCATTTATTGGTCAGAGTGCTGTTTGGTCCAGATCATTATGATAGAAAACCCAGGTAATGGAGATACACTGTTGGCCTTAAACACCCTGGAATGCTAACCTTCCATGAAGCATGTGATGTGACCTGATCTGCGAGTTATGCCTAATTATTTAAATAAACATTCAGAAGTTGTAGATTTTTCACAGATGGCCTTTTTTTATGTATCCCAGATGAACCATGTCTTGGACATGTCCCAAACTGTCTGTAAAAACTGTGAGAAATTAAACGCAGGCATATCCATGTATCCATGGTCAATGTTATTCTCAAAGCAACTCAGTCACTGAGAAAAAGTTGAAAAAGTTCAAACTCGCTTTGAAAACACCAATATTTCAGTATCTGCTTACATTGTGTTGCTGGAAAGCGGTTCCAGATTCAAGACACGGATTCTTGCAGTCAGCGTCTGGATCGCGGAGTGTTTAAACATATTTGGCTACAAGAGAGAAATAGAAATTACAATATTCACTACAGTTTGAGGTATGGTACTACAGTGTACATCACCTATCAACACCTACGCTATACTGAGAATGATCCTAAATCCTTTTAGTTGAAAAAGCAAAGGAGACTCTCAGATCCAATGTGGAAAAGTCTTTAGTTGGCGTGTGTTGTTCTTGGCATGGAGGGTTGCAATGACAACATTACCCTTCCTGCAGAAGGAAAGCTGCTCCCGAAGGGGTCAAGGTAGAAGGTTCATTCAAGATCAGACATTACACGGTCCAGAGGTATTCCACAACAACAGGCTGTGTACCATACCTTCCCTTTACACTGTAATGCTGAACAGTGGAGTATCATTGAAATGGAATTAGAAAAGATTGTGTTAGCTGTCTACACAATGGGCACATAAAATCCACACTGGGAGGAAATTAAATTCAAGAAATTCATCACACTGTTTAGACAGTCTCTGATAACTCCAGCTGGACATTTGGCTAAGCTTCACTATAAACCCTCATGAATACGTTCCTCATTTATCCTCATTTATTCTCCTTTATTTTCCAACAGCTCTGACCCACTTCCTGAAGAGAGTCTCTGTGTTCTGCTTTGATCAGCCGATGTCATATACAAACAGCTGAATCAGACCGTCGGCCAATCAAAAAAACATTGAGAGAGAGAGAGAGTGAGAAAGAGAGAGAGAGAGAGAGAGAGAGAGAGAGAGAGAGAGAGAGAGAGAGAGAGAAGGCAGGGTTCTGAAGTCTGATGGAGTCTGACCACAACTGAACACAAATCCACTTTGTCCAAGTTGTGTCTGTGATTCTGAGGGAGCTGGAAAGCCACAAATCAGTTAAATCCAAACTTGCGGAGCTATTGGATAACCAGCTGGTCCTGTACTTTAGGAGACTACTGCTGTGCCACGGCCAAAACCATCTGGTCCTGTACTGTAGGAGACAACGGCTCTGCCACGTCCAAAAACAGCTGGTAGTGTACTGTAGGAGGCTACGGCTCTGCCACGACCAAAACCAGCTGGTAGTGTACTGTAGGAGTCTACGGCTCTGCCACAGCCAAAACCAGCTGGTAGTGTACTGTAGGAGTCTATGGCTCTGCCACGTCCAAAACCAGCTGGTAGTGTACTGTAGGAAGCTACGGCTCTGCCACAGCCAAAACCAGCTGGTCCTGTACTGTAGGAGGCTACGGCTCTGCCACGGCCAAAACCAGCTGGTAGTGTACTGTAGGAGTCTACGGCTCTGCCACGGCCAAAACCAGCTGTTAGTGTACTGTAGGAGTCTACGGCTCTGCCACAGCCAAAACCAGCTGGTAGTGTACTGTAGGAGGCTACGGCTCTTCCACGGCCAAAACCAGCAGGTAGTGTACTGTAGGAGGCTACGGCTCTGCCACAGCCAAAACCAGTTGGTCCTGTACTGTAGGAGACTACGGCTCTGCCACGTCCAAAATCAGCTGGTAGTGTACTGTAGGAGACTACGGCTCTGCCACGTCCAAAACCAGCTGGTAGTGTACTGTAGGAGACTACGGCTCTGCCAAGTCCAAAAACAGCTGGTAGTGTACTGTAGGAGACTACGGCTCTGCCACAGCCAAAACCAGCTGGTATTGTACTGTAGGAGGCTACGGCTCTGCCACGGCCAAAACCAGCTGTTAGTGTACTGTAGGAGGCTACGGCTCTGCCATGGCCAAAACCAGCTGTTAGTGTACTGTAGGAGTCTACGGCTCTGCCATGGCCAAAACCAGCTGTTAGTGTACTGTAGGAGGCTACGGCTCTGCCATGGCCAAAACCAGCAGGTAGTGTACTGTAGGAGTCTAGGGCTCTGCCACGGCCAAAATGCCACTCTAAAAAACAAATTAGAATGCACACTCATACACAAGGCAAAGAAATGCTTGGTCTGCATATGATTTTATAAAATATAATAATAATATGCCATTTAGCAGACGCTTTTATCCAAAGCGACTTACAGTCATGTGTGCATACATTTCTACGTATGGGTGGTCCCGGGGATCGAACCCACTACCGTGGCATTACAAGTGCCATGCTCTACCAATTGAGCTACAGAGGACCATTACATTAACATTATTTCAAATATTTATTTATTTTTACTTATACAGATCTAGTAACATACAAATTGTGTAATATTGTGAGAATGTTCAAGAACCTGACAATGACAAAGATGTTTTTGATTGATCAGTTTTATTCACTTAAGAAACCATTATGTCCCAGATTTATATTTAATAAAATTAAATTTATTTTCACTCAAAAGGTACACTTTTAAGACTCTTAGTGGAAGAAAAATGTAAAACCAATGGATCTACAGTCAGGAGATGTTTACTAATATGAATCATTCAGTTATGTTGTAAGTGAAACAGCAAAATAGGACTCACGGTAATAGCCTATTATTCAATTAAATTCCACATTTTTACTTAAAGCTCATTGCATGATTTTTGTTTTCCAAACTGAGTAAATACAGTAGAATTTAGTCTTTGACAGTGCAAAAATCCAAGGCATTTTATCAATGCAAGGCACGTGTGGAATGTTCACAATAATAATATAAGAACATGCCATTTAGCAGAAGCTTTTATCCAAAGCGACTTACAGTCATGTGTGCATACATTTTTAGGTATGGGTGGTCCCGGGGATCGAACCCACTACCGTGGCGTTACAAGTGCCATGCTCTACCAATTGAGCTACAGAGGACCACAATAATTAATAAAAAAAAATTTAGGGGGTAGATCAGCTTTAATATTGCAGATAGATTGTAGCTTCCATCAATGTGATTGCTTGCATCACTTCCAATCCCCCATATATTTTGGGGCTAATAAATATATATATACAGTCGTGGTCAAAAGTTTTGAGAATGACACAAATATAAATTTTCACAAATTCTGCTGCCTCAGTTTTTATGATGGCAATTTGCATATACTCTAGAATTAACATTTTAACATTTACGTCATTTAGCAGACGCTCTTATCCAGAGCGACTTACAAATTGGTGCATTCACCTTATAGCCAGTGGGATAACCACTTTCCAATATGTTTATTTTTATTTTTTTTTTTTTTGGTGGGGGGTGGGGTAAGGGTGGGTAGAATGATTACTTTATCCTATCCCAGGTATTCCTTAAAGAGGTGGGGGTTCAAGTGTCTCCGGAAGGTGGTGAGTGACTCCGCTGTCCTAGCATCGTGAGGGAGCTTGTTCCACCATTGGGGTGCCAGAGCAGCAAACAGTTTTGACTGGGCTGAGCGGGAACTGTGATTCCGCAGAGGTAGGGGGGCCAGCAGGCCAGATGTGGATGAACGCAATGCCCTCGTTTGGGTGTAGGGACTGATCAGAGCCTGAAGGTACGGCGGCAATCACCATGGTCTTGTAGCAGATGCAAGCTTAAACTGGAAGCCAGTGGAGTGTGCAGAGGAGCGGGGTGATGTGAGAGAACTTGGGAAGGTTGAACACCAGACGGGCTGCGGCATTCTGGATGAGTTGTAGGGGTTTAATGGCACAGGCAGGGAGCCCAGCCAACAGCGAGTTGCAGTAATCCAGACGGGAGATGACAAGTGCCTGGATTAGGACCTGTGCCGCTTCCTGTGTAAGGCAGGGTCGTACTCTCAGAATGTTGTAGAGCATGAACCTACAGGATCGGGTCACCGCCTTGATGTTAGCGGAGAACGACAGGGTGTTGTCCAGGGTCACGCCAAGGCTCTTCGCACTCTGGGAGGAGGACACAACGGAGTTATCAACCGTGATGGCGAGATCATGGAACGGGCAGTCCTTCCCCGGGAGGAAGAGCAGCTCCGTCTTGCCGAGGTTCAGCTTGAGGTGGTGATCCGTCATCCACACTGATATGTCTGCCAGACATGTAGAGATGCGATTCGCCACCTGGTTATCAGAAGGGGGAAAGGAGAAGATTAGTTGTGTGTCGTCTGCGTAGCAATGATAGGAGAGGCCATGTGAGGATATGACAGAGCCAAGTGACTTGGTGTATAGCGAGAATAGGAGAGGGCCTAGAACTGAGCCCTGGGGGACACCAGTGGTGAGAGCACGTGGTGCGGAGACAGATTCTCGCCACGCCACTTGGTAGGAGCGACCGGTCAGGTAGGACGCAATCCAAGAGTGAGCCGCGCCGGAGATGCCCAACTCAGAGAGGGTGGAGAGGAGGATCTGATGGTTCACAGTATCAAAGGCAGCAGACAGGTCTAGAAGGACAAGAGCAGAGGAGAGAGAGTTAGCTTTAGCAGTGCGGAGAGCCTCCGTGACACAGAGAAGAGCAGTCTCAGTTGAATGACCAGTCTTGAAACCTGACTGTTTTTTTATCAATAAGGTCATTCTGAGAGAGATAGCAAGAGAGTTGGCTAGAGACGGCACGCTCAAGAGTTTTGGAGAGAAAAGAAAGAAGGGATACTGGTCTGTAGTTGTTGACATCAGAGGGATCGAGTGTTAGTTTTTTGAGAAGGGGTGCAACTCTCGCTCTCTTGAAGACGGAAGGGACATAGCCAGCGGTCAAGGATGAGTTGATGAGCGAGGTGAGGTAAGGGAAAAGGTCACCGGAGATGGTATGGAGAAGAGAGGAGGGTATAGGGTCAAGCGGGCAGGTTGTTGGGCGGCCGGCCGTCACAAGTCGATAACATGAATGTTATGAAGAGTGATCAGATGAATTGCAATTAATTGCAAAGTCCCTCTTTGCCATGAAAATGAACTTAATCCCCAAAAAACATTTCCACTGCATTTCAGCCCTGCCACAAAAGGACCAGCTGACAGTAGTAGCTGACATGTCTTCTAAGTATTGGCATGTTGGAGAAATAAAACAAATAAGTGTTATGGATGTTGCATGAAATGGACAGGCTTTTTGGGGAGGCTAAACATATTAGCAAAAGTCTGAGTTTAAGTCTTAGGTCAAAACATGGATAGCCATTTCGAAGGAAAGGCTTAGCTGAAAACAAAAATGATCATTTTGAAAAGGTTGTCATTTCCATCAGGCTTAGTCTATTACTTTAGAGGAAAAACGACTATTATGGATGTTACACCCTCTTTTATGGATGTTAGTCTGAAATTGACATTCAAATCTTAAAGATTTGGGTGGTCCTCTGTAGCTCAGCTGGTAGAGCACGGCGCTTGTAACGCCAGGGTAGTGGGTTCGATCCCCGGGACCACCCATACACAAAAATTTATGCACGCATGACTGTAAGTCGCTTTGGATAAAAGCGTCTGCTAAGTGGCATATTATATTTATATTATGTCAGTAATTCTCTCGTTAACACAGGTGAGAGTGTTGACGAGGACAAGGCTGGAGATCACTCTGTCATGCTGATTGAGTTAGAATAACAGACTGGAAGCTTCAAAAGGAGGGTGGTGCTTGAAATCATTGTTCTTCCTCTGTTAACCATGGTTACCTGCAAGGAAACAGGTGCCGTCATTATTGCTTTGCACAAAAAGAGCTTCACAGGCAAGGATACTGCTGCTAGTAAGATTGCACCTAAATCAACCATTTATCGGATCATCAAGAACTTCAAGGAGAGAGGTTAAATTGTTGTGAAGAAGGCTTCAGGGCGCCCAAGAAAGTCCAGCAAGCACCAGGACAATCTCCTAAAGTTGATTCAGCTTCGGGATGGGGGCACCACCAGTGCAGAGCTTGCTCAGGAATGGCAGCAGGCAGGTGTGAGTGCATCTGCACGCACAGTGAGGCAAATAATTTTGGAGGATGGCCTGGTGTCAAGAAGGGCAGCGAGGAAGCCACTTCTCTCCAGGAAAAACATCAACCTCTGGTTGCACATTTAACATGCTGGTAGAAATGAGGTAAAACGGATTTAAGTTTCCCTGCATTAAAGTCCCCGGCCACTAGGAGCGCTGCCTCTGGATGAGTGTTTTCCTGTTTGCTTATGGCCTCATTGAGTGCGGTCTTAGTGCCAGCATCGATTAGTGGTTGAAATAGACAGCTACGAAAAATATTGATTAAAACTCTCTTGGTAAATAGTGTGGTCTACAGCTTATCATGAGATACTCTACCTCAGGTGAGCAAAACCTTGAGACGTCCTTAATATTAGATTTCGTGCACCAGCTGTTGTTTACAAATATACACAGACCGCCACCCCTGGTCTTACCGGAGGCCGCTGTTCTATCTTGCCGATGCAGCGTAAACCCCGCCAGCTGTATGTTATCCATGTCAGTATTATAATATTCCACCATAATAATAGAGTCTTGTATTGCTTGCAGGGTTGATAATTAAGAAGGGCTGTGTATAGGTGCAGTGATCGGTAAGGTGCTCTGACAACTGATGCTTAAAGTTAGTGAGGGAGATAAGAGTCTCCAGCTTCAGAGATTTTTGCAGTTCGTTCCAGTCAATTGCAGCAGAGAACTGGAAGGAATGGCAGCCAAAGGAGGTGTTGGCTTTGGGGATGACCATTGAGATATACCTGCTGGAGCGCATACTACGGGTGGGTGTTGCTATGGTGACCAATGAGCTAAGATAAGGCTGAGATTTGCCTAGCAGTGATTTATAGATGGCCTGGAGCCAGTGGGTTTGGCGACAAATATGTAGTGAGTACCAGCCGACAAGAGCGTACAGGTCACATTGGTGGGTAGTATATGGGGCTTTGGTGACAAAACAGATGGCACTGTGATAGACTACATCCAATTTGCTGAGTATAGTGTTGGAGGCTATTTTGTAAATGACATCGCCGAAGTCAAGGATCGGTAGGATAGTCAGTTTTACGAGGGCATGTTTGGCAGCATGAGTGAAGGAGGCTTTGTTGCGAAATAGGAAGCCGATTCTAGATTTAACTTTGGATTGGAGATGCTTAATGTGAGTCTGGAAGGAGAGTTTACAGTCTAACCAGACACCTAGGTATTTGTAGTTGTCCACATACTCTAGGTCAGACCCGTCGAGAGTAGTGATTCTAGTTGGGTGGGCGGGTGCCAGCAGCGTTTGATTGAAGAGCATGCATTGTTTAAGAGCAGTTGGAGGCTACGGAAGGAGTGTTGTATGGCATTGAAGCTCGTTTGGAGGTTTGTTAACACAGTGTCCAATGAAGGGCCAGATGTATACAAAATGGTGTCGTCTGCGTAGAGGTGGATCTGAGAGTCACCAGCAGCAAGAGCGACATCATTGATATACACGGAGAAAAGAGTCGGCCCAAGAATTGAACCCTGTGGCACCCCCATAGAGACTGCCATAGGTCCAGACAACAGGCCCTCCAATTTGACATATTGAGCTCTATCTGAGAAGTAGTTGGTGAACCAGGCGAGGCAGTCATTTGAGAAACCAAGGCTATTTAGTCTGCCAATAAGAATGCAGTGGTTGACAGAGTCGAAAGCCTTGGCCAGGTCGATGAAGACGGCTGCACAGTACTGTCTATTATCGATCACGGTTATAATATCGTTTAGGACCTTGAGCGTGGCTGAGGTGCACCCATGACCAGCTCGGAAACCGGATTGCATAGCGGAGAAGGTACGGTGGGATTCGAAATGGTCGGTGATCTGTTTGTTAACTTGGCTTTCAAAAACTTTTGAAAGGCAGGGCAGGATGGATATAGGTCTGTAACAGTTTGGATGTAGAGTGTCACCCCCTTTGAAGAGGGGGATGACCGTGGCAGCTTTCCAATCTCTGGGGATCTCAGATGTTGCGAAATAGAGGTTGAACAGGCTAGTAATAGGGGTTGCGACAATTTCGGCTGCTATTTTTAGAAAGAAAGGGTCCAGATTGTCCAGCCCAGATGATTTGTAGGTGTCCAGATTTTGCAGCTCTTTCAGAACATCAGCTGTCCGAATTTGTGTGAAAGAGCGGGGGGGGGGGGGGGGGGGGGGGGGGGCATGGGCAAGTTGCAGCGGAGGATGCAGAGCTGGTGGCCGGGGTAGTAGTAGCCAGATGGAAAGCATGGCCAGCCATAGCAAAATGCTTGTTGAAATTCTCAATTATTGTAGATTTATTGGTGGTGATAGTGTTTCCTAGCCTCAGTGCAGTGGGCAGCTGGGAGGAGGTGCTCTTATTCTCCATGGACATTACAGTGTCCCAAAACCTTTTGGAGTTAGTGCTACAGGATGCACATTTCTGTTTGAAAAAGCTAGCCTTTGCTTTCCTAACTGCTTGTGTATATTGGTTCCTAACTTCCCTGAAAAGTTGCATATTGCGGGGTCTATTCGATGCTAATGCAGTACGCCACAGGATGTTTTTGTGCTGGTCAAGGGCAGTCAAGTCTGAGGAGAACCAGGGGCTATATCTGTTCTTAGTTCTGAATTTTTTGAATGGGGCATGCTTATTTAAGATTGAGAGGAAAGCACTTTTAAAGAACAACCAGACATCCTCGGAATGAGATCAATATCCATCCAGGATACCTGGGCCAGGTCAATTACGAAGGCCTGCTCGCTAAAGTGTTTTAGGGAGCGTTTGACAGTGATGAGGGGTGGTCGTTTGACCGCAGACCCGTTACGGACGCAGGCAATAAGGCTGTGATCGCTGAGATCCTGGTTGAAGACAGCGGAGGTGTATTTAGAGGGTAAGTTAGTCAGGATGATATCTATGAGGGTGCCCATGTTTACGGATTTAGGGTTGTACCTGGTAGGTTCCTTGATAATTTGTGTGAGATTGAGGGCATCTAGTTTGGATTGTAGGATGGCTGGGGTGTTAAGCATATCCCAGTTTAGGTCACCAAGCAGTACGAACTCTGAGGATAGATAGGGGGCAATCAATTCACATATGGTGTCCAGGGCACAGCTGGGGGCTGAGGGGGGTCTGTAGCAAGCGGCAACAGTGAGAGACTTATTTCTGGAAAGGTGGATTTTCATAAGTAGGAGCTCAAACTGTTTGGACAAAGACCTGGATAGTATGATAGAGCTCTGCATCTCTACAGTAGATTGCAACTCCACCCCCTTTGGCAGTTCTATCGAGATGGAAAATGTTGTAGTTGGGGATAGGAATTTCTGAATTTTTGGTGGCCTTCCTAAGCCAGGATTCAGACACTGCTAGTATGTTAACAATAATAATATATGTTTGTAAATTTACCATTAAAAAGTACCGTAGTGATTGGGTGTCCATTTAGCTGTACCATGATATTTGCATTGCTACTTAGTAACCTTCCAATTGTTCTCCACTATTCCACCCACTAAAGCCCCTCCCCATCCCAAGTTGGGTTGTCATCCCAATGACCGGCAGACTACCCATTTTTTACACCCCTGTCCCCCCGGATACCTAGGCCTCCCGGGAGGCCAGGACCCATCCTTCGAAAACAGTACACAGTGCCATGCACAGAACAGAAGCAGATCAAGCTCTAAAAGTATTTCCAATGCTCTCACCTCAATTTGCTTTGTATATATAGTGAGGGAAAAAAGTATTTGATCCCCTGCTGATGTTGTACGTTTGCCCACTGACAAAGAAATGATCAGTCTATCATTTTAATGGTAGGTTTATTTGAACAGTGAGAGACAGAATAACAAAAATAAAATCCAGAAAAATGCATGTAAACATTTTTATAAATTGATTTGCATTTTAATGAGGGAAATAAGTATTTGACCCCTCTGCAAAACATGACTTAGTACTTGGTGGCAAAACCCTTGTTGGAAATCACAGAGGTCAGACGTTTCTTGTAGTTGGCCACCAGGTTTGCACACATCTCAGGAGGGATTTTGTCCCACTCCTCTTTGCAGATCTTCTCCAAGTCATTAAGGTTTCGAGCCTGACGTTTGGCAACTCGAACCTTCAGCTCCCTCCACAGATTTTCTACTGGCTAGGCCACTCCAGGACCTTAATGTGCTTCTTCTTGAGCCACTACTTTGTTGCCTTGGCCGTGTGTTTTGGGTCATTGTCATGCTGGAATACCCATCCACGACCCATTTTCAATGCCCTGGCTGAGGGAAGGAGGTTCTCACCCAAGATTTGACGGTACATGGCCCCGTCCATCGTCCCTTTGATGCGGTGAAGTTGTCCTGTCCCCTTAGCAGAAAAACACCCCCAAAGCATAATGTTTCCACCTCCATGTTTGACGGTGGGGATGGTGTTCTTGGGGTCATAGGCAGCATTCCTCCTCCTCCAAACATGGTGAGTTGAGTTGATGCCAAAGAGCTCGATTTTGGTCTCATCTGACCACAACACTTTCACCCATTCAGATGTTCATTGGCAAACTTCAGACGACCCTGTATATGTGCTTTCTTGAGCAGGGGGACCTTGCGGGCGCTGCAGGATTTCAGTCCTTCACGGCGTAGTGTGTTGATAATTGTTTTCTTGGTGACTATGGTCCCAGCTGCCTTGAGATCATTGACAAGATCCTCCCGTGTAGTTCTGGGCTGATTCCTCACCGTTCTCATGATCATTGCAACTCCACGAGGTGAGATCTTGCATGGAGCCCCAGGCCGAGGGAGATTGACAGTCCTTTTGTGTTTCTTTCATTTGCGAATAATCGCACCAACTGTTGTCACCTTTTCACCAAGCTGCTTGGCGATGGTCCTGTAGCCCATTCCACCCTTCTGTAGGTCTACAATCTTGTCCTTGACATCCTTGGAGAGCTCTTTGGTCTTGGCCATGGTGGACAGTTTGTAATCTGATTGATTGATTGCTTCTGTGGACAGGTGTCTTTTATACAGGTAACAAGCTGAGATTAGCAGCACTCCCTTTAAGAGTGTGCTCCTAATCTCAGCTCATCACCTGTATAAAAGACACCTGGGAGCCAGAAATCTTTCTGATTGAGAGGGGGTCAAATACTTATTTCCCTCATTAAAATGCAAATCAATTTATAACATTTTTGACATGCGTTTTTCTGGATTTTGTTGTTGTTATTCTGCCTCTCACTGTTCAAATAAACGTACCATTAAAATTATAGACTGATCATGTCTTTGTCAGCGGGCAAATGTAAAAAATCAGCAGGGGATCAAATACTTTTTTCCCTCACTTTAGCTATGAAAAGTCTATTCAAATACCTTACGTATCTTCATTTCCATCATTAACAATTAATATGCGTAATAATGTTGGCAGTTCATGCAAAGGATTGTTACCTATAACCAGGATTGCCATTGCATTACATTACATTTTTGTCAAGCAAGTATTATTTTAGCAAACAATTATTGTGATTCATCCTATATTGTCCCTAACATCCTTACTCCCTTGCAACAGATGTGGGATACAGACACACACACACTCCTACACACTCAACCCCTTTCCCCCACAATCAACCATAAACTCAGATGCTCAACAGTTGTTACATCCCAGAGCCCAACTCAAGAAAGGACCTGATTTACAAATGCATATACAGTTACAGCTGTTTGAGAAAGCATGCAATGTGAGATTTGATTAACTAATGTCAAGTCCTAGGTGATGGAGATCAGATCCACCCCCTTCCCCTGAAACACACTCTAAAGCACAAATTAGAATGCACACTCATACAGAAGGCAAAGAAATGCTAGGTCTACATATGGTTTTAAATTACATTAACATTATTTCAAATATGTATTTATTTTTATTTATACAGTAACATAGTAGTAACATACCAATTGTGTAATATTGTGAGAATGTTCAAGAACCTGACAATGACAAAGACGTTTTTGATTGATCAGTTTTATTCACTTAAGAAACCATTATGTCCCAGATTTATATGTAATAAAATTATATGTATTTTCACTCAATAGGTACACTTTTAAGAATCTTAGTGGAAGAAAAATGTAAAACCAATGGATCTACAGTCAGGAGATGTTTACTAATATGAATCATTCAGTTATGTTGTAAGTGAAACAGCAAAATAGGACTCACGGTAATAGCCAATTATTCAATTAAATTCCACATTTTTACTTAAAGCTCATTGCATAATTTTTGTTTTCCAAACTGGGTAAATACAGTAGAATTTAGTATTTGACAGTGCAAAAATCCAAGCCATTTTATCAATGCAAGGCACGTGTGGAATGTTCACAATAATATCATATTTTATTCCCAATTTACAGTCTCAGGAGCTTGAGGCTTTGCTCACAAGCATATATTTTTTTATTTGATCTAACACATCCAGTTTTTCATTCCATCCTCCTTCCATTCCTTCTTCTTCTTGCTTACCTTTACTTATATCTTTCTTCCTCCACTCCAATGCCAATCAATAAACACCTTTAGTCAGAACACCAGCTGTTGCTGTTTCTTGAGAGAGTATAGGCCAGTCTTCTTTCTACTCCTGAGAGCATAGTGAGTATGTAGGCCTAGGTGTTCTGAGTCAAATCCCAACGTATGCAACTCTGTACCTACAAATGCAACATGATCACATCAACTCACTGCAATTCTAGACGTTTGTCCAAATGGCCAGAAACCTCACCTTTCACCTCTGTGTGGCCTATGTGGCGGGTCAGGGTCATAACTGGGCGTGCTCGGAGCTCTGGTCGCTGTCGTGACTGTCCTCATTACCAGGGGAACTGGAGGAGTGGTGTAATCCTCCCACCATGCCACAGTACTCTGACGGCAACAGCGTTCCCTTCTTCACGTTGACAAGTTCTTTTTCCAGGGCCGCTGCCCCCTGCTGACCTCCTTTAACACGCTTCCACTTCATCCTCCTGTTCTGGAACCACACCTTCACCTGGAGGAGAGGAGAGCAATTAGTTTACAGGGAAATATTGTGGAAGTTATACGGCAGGGGGTTCCAACTCAATACCTGGTGGACCACAGAGACTGCTAATTTCAGCTCTTTCCTTTGTTGTCTGATCTAGACACTCCTAGGGAGGAATGAAAACATGCAGATGCTGCGGCTCCCAAGGACTGGAGTTTGACACTTGGATCGTTTGCAGGAAGGTGAGTGGATCATAGCCCTTCTCAATAACAAGGGCAATATTAGCCAAGGTTTTAGAAAATGTATTTTGTGTAATTATAACCACATTAAGAAAACATCAACAACTTTTAATTGCACAAAGGTTAACTGGAGTCTTCAGGCCTTGTTGTGAGCGAGTGGAGATGGGGTGTATATGGAGTGTGAGGGTCTGAGGTAACTCGATGCCATTGTGGATGCGTTGGTTGTGGGGTTCTGGAGACTGAGTTCTTGGCATGTAGACCCGTCTGTAAAACCTAGCATCCTCCCACCTCTTCCCCCCGTCCCTCCTCAGTAAAACCCTGACATCCCCCTGTGCGTCAGGAAACTCAATGTCCTGAATCTGTTCGTGTGAACCCTCCTTTTATCAGTGAATGTGACTGAGAGATTTACGGCCTCAGTGAAACAGACCTCTGCCAGCGCAGCAGAGCACATGCACACACACACACCACAGGAGTATGCAACCCAGCTCCCCCACCTCTCTTTTCACACACACACACACACTCCTCCCGACACACCAGTTCCCCCCCACACACCCGCTCTAGCTCCCCCACCTTGCTCCCCCACCTCCCTCTTCACACGACATGATCTTATGTAAACCCCGAGCGACACCTCATCTACCAGAGCTGGCTGCCGAGAGCCAAATCATTATCTAGAAGATCATTATTCGCAGTCGCATGCCAGTTGAGTCTGGGATCCCCTGCCGTCGTCGACGGGGTACTTTGGGTTATTTTGACCTCACTGTGTGCGGTGTAGGTAGCGCTCGGAGATACAGATCTTAATTTGATCACTCTTTTATTGCTGAGAATTTTCCCACACAGCAGGAAAAACTTGTAGTGTATTCAAGGTATAAAAAGGCTTCAACATTTTGTCATTTCAGACTTGATTTGCAGTAACAAAATTGTTATCAACCCCTACAAAAAAATTCCATTAATTAGAATCCACATAATAATTCACATTTCCTGTTGCTGCAGGATTATTGTCAAGCTGTAGCAAACTGGCTCAAATTAAGATCCTATATCTATAGTAAGCCCATGGTGTACTGTTAACAGTGTATGTATAACGCTGGGTGACAGTGAACTGAGCAGGCGACTGGCGGGCACGTTGGACTGTGGTTAGTGTTGGCTGTTGGGGCGTCTTATTTCGACATAGCCAGGTATGTGCTGATCCTGCCTCGGATCCTGTTCCTGACTCCACAGATCCTTCAGTATTTGCGGCTCCTCTTTGTGATGATTAAGCTGCTGCCTAAAACGGCCCGATCGGATCGGGACCGAGCGAAGCACCCCAACCCCCCCCCCCTTCTCCCATCCCCCATCACGCCCCCTACTGCCCTCATGTCATCCATCCCCCACCCCCCACTGACGCCCCTACACCCCCCTACCCCCTCCTGTTCGCCCTCCCCATACCCCACAAACTGCAACCCCCTCCTACAAGCCCCCCCCCCCCCCCCCCCCCTCTTATCCACCCTCCAAGCGACCTGCTTTCTCACAGGAACCCTATGCTCTCCTGTAGGATTTATTTTAGGCATTGTAGCCTGCCACTCACAGGCCGAAGACAGGAGTTAAGTTTACAGAGTAAACACACGCATGTGTGGCTCATTTTCTAATAAACAGGCTTATAAGCGTCAACCGCCTCGTTAAAGTCCTCTGTAAATTGTTGTTACACACACACACACAAAATCTTCTGCCACTGTACAGTCGTGGTCAAAAGTTTTGAGAATGACACAAATATTAATTTTCACAAAGTCTGCTGCCTCAGTTTTTATGATGGCAATTTGCATATACTCCAGAATGTTATGAAGAGTGATCAGATGAATTGCAATTAATTGCAAAGTCCCTCTTTGCCATGAAAATTAACTTAATCCCAAAAAACTTTTCAACTGCATTTCAGCCCTGCCAAAAAAGGACCAGCTGACATCATGTCAGTGATTCTCTCGTTAACACAGGTGAGAGTGTTGACGAGGGCAAGGCTGGAGATCACTCTGTCATGCTGATTGAGTTAGGATAACAGACTGGAAGCTTTAAAAGGAGGGTGGTGCTTGAAATCATTGTTCTTCCTCTGTTAACCATGGTTACCTGCAAGGAAACACGTGCCGTCATCATTGCTTTGCACAAAAAGGGCTTCACAGGCAAGGATATTGCTGCTAGTAAGATGCACCTAAATCAACCATTTATCGGATCATCAAGAACTTCAAGGAGAGGTTAAATTGTTGTGAAGAAGGCTTCAGGGTGCCCAAGAAAGTCCAGCAAGCGCCAGGACCGGGGCACCACCAGTGCAGAGCTTGCTCAGGAATGGCAGCAGGCAGGTGTGAGTGCATCTGCACGCACAGTGAGACAAAGACCTTTGGAGGATGGCCTGGTGTCAAGAAGGGCAGCGAGGAAGCCACTTCTCTCCAGGAAAAACATCAGGGACAGACTGATATTCTGCAAAAGGTACAGGGATTGGACTGCTGAGGACTGGGGTAAAGTCATTTTCTCTGATGAATCCCCTTTCCGATTGTTTGGGGCATCCGGAAAAAAGCTTGTCTGGAGAAGACAAGGTGAGCGCTACCATCAGTCCTGTGTCATGCTAACAGTAATGCATCCTGAGACTATTCATGTGTGGGGTTGCTTCTCAGCCAAGGGAGTGGGCTCACCCACAATTTTGCCTAAGAACACAGCCATGAATAAAGAATGGTCCCAACACGTCCTCCGAGAGCAACTTCTCCCAACCATCCAAGAACAGTTTGGTGACGAACAATGCCGTTTCCAGCATGATGGAGCACCTTGCCATAAGGCAAAAGTGATAACTAAGTGGCTCGGGAAACAAAACATCAACATTTTGGGTCCATGGCCAGGAAACTCCCCAGGCCTTAATCCCATTGAGAACTTGTGGTCAATCCTCAAGAGGCGGGTGGACAAACAAAAACCCACAAATTCTGACAAACTCCAAGCATTGATTATGCAAGAATGGGCTGCCATCAGTCAGGATGTGGCCCAGAAGTTAATTGACAGCATGCCAGGGCGGATTGCAGAGGTCTTGAAAAAGAAGGGTCAACACCGCAAATATTGACTCTTTGCATAAACTTAATGTAATTGTCAATAAAAGCCTTTGACCCTTATGGAATGCTTGTAATTATACTTCAGTATACCATAGTAACATCTGACAAAAATGTCTAAAAACACTGAAGCAGCAGACGTTGTGAAGACCAATACTTGTGTCATTCTCAAAACTTTTGACCACGACTGTATATGCCCTTGGGTGTAGTCCTAATTGTGCAATCAGTCATTCATAAGTTGTTACCTGAGACGGTTGTTACACACACATACACCCAACCACACACCCACACATTCACAGGGTTCAGTTGCGAGACAAGACCTCCAGGGGTATGTGGGCTGAGGCCCGATTGTACACTCTTTGTTAGTAAAGCTATACAGTAGTTAATAGCAGGATCAGGGAGGTAGAAGCTGCACTGTAAGATAATAGCCAGAAGGATGTTAGACTGGGTTTAACAGCCAGGGTCAACCCTCACACACACACACATTCACACGTACACACACACACGCATACACACACTTACAAACAGGATTAACCCCCACACACGTCCAGATGTATAGGCCCTGTATTGGGAATGTGTGGAGAAGAGAGGAGAGGAGAGGCAGCCAATATGAGTAGGAGTGGGGAGGGTTGGCGAGGGATGGGGCTCCTAGCAGGAAGGGCCTAACTCCTGGGTGGGTTGTTGCCTGGATGCCTGGGCCTGGCCTGGCTGCAGCCAAGACACTCTGATTGGACTTATACAACAGATGATGAGTTCCAAAAGCACTTATGGGTGTGCTGAGTGTGTAGGTTAATTTGGTTGAACGCATCGCCACAAATAGTTTTATGCAGGCAAGCTTTTTAGATCAAGGCAGATTAGGTGTAAATTAATCATTAAAAAAAGGTGTTTTGATTAAAAGTTTCCCTCTTTTCATCTAAAATATAGCATAGAATAAGCAGCTTTTACACTGCCATACATTAAGGGCAGATTAAGCCTTTATACTCCAAGACTTCTAGAACACTTTGAATGGATTTTCTCCATTGAGCATACTGTACGGGAATCTGTCTTTGAAAGTCCAGTGTATTTCCTATTGGTGTCTGAAGGGAATTAGAGAAACATCTGGTCTCTGACACATGCCATCAGACAGTCCCTGCACACCCACAGACAGACAGACCAGCAGTGCAGGCAACACACTCACACAGCCAGACCAGGGGCGCTGGCAACACAAACACACACACAGACACACGCTGCACAGATACTGTACATCAAAGGGTTAGGAAGCGATTACATTCAGAGCATTAGCATGACATGTCCAAGCGTTTGCTAATGTCAAAACATACAGGGTTTTTCATCCTGAGGCCTGTGTAGTTTTTAATAGAATCCATATCAACTGCCGTTAGCTGCCATTTCAGTGTAAGCTTCACTGTGAGTCTTTGAATATATGTGTCTGTTGAATACAATTGTCTGAGTTATTAGGGTAATTACAGTATTAATCCTTTAACTGTGATTCCTTTGGATATTGTGTTCACACATGATCTGCCAATTTTCTGATTTATTTGAACATCAAAGGGATAAATTAACTGCATCATGTTTTGCTATTAGATGACAAGCCAATATTATGACTAATTAACTTGTTTTTTTAGCAAGACAACAGGTAAGAATTTTTTTCACTTTTCACATGCAATTTCTATTGCATTTTTTCATATGCAATGTTTATTGCTTTTATTGTTTCCACATAACAACAGGTAACGTACTTGTCTTTCTGTGAGGTCGAGGTTGACTGCAATCTCGTATCGCCTCAGTCTCGTCAGGTAGTTGTGGTGCGCAAACTCTGACTCCAGTTCCCGGATCTGTTCCTTGGTGAATGCTGTCCTCTCCTTCCTGGGCTTGCTGTTCACGTCAGACTTATAGCTCCCGTCCTGGGAATCTAAAATGAAAAACAGAACTTTTTCCAGATACAGTTGAGTCGCCAAAAAAGAAAGGAGAGGAAAATGGGTGAAAAAAAAGAAGGGATTGTGTGATAAACTGCAGGGCTGAAACACAAACTAAGAGCTAAACAATTAGCGCTGCCAATCACCTTTTCTTATGGGGATATTGGTCATGCACACTATCATGTCTTACTGGGGGAGGGGCTGCATGAGAGGAGCCAAGCAGGGAGTACTGTCCCAGAGCCCAGCTCCCTCAGAGAACTTCCCTATGTTCATTCTCCAAAACAGACTCACTCACTCATCTTCACTCGCTCCTTAGAGCATAGAAAGAAACAGACTGATATCTCTCAAATACCACTAAGTTGTAACACCTTCTTACTGTATGTGAACATTTCACAAATCAATTTACTATAGCCTAATTTCTTTGAGACCTAGGAGACACAAAGAATATGTCCTATAACAATAATTTGTAGTTGGTGGAATTGTCTCGGCCTCTCTCCAATACTTTATCACCTCTTTTAAATAGAAGTTTCATCCAAAAGGAGGGGTAATATTTGAGGCTAGCCAACTCAACACTGTAGCTCTATTGTTCAAAGACAAAAGTGATTCCAAGAGCTCATCTCTGGTGGAACTGAGGGTAGGTGAAGCTGAGGTCCGTCAGGTGTGGGGAAATGTGAAGGGGTAATGTATTTGGTAATGTCTGAGGTAGTAATGCATGTGATAATGTGTAGCTAAAGCCCCTTGAAATTAAGGGGGAAATAGCCCCCCTCAGTTGTCCGCTGACAATATAGAAGATAATATTTATTTTATGCTAAATTAATGTGCTATCGAAATTGGCCATCCTATCACTGACCCCAAAGATTAGGTTCACGCTGCCTCTGCTATGTGGGGTGTGTGATGGCGTGGTAATGTGATGTGATAATGTGGGACAGTAGGGTGTGGACCTCCCAGCTATCACCTGGTAGGCTGAACAATAGACCAGTAGATACACAGATCGGCTGAGCACCAACCACGGGCCTAGACATAACATGGAGCATGGTCTGAAAACTTACACCAGCCCACTCTACATGGCTAAAGATGACAGGGGTAAGAGTTTGATGTGTGTGATTTGTTGTGTATTTGATTGAAGTTAAGTAAACTTTAGAAAGACTTTCCAGATTGTAATTCCTTTTGATCCAATTGTCTGTATTTAATCCAGATTGTAATTACTTTTGATCCAATTGTCTGAATTTAATCCAGATTGCGCAAATGGATTCTGAAAAGGGTACATTAATGAAATCCTTTAAAAAATGTGTTCCCTTTTAGATGTGGCTTCAAATTGGGTGAATATCAATAGATTTCTTTAAACATCACACTTCAGGGCATCAAATGCGTTGTGTTGTAATTTACGTGCTGTTCTTTAGTCAGCGCAACACAAAACCAGCTGACATTCTCTTAGTTCAACTGTAAATGTTGGAAGTGCTGACCAAATAGTGCCAGGAAAGAGTCTGTCTCTCTGCCACATCACACAGGCACAGCACAGCTCGTCCCCTCGATTCATGGCACCTCCACTTATAAAAACAGAATATGGGACAAAGAAGTTTCTGGAAATAAGTTCTTCAAACAAATTGTCTTTCACACAGTTTGGGGATTATATTTAATTTGAAACAATTGTTTAATGGTTTATACCATACAATATATTGCAATACTCCTTCAATATTCCTCCAAACTTAATTTACAATACATTTTAAACTTTTGTTTTGCATTCTTTGTTATTTATCAAGGTGAATTTTAACTATTATTATATTATGTTGCCACAGCATTGTTATACCGTTACCTCATCAGAAATAGGAACATACAGTACCAGTCAAAAGTTTGGACACACCTACTCATTCAAGAGTTTTTCTTTATTTTTACTATTTTCTATATTGTAGAATAATCAAATCTATGAAATAACACAAATGGAATCATGAAAAACCAAAAAAAGCGTTAAACAAATCAAAATATATTTTATATTTGAGATTCTTCAAATAGCCACCCTTTGCCTTGATGACAGCTTGAACACTCTTGGCATTCTCTCAACCAGCTTCACCTGGAATGCTTTTCCAACAGTCTTGAAGGAGTTCCCACATATGCTGAGCACTTGTTGAACAATAGACTTCCTGCCATCCAGGACCTCTATACCAGGCGGTATAGGAGGAAGGCCCTCAAAATTGTCAAAGACTCCAGCCACGCTAGTCATAGACTGTTCTCTCTGCTACCGCACGGCAAGCGGTACCGGAGTGCCAAGTCTAGGTCCAAAATACTTCTCAACAGCTTCTACCCCCAAGCCATAAGAGTCCTGAACAGCTAATCATGGCTACCCAGACTATTTGCACTGCCCCCCCCACCCCCACCCCCCACCCCATCTTTTTACGCTTCTGCTACTCTGTTAATTATTTATGCATAGTCACTTTAACTCTACCCACATGTACATATTACTTCAACTACCTCAAGTAGCCGGTGCCCCCGCACATTGACCCTGCACCGGTACCCCCCTGTATATATAGCCTCCCTACTGTTATTTTATTTTACTTCTGCTCTTTTTTTCTCAACACTTTTTGGTTGTTGTTTTATTTTACTTTTTTATTAAAAAGAAATGCACTGTTGGTTAAGGGCTGTAAGTAAACATTTCACTGTAATGTCTGCACCTGTTGTATTCGGTGCATGTGGCCAATAAAATTTGATTTGATTTGATTTGTTGGCTGCTTTTCCTTCACTCTGCGGTCCGACTCATCCCAAACCATCTAAATTGGGTTGAGGTCGGGGGATTGTGGAGGCCAGGTCATCTGATGTAGCACTCCATTACTCTCCTTCTTGGTAAAATAGCCCTAACACAGCCCGGAGGTGTGTTGGGTCAATGTCCTGTTGAAAAACAAATGATAGTCCCAGTAAGCCCAAACCAGATGGGATGGCGTATCGCTGCAGAATGCTGTGGTAGCCATGCTGGTTAAGAGTGCCTTGAATTCTAAATAAATCACAGACAGTGTCACCAGCAAAGCACCCCCACACCATAACACCTCCTCCTCCATGCTTTATGGTGGGAACTATACATGCGGAGATCATCCGTTCACCCATACTGCGTCTCACAAAGACACGGCGGTTGGAGCCAAAAATCTCAAATTTGGACCAGACCAAAGGACACATTTCCACCGGTCTAATGTCCATTGCTCGGGTTTCTTGGCCCAAGCAGATCTCTTCTTATTATTGGTGTCCTTTAGTAGTGGTTTCTATGCAGCAATTCGACCATGATGGCCTGATTCACACAGACCCCTCTGAGCAGTTTATGTTGAGATATGTCTGTGACTTGAACTCTGTGAATCATTTATTTGGGCTGCAATTTCTGAGGCTGGTAACTGTAACTAACTTATCCTCTGCAGCAGAGGTAACTCTGGGTCTTCCATTCCTGTGGTGGTCCTCATGAGAGCCAGTTTCATCATAGCGCTTGATGGTTTTTGAGACTGCACTTGAAGATACTTTCAAAGTTCTTGAAATGTTCCGCATTGACTGACCTTCATGTCTTAAAGTAATGATGGACTGTCGTTTCTCTTTGCTTATTTGAGGGCTATCTTCTGTATACCCCCCTACCTTGTCACAACACATCTGATTGGCTCAAACACATTAAGAAGGAAGGAAATTCCACATATTAACTTTTAACAAGACACACCTGTTAATTGAAATGCATTCCAGGTGACAACCTCATGATGCTGTGTCACACCCTGGCTCTGGGACTCTATATGTTGAGCCAGGGTGTGTTCTTTCTGTTGTGTTTATTTCTATGTTGGCCAGAGTGACTCCCAATCAGAGGCAACGAGTGTCAGCTGTCGTTGGTTGTCTCTGATTGGGAGCCATATTTAAACTGTCTGTTTTCCCTTTGTGTTTGTGGGTTCTTGTTCCGTGTTGGTCATTGTTACCGTGGACTTCACGAGTCGTTTCTTGTTTTGTTTATTGTTGTCTATTATCACTAAAGATAATAAAGTTTAAACATGTTCGTTCATCACGCTGCGCCTTGGTCTGTTCCCTACGACGATCGGGACAGAAGAACCCACCATACAAGGACCAAGCAGCGTGTCCAGGAGCAGGCAGCCTGGACATGGGAGGAGATATTGGACGGGAAAGGGTCCTGGACTTGGAAGGAGATACAGGCCGGGATGGATCGGCGTCCGTGGGAAGAGACAGTGGAGGCGCGCCGTAGAGAGGAGCAGCGGCGCCAAACGGGTCAACGTCGGACAGGCGAGAGGCAACCCCAGAAATTTTTTAGGGGGGGGCACACGGCATGGACGACGGGGCTGACGGAGGCAGAAAAGGGGCGGATTCAGAAGGCCACCAGGTTACGGGGGCCACTGGTCAAAGTAGGGAAGGAAGGTGTAGAGGCACGGCGAGAGGTACTGGGGTGTGTTACCAGTCCGGTCCGGCCCGTTCCAGATCCCGAGGTAGAGCCAGTGGTGTGTGTCCCCAGTACGGTCCGGCCTGTTCCGGCCCCTCGCACCAAGTGTACGGTGCGCGTCGCCAGCCCGGTCCGGCCTGTCCCTGCTCCTCGCACCAAGCCTACGGTGTGCGTCGCCAGCCCAGTCCGGCCTGTCCCTGCTCCACGCACCAAGCCTACGGTGTGCGTCGCCAGCCCAGTCCGGCCTGTCCCTGCTCTACGCACCAAGCCTACGGTGTGCGTCGCCAGCCCAGTCCGGCCTGTCCCTGCTCTACGCACCAAGCCTACGGTGTGCGTCGCCAGCCCAGTCCGGCCTGTCCCTGCTCCACGCACCAAGCCTACGGTGTGCGTCGCCAGCCCGGTCCGGCCTGTCCCTGCTCCACGCACCAAGCCTACGGTGTGCGTCGCCAGCCCAGCCCGGCCTGTCCCTGCTCCACGCACCAAGCCTACGGTGTGCGTCGCCAGCCCGGTCCGGCCTGTCCCTACTCCACGCACCAAGCCAGGGGTGCGAGTCGTCAGCCCGGTCCGGCCTGTTCCTACTCCACGCACCAAGCCAGGGGTGCGCATCGTCAGCCCGGTCCGGCCCGTTCCGGCTCCACGCACCAAGCCAGGGGTGCGCGTCGCCAGCCCGGCCCGGCCTGTTCCTGCTACTCGCACTAAGCCAGGGGTGCGAGTCGTCAGCCTGGTAAGGCCCGTTCCTCCTCCACGCACCAAGCCAGGGGTGCGCGTCGTCAGCCTGGTAAGGCCCGTTCCTCCTCCACGCACCAAGCCAGGGGTGCGCGTCGTCAGTCCAGCACAACCCGTGCCTGGGTCACCGGTGCCTGGTAAGGTACCGGCCCACTGCTCCACTACGGAGCTGAAGCTAACCGCTCCTGCTGCGTCCAGTTCCGCTCCAGCCAGCGGGGCCAGACTGGACCAGGGGTGCTATGGGGGGTTTATTGGAGGGTGGTGGGCAAGGCCGGAGCCAGAACCGCCGCCGAGGAGGAATGCCCACCCAGCCCTCCCCTGTTTTGTTCAAGTTGAGGCGCGGTCGCAGTCCGCGCCTTTAGGGGGGGGTACTGTCACACCCTGGCTCTGGGACTCTATATGTTGAGCCAGGGTGTGTTCTTTCTGTTGTGTTTATTTCTATGTTGGCCAGAGTGACTCCCAATCAGAGGCAACGAGTGTCAGCTGTCGTTGGTTGTCTCTGATTGGGAGCCATATTTAAACTGTCTGTTTTCCCTTTGTGTTTGTGGGTTCTGTTTCCGTGTTGGTCATTGTTACCGTGGACTTCACGAGTCGTTTCTTGTTTTGTTTATTGTTGTCTATTATCACTAAAGATAATAAAGTTTAAACATGTTCGTTCATCACGCTGCGCCTTGGTCTGTTCCCTACGACGATCGTGACATGCTGGTTGAGAGAATGCCAAGAGTGTACAAAGCTGTCGTCAAGGCAAAGGGTGGCTTTTGATGTAATGTATTTAGAATTCAAGGCACTCTTGACTAGCATGGCTACCACAGCATTCTGCAGCTATACACCATCCAATCTGGTTTGGGCTTAGTGGGGCTATCATTTGTTTTTCAACAGGACAATGACCCAACACACCTCCAGGCTGTGTAAGGGCTAATTGACCATGAAGGATGCTGCATCAGATGACCTGGCCTCCACAATCACCCGACCTCAACCCAACTGAGATGGTTTGGGATGAGTTGGACGGTAGAGGAAAGAAAAAGCAGCCAACAAGTGCTCAGCATATGTGGGAACTCTTTCAAGACTGTTGGAAAAGCATTTCAGGTGAAGCTGGTTGAGAGAATGCCAAGAGTGTGCAAAGCTGTCGTCAAGGCAAAGGGTGGCTATTTGAAGAATCTCAAATATAAAATATATTTTGATTTGTTTAACACTTTTTTGGTTACTACATGATTCCATATGTGTTATTTCATAGTTTTGATGTCTTCACTATTATTCTACAATGTAAAAAAAATAAAAAAATAAAGAACAACCCTTGAATGAGTAGGTGTGTCCAAACTTTTGACCGGTAGTGTAAATAAAGATCACGTTGCCTTGTGATTTGTGTTAGAGGTGTTCTACATGTCCATGGCAGCTCCTGGGTTATGCTTCAGACTTCTACTACCTGTCAATCAGAATTACAGCCTGGTGTAAAACTGACCTGAGAGATGGAAAGTGAAGGAGGAAAATTAACTACTGGGCACACCAGTCCCCTGTAGCTCAGTTGGTAGAGCATGGCGCTTGCAACGCTAGGGTTGTGGGTTTGTTTCCCACGGGGGGGCAGTATGAAAATGAATGCACTCACTAAACTGTAAGTTGCTCTGGATAAGAGCGTCTGCTAAATGACTAAAATGGTATATGTAAACAGCACTTGTGCCTGCTGGGAGAACGATACACGAATGCAAATCAAATTTGCCTATCCTATCAGTGCCCCAATAAAATGTGTCGGTGCACGACGCCACTGGAAGCTGGTGACAGTGAAATGGCTTCTGGATACGGAGAGCAGTCCTCTTGTCGTGACCCTACACTGATGTCCTGAATCAGCCCTTGTGTTTGCATACATGTAGCCGCCAGGAAGTCCAGCCACTGGGCTAGTAACTTATTAAGGACCTGATGTGTCTAGTCCCCAGCTCATATATGGATGGAGCTTGCATTATTATGGTGTCTGCTGATAATGATGGCTACAGCCATATACAGCCATATTAGGTCTGGTGCGGTGCCCTGCATGACGAGTCCAACGCATTTAGCCATCGGCCATTTTGAGACTCCACCCGGGGTACAGATCAGTTTGTCCCTTACAACCTCAGCGTTCTCAAAGGCAACACAGTCGTTGGGTGGACAGTGTGTAAAATTATATCACTGACTTATGTACACACTTACACGTGCCACTGACTGTGCTCATCTCAAAATAGATGTTTAACAAATGGGGAAATTGGACCTAACTATACACCTTTTTTTATTATGTAACTCTTCACTACACAAAAATAAGAATTTCTGTCTCTAATGGGCAATAAAGTTATATTCTATTCCATTCCATTCCATTCCGTTCCATTCCATTCTATCATCCATATTGCGGCTGACCAACAGTGATATCAAGAAGTAGTATGGATGAATTCTCCATCCCCATTATTATTATTAAAAGCCTGCTTTTGCACACAGCTGTTGTGGCTAATGCTGTAGGTACATACGTTCTACAGCCATAAATACTATATAGGTTTAAGCCTATCAAAAAGCCCAGGTGTGGTCGTTGTAACAGTTTCAAAGGCAGCTTCACAGAAATCACACCTGTAGGCCATTAATACCCTGGAGAAAAATGTCACTGTTGATTATCCCTGGGAGCCTGAAGAGAGAGACAAAGAAAAGCTGTACCAGGCTATAACTATACAATTGGTTTGAGGGGGTTGAGATTGAAGAATGTTAAACAGGAAACAGGTCAATAGTCTAATGAGAATGGTAGATTGAGGTAGAAAGTGAGACAATCTATCTATGTAAATATTCCAAATGACAGAGGTAAATCAACTCCCTGATTACAGTATCACTGAGAGAGTATCTTAATATGTGTTGTTGAGACAAATGGAGATGGAAAGGCGATGGATCTAATGCATCACATAACAGAAGATGACTGCAAATCTGTAATGTATCTCACTTGCTCATGTCTTTATATAAGATTGTCAACAGAATAGTATGACTATTGACCTTAGCATTTCTAGAGATAATTTAACCTTTTTTACTCCAATGGTTTGATTGAATTTTGATTATTATTTTGCTTCCAAAATAGATTAATAGATTAATTCATTTAATATCTGTTGTTTTACTGAAAAGGAAACTAAATGATGGTGTGAGAATAATTGTATTAATTGCATTTAGGTGAAATTAAGTACATGATCATATTTTAAGTTTACGGCCTTGCTGCCCAGTGTTTCACACAATAAGACGTTGTTTCTAAGAAGAGCTTGACTGCATTTATTTTAAATATTAATTAGAAAATAAAGTTAGCCTAATTCTACCTCGTTAAATTGTAAACATAAATTCCAGATATGAATGAATGTCAATACAGTATGAAAAACAGTACAGATAAACTAATATGAAACAATCAATGTATCAAGATAATATAAGATCTTTAAAGAACCTATAACATAAGGTCTTATAATACTGAAATGTCTTCCCAGTATGTTAGTACAGTTAAATGTTAAATTACAGCTAACTTTTGTGCAGTAGCTAGTAATTGAAATTAATAAATTACATTTGCAAGTAGACAATTAAGAAAACTTTGAACTATGAGCATCGAGCAGTTGGTAATCAAATAAGACATCAGTTTGAATCAGTTTGAATCATCAGAACTAAGTCTGTTTCAAATAAACTTGAAGTTGAATGTTTATACCACAAAAGTAATGACATATAGCCCTCAATATTATCTGGGCAACTACTGTAAAAACAAGGCCCAAATGCTGAAATAATAAGCCTACTAGTAAGTGAGGTTAAAATTAAGAATTTACTTTCAAACGAAATAGTATGCGCTGAACTCTTTTGTCATTGCATAACTTCTCATGAGGTTCTCGAATTTAGGAGCATTGACGCAGAAGACTACAGCGCGTTCAGTAATCATGAAAACATTAGCCTATTAATAAAAATGCAACAAATAGATGTTTTATTACTGTATCACAAACTGTTCTCCGTTGTTTCAACATCTGTGGACTTTGTCTGCTTACACAGAGATGCTGAAATCCCAATATGAGAATGGACAAACCAAACCCTTCAAATCATTATACTCCCTTACTATGGGATGAAAACTCCTCAGTGAGTTTTGAAAGAAACCACCAAGACTTTGAGACTAAACTCAAAGCTAAGAGAAGAGAAGAGGAGATGTCCTCATTGTCCTCATCTTACCTGAGCTGTGCAAATCATCTTTCCCTTTACTGTTCCGTCTCTGTTCTGTCTCGTCCGGGGACATCGTCTGTCGTCCAAAGTCCCCAGGGACACAGGAAACACCTGTGGGGTCACTACTACCTCCCAGACCAGGGTTGGTGTTGGAGCCACACATATTTTGGGACCCCCCACAACACAGTTCCGAGACTTGGCTGTCCGGAGGAGGCAGGCAGAGGCCATGCCTGGTGTTGGGTGAGGGAATCTGGGGGACATGCCAGGGGATCTGGTGGGTCTGGTGCTGTGGGTGGTGGGGGTGGGGGTGCTGCTGGTGCTGATGGAGGTGTCCTCCACGATGGTGGTGTTGCTGCCCTCCGTACGCCTCCTCCTCCCCGGGTCCAGGGTACCCCCCACAGGGGGGAGAGGAGCCGGGTAGGTTGGGGTAGGAGATGTGGTCGGAGCGCCCGTGCAGCACCATCGGGGACTGGGTAAAGGCAGGGTGGGGGTGCAGGCCCTGGGCCGGGGCGTGGGGGCTACGGAGGCACCCAAACAGGGAGTGATCCATCACGGTGCTCCACGAGATCCACCTGAAAGACGAACCCCCCTAAGTCCGCCACACACACAACCACCAAAAGGCGGGCGGACGAGTAGCCTCAAATCAGGGCTCTCCTCCACGGCTCTCTCACCTAGCACCTCTGTGCGCCCCACATTAGTTTGCAGGGAGAGCGATCGGAGGAGACTGAAGGAAGGCAGAGCTCGCAACGTTGAAAGGTAGAGCCTCCGGTAATCCTGAGCATGCAGCCTGTTGCCAGGCGCAGTGCGGGTAAACACTGACTCTGCTGAGATGGTAGACGGAGAGGAAAGACGGAGGAGAGGAGAGGCGGCTGAGGCCAGAGTGGTTCCAGGGAGAAGGTGGTTCCAGGGAAGTTGGGAGAGAGAGAGAGAGAGAGAGAGAGATGAAGGGAGGGAGGGTGGGTTGGTGTTAGGAGGCCAAGGAGGGGGGATGTTATATATAGGACGTAACGTGAGAGGGAGGCCGGGTCACTGGTGCGCTGGATCACTGCTAGGCTACTGACCACATGTATACGATCTTCCTCCAAAACGCAACGCACAATAAATCTGAACCATTCCAATGGCCTGGCCTCAGGAAAAGTGGGAAATGTATTTTGGACCCACCCGACCCCCGTCGATACACTTTCTTAGAAGTGCAGTATTGCGTCAGACTTCAGGGGGTTGGATATGGGGGTTTGGGGGTTCAACACCCCAACATTATCTGCTGTTTGTGTGTTTACTGCAAATAGAGGCTGATGCGTTGCATTTCAAATCAAATCAAATGAATAGTGTGTAGGTGGTTTGAAAATATGTTTACTGTATGTGGCCCAATATTTGACTGATTGATATAAACTTTCTTAGCGCAATCTACAAATCTGTCTGTTAACATTACCCCCCCCCCCCCACCCCCCCCCCCCCCCACCCCCCACTACCCTCCCCCTCACACACACACACTCCTAATCATTTAAGCACTAGTAGTTTTCAACATCAATTTGTCATTCTTTAAATGTATTTTAATGTTTCCAGTCTTAATTAAGTTCTATCCCTTTTTGTGTTTTTTTTACTGTCAAAGTAGCACTTTGATCTAAGTGTTTTCTGGCAATAGAAAAAGCCTAACTTTCACATAACTTCATTGCAATGCAATACAGTAAAAAAAACGAATTATGGAAAATTATAGGGGTGTTTTTGAAACGCAATAGAGTGAGAAAAACTAATTTAGCACAATGAAATGAGTGTTATTATTTGTCAAAGTGATTCATTTGGCGGTTGTTTTTACCAGCTTTTCATGTACAATTATATACGAAAACAATGACCACAAGGGAAAATGCCTTTGGTATCAAGTGAAAATATCCATATATTCCCAAGGCGGTGGCTTTGTAGTGGTGGGAATATAACAGAGGAGATGTGTGAAGAAAACGTCAAGAACAAGGAGATCAAATTCAGTTTCCATGTTAAAATGTAAATAAGAGACTTTGATACCAGTGTCTTGTCATAACTAATATATATATATATATATATATATATATATATATATATGTATATATATATATATTATATTTCAGTACCATATGTACAGTACATTATGTGCTTCTTATAAATGTTATATATTTTAGAATGTTATATATTTTTCAATGTTATATATTTTTTAATGTTATATTTATTTATATTTTTTGATATTTCAGTGCCCAGTTCTCAGTATTATGCTATTCATAATTTCAAGCAGATTTCTATTTCATTCTCATCATTTCATCAAATTAATTTCTACATAATGAATACTATAACAAAACTAGTACTTTATATATGAGAAATAAATGCATTCAAAATGGTGGTTACTTGGTGATAGTCTTTGTTTTGGGGACTGATTCTGTCTATGATAAAATTCCTTCCAGACTACACTATTTAATTCCCTACCATAATTCACAAATCTCACTCATAACAAAAACTTTTGCATCTTCTAACTGAGTTATAAATATGTGGATTTGTCTGGTAACTTTTAAAAGCATCTGTTGATCTATATCTGCTCCCTGGCTGTTTTAAACCTATAGGCGGCTGCAGTGCAAGACAAACCACACACATGAAGCTGGGTGTTGGGAGAGGAAATTAGATTCATTTTGAAGGAAATTGTTTTAGCAGACGGAGAGGGAATGAGAGCCGTCCCGCCGTGCGGTGTTAGAGTACAGTTTTCTCAGAGCTGTAGCCATATACAAAGATTCTTAAGCTGCACCAGCAAATCCGGTGGTCCTGAAGCTATGGGTCCTGGAGAAAAACACTGTGTTTACAAATTAGGCCAATTAGTAACTGTGTAAAGTCATCCGTGGGTTTAAGCCCTCTTTGAGTATTTATGCTCATATGGTTTCGTTTTGATCTGTGGTATGGAGGCCGGCTGTAGCATGGAGGTAGGTGCCCCCAGGAGTAGATGTTGCTCCCCAGCTCAGCCCGGGACTCCCTTGCAGACCCTCTCACACCACAAAGGAGACCCCTAACCCTCCGTAACTAACACCCGGTCGGATTTTCAACAGGTGAGTCCTTTCACTTTTTTCACACTGCGGGCCGTGGCAGGTGTGTGTCAATGTGTGTGTGAGGGGTTGAGGTGGTGTGTGTATCTGCATGTGTGTTCCTGTGTGTGTTTATATAGCCTCTATAGTGAATATGATGTTAGACATTTAACTGCAGCTGTTGGTTCACCCTGCAACCTGGCTTTGTCAATCAGTCTGGGTTTACAGTGTGAGAAGGATAGCCTGTGCATAACCTATAGACCTCACATTCCGCTAGCATACGATGCATTAGAAACAGTAGTCCCTCACTAACCTCAATAGTTTAGTTTTGTTGTGATGTACAATTCAAATATAAATATGAATCAAAATTGCGCTTGTGAGTTGTTGTATCATCCTCAGATTTTACAGTCTTAAATTTCTCATGTTAAAATAAAGTTAAACTGAAGTAAAACATCAATAATGTGTATAGGCTACAGTTATACAGTTTTCTTGTGGCCTGTTAGGTTTCTGTCTTTTATACTGGGATTTCTCTGAACTTCAATTTCAATGCAGTTTGAAGTCATAAAATGGCTACATATTAAACGTCAACTTTCCAAACGAAGAACAGTAATGAAAGCCTAACTTTGGTCTGTCCTATTACTTTATAGTGGTGCTTTTAGTGTTGAGCCTCAAAGAGAGTTTCACTGGATCATTTCTCACTGAATTAGAAACTAACTCTGTTGCTTTGTGATAAAAGAAACGGAGTATGCGTGTTTGTTGTGTGTGTGTGTGTGTGTGTGTGTGTGTGTGTGTGTGTGTGTGTGTGTGTGTGCAGGCGCGTGTGTGTGATTAACTGTAAATCCCTCCGTCAGCCAGCGTATCAGATAGACTCAACAGGCGTTGCGTCTTCCTTCTGTAGATGCCAGCTACTGCTTCACAGAGATAAAACTATTTCAAAGCATGTAAAGACATTTCAGACTCTTTCTACAACAACGTAATAATTCATAGTTGTCATGGTAGAATCAATGAATCATAACACAGGGATAATGTCATTTCAAAAAATGTAAAAGCAATTCAGATGTTTTTTATATATACAACATACAATTTCAGTTACAATGCATTCGTAAAGTATTCAGACCCCTTGACTTTTTTCCCCTCATCAATCTACACACAATACCCGATAATGACAAAGCAAAAACAGGTTTTTAGAAATATTAGCACATTTATTACAAATAAAAAACTGCAATATCACATTTACATAAGTATTCAGACCCTTTACTCAGTACTTTGTTGAAGCACCTTTGGCAGCGATTACAGCCTCGAGTCTTCTTGGGTATGACGCTACAAGCTTGGCACACCTGTATTTGGGGAGTTTCTCCCATTCTTCTCTGCAGATCCTCTCAAGCTCTGTCAGGTTGGATAGGGAGCGTCACTGCACAGCCATTTTCAGGTCTCTCCAGAGATGTTCGATCGGGTTCAAGTCCGGGCTCTGGCTGGGCCACTCAAGGACATTCAGAGACTTGTCCCAAAGCCACTCCTGCGTTGTCTTGGCTGTGTGCTTAGGGTCTTTGTCCTGTTGGAAGGTGAACCATCACCCCAGTCTGAGGTCCTGAGCGCTCTGGAGCAGGTTTTCATCAAGGATCTCTCTGTACTTTGCTCCCATCATCTTTCCCTCGATCCTGACTAGTCTCCTAGTCCCTGTCGCTGAAAAACATCCCCACAGCATGATGCTGCCACCACCATGCTTCACCGTTGGGATGGTGCCAGGTTTCCCCCAGACGTGACGCTTGGAGAATCTTGTTTCTCATGGTCTGAGAGTCCATTAGGTGCCTTTTGACAAACTCCAAGCGGGCTGTCATGTCCCTTTTACTGAGGAGTGGCTTCCGTCTGGCCACTCTACCATAAAGACCTGATTGGTGGAGCACTGCAGAGATGGTTGTCCTTCTGGAAGGTTCTCCAATCTCCACAGAAGAACTCTGGAGCTCTGTCAGAGTGACCACCAAGGCCCTTCTCCCCCGATTGCTCAGTTTGGCCAGGCGGCCAGCTCTAGGAAGAGTCTTGGTGGTTCCAAACTTCTTCCATTTAGGAATGATGGAGGCCACTGTGTTTTTGGAGACCTTCAATGCTGCAGACATTTTTTGGTACCCTTCCCCAGATCTGTGCCTCGACACAATCTTGTCTCGGAGCTCTATGGACAATTCCTTCGACCTCATGGCTTGGTTTTTGCTCTGTCAACTGTGTTTACCACAGGTGGACTCCAATCACATTGTAGAAACATCTCAAGGATGATCAATGGAAACAGGATGCACCTGAGCTCAATTTCAAGTCGCATAGCAAAGTGTCTGAATACTTATCTAAATAAGGTATTTCAGTTTTTTATTTTTAATAAATATGTAAACATTTCTAAAAACATGTTTTTGCTTTTTCATTATGGGGTATTGTGTGTAGATTGATGAGGGGAAAAATAATTTCATAAATTTTAGAATAAGGCTGTAACGTAACAAATTGTGGAAAAAGGGAAGGGGTCTGAATACTTTCCAAATGCACTGTATATGGGTTTTGATGTCATATACAAAATAATATCCCATAGTCTTACACCTGTTTTATTACTGAATAGCATGGTGTTAGAGGTTTCCCTATAGGGTTTTAACTGTCCTATACTGTACACCACATATGTCAGAGTCAAGGCCCGCGGGCCACATCCGGCCCGCGAGAAGGTTTTTTACGGCCCCTGGGATGATCTTGATTTATTATTAGAACCGGCCCGCAGACCGCAGCAAGCCGGCAGCCCGCAGATCTTTTACACGCACCAATACTACATTTCCCACAATGCAACGGTGACGCACCGAGCAGTAGGCTGCTTCATTTCAATATTTATTGGCACAGCAGTCGTCAGCATCACAGTAAAATTAACTTTCAGATACCCATCAAAAATGGCAAAACGGAAGGTGGACACTGAGAACCGGGGGTTTCAAACAAGGTGGGAGTCGGAGTATATGTTCACGGAGGTAGCTGGAAAACCTGTGTGTCTTCTGTGTGGAGAAAGTGTGGCGGTACTGAAAGAGTATAATCTGAGACGACATTATGAAACGAAACACGCGGACAAAAACAAGAATATGGACATGGAACAAATGCCCCAGCTGCGCATCCAGGCTGCTCAAACGTTGTCTATGTTTGGCAGCACATACCTGTGTGAACAACTGTTTTCTTTGATGAACCTGAACAAAACATCACACAGAAGTCGACTTACTGCTGAACACCTCCACTCAATTCTGAGGATTTCCTCAGCTCAGAGCCTTACCCCGAACATTGATGAACTTGTGGAAAAGATGGGACACCACCAAGTATCACCCTCAACCTCAAACAAGTGAACATTACTGTGCAATCACATATTTAGAGTTTTTACTCAGTTCAAGTTTAAAAGTTAAAGTTTAATATTTGTTTTCACTGCATGTTACTTCTCCTTAAACAAAGTGTTGTTTTTGATTAATAGATTTTTGCACTTTATTTTATTGTATTTCAATCCAATTATATTTTAAAAATATTTCAGTTGAGTGGATGATAGAAAATTGCTATTATTGTTTTTTTCTTTGAAGTAAATTTAGCCCACTTTTGCTAAAATAGAAAATATAGGCTACTGATGGTGCCTTGAATACCGGTTTCTTTCATTTAATGTTCATGTTATGGGGATTTTTATATAAAGGAAATTTGTCTTTTGTGTCTGTTGAAAATTAAAGATTACTGACAGAGCCATAAGAAAATATTGCTTTATTTATCTGATCATATTGGAATATATGTGTTAGGTTTTCAGTAGGTTCAATTAGGTTCACTAGACTATATGCGTCATTTAAAAATTTTTCAATGAACATTCGAACAGTCCGGCCCTCGGCTTGTAGCTAAATTTTTTATTTGGCCCTCCGTCCATTTGACTTTGACACCCCTGCTGTACACTATGTGTCTATTGAGTGAAAGGTACAGCCTGAAAGTTATTTTGACATGGTGAAGTACATTTTGATTACTATTCCATACTATAACTACTATAATGAACTGCAATATCTTCACAAATCATTTATCTAGATCTGAAGAAAATAAGTATTCGTAAAATCAACAATTGTTGTTTAGAAATCACAGTTATATTGTATAAGTTATTTTTATTAATTATTTTTTTTTTTATTACTCATCTATTTTTTTACTTAACACTTATTTTTCTCAAAACTGCATTGTTTGTTAAGGGCTGTAAGTAAGCATTTCACTGTAAGGTCTACACCTGTTGTATTCGGCACATGTGAAAAATACAACTTGATTTGATTTGATTTGATAAATACAGTGTTATACATATTTATCGAAGCATGAAATTAAACACATATTTTGTTTTGAGAGTTTGCGGTCTATGACCAGTAATACAGTATAAATCCAGCAGATATTTGACACTGTGCAGAGTGTGTATCTATGTGAGACCATCTGACTCCAGTCTGTGACTCAGACTCTCTTCACCACTATCAGGAATAAAGTATTCCATGCTGTATAACTCACACTGTCAAACCTTCTTAAACTTCGATTGGTTTCTAACAAACACAAAATCCACTGACACTCAGTAGTCATATTGATAAATGAGTTCGACAGAGAGAAATCCTCCTGTATTTTTTTATTTTATTAAATTATTATATTATTTTAAATCCTCATGTCTTTCCAACTTCTCTCAATCTCTCACACTTTCTCCTCTCTCTCCTTTTGACTCTCCCTGTCTCTCTCTTTCTCTCCTTCTCTCTACTTCCATCACTTCACCATGTTGTTCAAATATTAGCTATATTTCAGAAAAGTGAAGCTGACATGTCATGGTTAATGGTTTCCCTGTCCTCTCTCTCCCTCCTTCCCTCCCTAACTCTCTCTCTTCTTTAGTCCCTACCTCTCTCTCTCTCCTTCCCTCCCTCCCTTCCTCCCTTCCTACCTCTCTCGTTCTCTTTCTCTCTCTCTCTCCCTCCCCCTTTCTCTCTCTCTCTCTCTCTCTCTCTCCTTCCCTCCCTACCTCTCTCTCTCTCCTTCCCTCCCTCCCTCCCTACCTCTCTCTCTCGCTCTCATTCTGTCTCTGTCTCTCTCTCTCTCCCTCCCCCTTCTCTCTCTCTCTCTCTCTCTCTCTCTCTCTCTCTCTCTCTCTCTCTCTCTCTCTCTCTCATTCTCTCCCCTCCATCACTTCACCATGTTGTTCTAACATAAGCTATATTTCAGAAAAGTGAAGCTGACATGTCATGGTTTAATGGTTTAATCTACTTCTCTTCTTAAGGTCTTCAGGCTCTCTGGCCAACTTCCTAACTGCTATTTCATTCTGCAAATGGCTTTGTACTGAGCAACTGCTATTACCAGCACACATCTAAGTGTATGACTAATAATTTTTAAATGTATGATTCATTCATCTAGCTGTTTCCTTGCCGTCACAGAATTTAACAAATGTACAGTATTTCTCCGGAATGTGCTGCACGCATTCCCTACATTTGTGATCAAGTCCAATGATTACAGTTTTTTCTGAATGCTTAAGCGCTAATCGTGATTCTTGTAGCACAATTTCTAAAACTATTAATACGTATAGCAAAACCACTCACTGAGTTTGCAAAACTAAAAGCACAAACACTGCTTTGCACTCAGTTTACAATTTTGTAACACACACTTTGCAAAACTGTAGGCACAATTCACTGCACAACACTCTTTTTGCAGAACTTTAAACACAACTCACTGCTTACACTCAATAACCAAATTTCCAACACACTCCTAGCAAAATTATACACATGTATGGCTATCATTAACACTATTTTGCCAACTGTCTGGCACACTTGCACATGTGAAAACTGTTGTAGATAATTAGTTCACTTTGCAAAGCCTAAGCACTATAAATAAGCCACAGGTAAGCTGTCTGTGTGGAGTACAATGGAAGGAGCAGTAAGAGGGAGAAGAGTGAGAATCAGAGGAGGCCGAGGAGGCCGAGGGAGAGGACGTGGAGTTGAAGAAGTTGGAGGAAGAGGACGTGGAGTTGAAGAAGCGAGAGGGTTAGAGGAAGTTAGAGGAAGAGGACAAGGAGGAGCAAGAAGAGGACGAGGAGGGGAAAGAGGAAGGGTAAGAAGAGTAAGAAATAGAATAACTGATGACATCAGAGCTACAATAGTGGACCATGTCATCAACCATGGGATGACCCTGAGGGAAGCTGGCCAACGGGTTCAGCCTAATTTGAGCCGCTACACTGTGGCAAGCATCATTAGGACATTTCGAAATGAGAATCGGTAACTACTTTGTAGCACTGCCATACTCTAATGAGAAACACAACAGTACCATACATGCAAAAATACTGAAATTGTTACTTTACAGAATTGCTAGACGTCCAGATGTTGGGGGCAGAGGAAGAATGTTCACTCCAGAGCAAGAGACCCATATAGTGAACATGGTGATTGCCAATAATGCAATAAGACTGCGCGAAATACAGCAGCGCATAATTGATAATGACACCATCTTTCAAAATATACACAGTGTAAGTATTTCTGCACTAAGTCGTGTACTTGCGCGCCACAGAATAAGAAGTTCCTTTCGAGAGAAACACAGAACGTGTAAAGCAACTGCGATATGACTATGTGCAGGTAAGCTATAGTGTCATTGGTTCTGAATTTGGAAGTGCATACTGTAGTGCTGTGCATGGGCCTGATGTGTTGCATTTGTTTTGTCTTGTCCAGAGAGTGATGGAACTAGAAGCAGATGCCATGGGACATGAGCTACTTTTTGTAGATGAGGCCGGTTTTAACCTCAGTAAAACCAGGAGACGTGGCAGGAACATTATTGGACACCGTGCCATCATCAATGTCCCAGGACAACGTGGTGATAACATAACCATGTGTGCAGCTATAAGACAAAATGGTGTTGTTCACCATCATGCAACCTTAGGCCCATACAACACTGCACACATTATTGCATTCCTGGACACCTTACATGACATGCTCACTGTTCAGAGACCAGAGCATACCCGATATGTCATCATATGGGACAATGTTAGTTTCCATAGGGCTGCTTTGGTCCGCAACTGGTTTACAGACCACCCATTCTTCATGGCACTCAACCTCCCTCCATACTCTCCATTCTTAAATCCCATCGAGGAGTTCTTCTCTGCCTGGCGCTGGAAAGTGTACGACCGTCATCCTCATCAACAGGTAGCCCTTTTACAGGCAATGGAGGAGGCATGTGGAGATATTGACCAGGCATCATGTCAGGCCTGGATATGGCATTCAAGGAGATATTTCCCCGGTGCCTTGGACTGGAGGATATCGCATGCGATGTGGACGAAATTTTGTGGCCGGACCCAGAAAGACGACATGATGTAGGCTGATTGTTTTTCTTTTTTTTGTGAAATTACTATTTTGTGTTCTGACTTTGTCTTGGTTTTGATGAGTGTGAATAAACACCAATACTTGAAGTTTGGATCCTTGTATGTTTACATGACACTATGACAAAAGAATGACCTCAAATTGACATCTGTACACAGAGAAAGCAAAAGCCAGATGTGTTTTGCATTCATACCATCAGTGTATAGTTGGCACATTGTGTGCTTAGTAGATGATGGCTTGTGTTTACTGTTTGATACGAAAACACCATTTTTAAGAAGGTGTGAAGAGTTAATCTAGCTGTGTTCGCTTTTGCAAGAGAACTACAATGTTTTGATAATTGGGTGAAAGGTTTTCTTATTTGTGTGTAGAGTTTTGCAAAAATAGCCAATAGTTACAAAAAATGTGCTTAACCAATCAGAAAAAACTGTAATATGTTCCAATATGTCTTGCTGCGACTGTGGTTCAATGGGGACTGGTGACTATTCAGTGCCTATACTGTACATACCAGACCATGTACTCTGAGACTGGATCCCAATTTACTACAGTGGAGGCGTCATGCCCATAGGAACTGAATGGGTCACATGCCCATTCAATTTGATCCCTAAAGTGTATCTGATTGCCTGAGGTTTACGTTATAAACATAGTAGGCTACTGTATGGACACACTGCCCTCTACTGGTCTGTTGTGCTACCACACACTGAGGTCCAGATAATACAGGGGTACGATCTTAATTTGATCAACCTGTTGAAGGACAACTTTCGTGCAGTGCAGGACATTTTAAACTTGTAGTGTTTTGAGGTTTAAAAAGGCTTCAGAAGTTTGTAATTTCCACTTTGAAATTTCAAACTCGATTCTATCAACCCCTACAAAAATGTCCATTAATTATAATCCACATAATAATTCACATTTCCTGTTATTTTCTCTGCTGTAGCAAACTGTCTCAAATTATCTGTACAGTAACATCAGCTGGAGTGTATAAGGTTTGACTCCGAACCCCATCCATGGTCCTATAGGCTGCTCCTTAAATCAGGGGTGACCTACTGGGTTAACTGTGTATGCAGGATTTTGCTCCAGCCCTGCTCTAACACAGCTGATTCACCTACCCAGGGTCCTGAGACGCAGCTGACTAGTAGCCGATTGATACAAGAGGTCAAGAACAAAAGCATTGCTTGGTTCATCCCCAAACCAGCACAAAGTTTTCTCACAGATTGGACACAAAACCTAGAATCCCTTCTGTTTATACATGAGGTTTTTCAATCAGCCTGTTTTAAACAAGACACCAGTGGAGGCTAAGCGTTTAATTCTGCCCGTAAATCACCATCCCACATTCTGGGCCACATGTTCACACACACACACACACACACACACACACACACACACACACACAAACACACACACACAGCATCCTGTCTGCCATGTACGCATTGTGGTGTGGGTCGTAAATACAGCATGTACCGCTCCTTTAAAAAAGCCACAATCGAAAAGGCCAGAATGCATCATTTTCTTAGCTAATGGGCCATACTGCAGCGCTGAGCCATGTTTACATGGAGCCAGATTGATCTTTTTCCAGAGCTGATTAATCCAAAACCCTGTAGGCCTAATTAAGGGAAAACCTTCAATGTTAGATAGCTACACTCTCTCTACTTCCCTCTGTGTACATGGGTAATACAGATGTGGACACACACACACACAGATGCATGCACACATACACACTCTCTCAAACACACACATTGTTTCTCTCACACACACACACACACACACACAAACACACACATACACACACACAACACATACCTTGTCCAGGGTGTTTATCTGACAGAATCACAATTTGATTTAAGAGGAGATCATCCTCTTTATCGTGATGATGATGATGGTGATGGTGAAGGGTAAATAGTTAGTAAATCTGTTGTGTTTCTGTGATCACACTGCCTGTCATAAACACTGTGATAAACAGTGAACACCAGGTGTGGTAGTCCGACAGATTGCAGAGACTGGCACTGTTCTCTCAGTTCTGTCTGGAGGACAACACAATACACTACCGTTCAAAAGTTTGGGGTCACTTAGAAATGTCCTTGTTTTCGAAAGAAAAGCTAAAAGAATTCTCCATTAAAATAACATCAAATTGATCAGAAATACAGTGTAGACATTGTTAAAGTTATAAATGGCTATTGTAGCTGGAAACGGCTGATTTTTTTTATGGAATATCTACATAGGCATACAGAGCCCCATTATCAGCAACCATCAGTCCTGTGTTCCAATGGCACGTTGTGTTTATCATTTTAATCCAAGTTTATCATTTCAAAAAGGCTAATTGATCATTAGAAAACCCTTTTGCAATTATGTTAGCTCAGCTGAAAACTGTTGTGCAGATTAAAGAAGCAATAAAACTGGCCTTCTTGAGACTAGTTGAGTATCTGGAGCATCAGCAATTGTGGGTTCGATTACAGGCTCAAAATGGCCAGAAACAAATAACTTTCTTCTGAAACTCGTCAGTCTATTCTTGTTCTGAGAAATGAAGGCTATTCCATGCGAGAAATTGCCAAGAAACTGAAGATCTCGTACAACGCAGTGTACTACTCTCTTCACAGAACAACGCAAACTGTCTCTAACCAGAATAGAAAGAGGAGTGGGAGGCCCCGGTGCACAACTGAGCAAGAGGACAAATACATTAGAGTGTTGTAGTGTCTAAACAGTTTATGACTTTGCTGACGTTTGCAAATGGTGTGTTAGAGGAAGTTGACTCAGCTTGTGGAAGTATCTGGAAAGCATTACTATAGGGGCACCCTAAAACAGAGGAAGTCTGTTATATGGAGGCCTGGGATTGGTTTATGGGGAAACCACCCATATCATGTTACAGATTATAAATACCATGGTTGAAACAAAGGACGAGGAGGAACAACATATTAGAGATTGGGTTGGTTGTTCTCCAGATGTCTGCAGGAGTCTGTAAATTGACGCTGAAATCTTTGATGTAATAAAACTATTATAATCAAGGACAGTGTCAGCGGATTTCTTGTCATCACAGCATCTCAGCATCGTTATCTCGACACTACAGTGTCTAGTTTGAGAAACAGACGCCTCACAGGTCCTCAACTGGCAGCTTCATGAAATAGTACCTGCAAAACACCAGTCTCAACGTCAACAGTAAAGAGGCGACTCCGGGATGCTGACCTTCTAGGCAGAGTTGCAAAGAAAAAGCCATATCTCAGACTGGCCAATAAAAATAATTGATTAAGATGGGTAAAAGAACACAGACACTGGACAGAGGAAGTTGGGAAAAAAGTGTTATGGACAGACAAATCTAAGTTTGAGGTGTTCGGATCACAAATAAGAACATTTGTGAGACGCAGACCAAATGAAAAGATGCTGGAGGAGTGCTTGATGCCATCTGTCAAGCATGGTGGAGGCAATGTGATGGTCTGGGGGTGCTTTGGTGGTGGTAAAGTGGGAGATTTGTACAGGGTAAAAGGGATCTTGAAGAAGGAAAGCTATCACTCCATTTTGCAACGCCATGCCATACCCTGTGGATGGCGCTTGATTGGAGCCAATTTCTTCCTACAACAGGACAATGACCCAAAGCACAGCTCCAAACTATGCAATAACTATTTAGGGAAGAAGCAGTCAGCTAGTATTCTGTCTATAATGGAGTAGCCAGCACAGTCATCGGATCTCAACCATATTGAGCTGTTGTGGGAGCAGCTTGACCGTATGGTACATAAGAAGTGCCCATCAAGCCAATCCAACTTGTGGGAGGTGCTTCAGGAAGCATGGGGTGAAATCTCTTCAGATTACCTCAACAAATTGACAACTAGAATGCCAAAGGTCTGCAAGGCTGTAATTGCTGCAAATGGAGGAATCTTTGACGAAAGCAAAGTTTGAAGGAAACAATTATTATTTCAATTAAAAATCATTATTTCTAACCTTGTCAATGACTAAATTTCCTATTCATTTTTTGCTATATTTCCTATTCAAACTCATTTGATGTGTTTTCATGGAAAACAAGGACATTTCTAAGTGACCCCAAACTTTTGAACGGTAGTGTGTATATATAACTTTTGAACGGTAGTATATATATATATATATATATATATATATATATATATATATATATATATATATATATATATATATATACAGTACCAGTCAAAAGTTTGGACACACCTACTCATTCAAGGGTTTTTCTTTATTTTTACTATTTTCTACATTGTTGAATAATAGTGAAGACATCAAAACTATGAAATAACACATATGGAATCACATAGTAACCAAAAAAGTGTTAAACAAATCAAAATATATTTTATATTTGAGATTCTTCAAATAGCCACCCTTTGCCTTGATGACAGCTTTGCACACTCTTGGCATTCTCTCAACCAGCTTCATGAGGTAGTCACCTGGAATGCATTTCAATTAACAGGTGTGCCTTCTTAAAAGTTAATTTGTGGAATTTATTTCCTTCTTAATGCTTTTGAGCCAATGAGTTGTGTTGTGACAAGTTAAGGGGGTATACAGAAGATAGCCCTATTTGGTAAAAGACCAAGTCCATATTATGGCAAGAACAGCTCAAATAAGCAAAGAGAAACGGCAGTCCATCATTACTTTAAGACATGAAGGTCAGTCAATACAGAACATTTCAAGAACTTTGAAAGTTTCTTCAAGTGCAGTCGCAAAAACCATCAAGCGCTATAGTGAAACTGGCTCTCATGAGGACCGCCACAGGAATGGAAGACCCAGAGTTACTTCTGCTGCAGAGGATAAGTTAATTAGAGTTACCAGCCTCAGAAATTGCAGCCCAAATAAATGCTTCACAGAGTTCAAGTAACAGACACATCTCAACATCAACTGTTCAGAGGGGACTATGTGAATCAGGCCTTCGTGGTCGAATTGCTGCAAAGAAACCACTACTAAAAGACACCAATAAGAAGAAGAGACCTTCTTGGGCCAAGAAACCTGAGCAATGGACATTAGACCGGTAGAAATTTGTCCTTTGGTCTGGAGTGCACATTTGAGATTTTTGGTTCAAACCACTGTGTCTTTGTGAGACGCGGTGCGGATGAATGGATGATCTCTGCATGTGTAGTTCCCAATGTAAAGCATGGAGGAGGAGGTGTGGAGGTGTGGAGGTGCTTTGCTGGTGACACTGTCTGTGATGTCCCCTGTAGCTCAGTTGGTAGAGCATGGCGCTTGCAATGCCAGGGTTGTGGGTTCATTTCCCACGGGGGGCCAGTATGAAAATGTATGCACTCACTAACTGTAAGTCGCTCTGGATAAGAGCGTCTGCTAAATGACTAAAATGTAAATGTAATGTATTTAGAATTCAAGGCACTCTTGACTAGCATGGCTACCACAGCATTCTGCAGCTATACACCATCCAATCTGGTTTGGGCTTAGTGGGGCTATCATTTGTTTTTCAACAGGACAATGACCCAACACACCTCCAGGCTGTGTAAGGGCTAATTGACCATGAAGGATGCTGCATCAGATGACCTGGCCTCCACAATCACCCGACCTCAACCCAACTGAGATGGTTTGGGATGAGTTGGACGGTAGAGGAAAGAAAAAGCAGCCAACAAGTGCTCAGCATATGTGGGAACTCTTTCAAGACTGTTGGAAAAGCATTTCAGGTGAAGCTGGTTGAGAGAATGCCAAGAGTGTGCAAAGCTGTCGTCAAGGCAAAGGGTGGCTATTTGAAGAATCTCAAATATAAAATATATTTTGATTTGTTTAACACTTTTTTGGTTACTACATGATTCCATTTGTGTTATTTCACAGTTTTGAGGTCTTCACTATTATTCTACAATGTAAAAAATAGTAAAAATAAAGAAAAACCCTTGAATGAGTAGGTGTGTCCAAACTTTTGACTGGTACTGTATATATATTATTATCATTTTTCTTTAGAATTTTAATTTGAACACATACAATCTGGGCTGGGATTGGAGGAAACACCACTTTCACTAGTCCAATATTCTCTGGCCTTGATATCCTGGACTCCATATAAGGCAGAGTATAAGAATAAATAATGCTGTCACTCACAGTCCACACTCTCAATCTAGCCTGTATAGTGCCCAACACTGGAAACTTAGCCCACTTCTCCTGTCTACCTGCCTGTCTGCCTGTCTGCCTGTCTGCCTGTCTGCCTGTCTGTCTGTCTGCATGTCTGCCTATCTGCCTGTCTGCCTGTCTGCCTGTCTGCCTGTCTTCCTCTTTCTCTCTTTCGCTCCTTCTGTCTTTCTCTTTCTCTCACATTGCACTATACCGTAAGAACAACTATTGTAAAAAAAAAAAAAAAAAAAAAAAACAGGCAAGCTGAAGACATATGGATCTAGAGGTTGACCATGGCTGAATCATCCACATGTAATCAGAGCTCTCTAATTGAAGACAAGACTAACGTGTCATGAAGGGCAGCCATGAAGCTGAAGGATGAAAGATACAGCTGCTCCCTCTCTCTGGGTGGAAAGTTCAGTACACAGGCAGTTCTCCTCCACCAAGAAAGCTGTGTTATTTATGGCCAGATGATGCCCTGTGGACGAGTGACGGACGACCGACCAACATGCCTATTATAGCCTGGAACAGGCTCAGCACGACACACACTAATACAGCCAACGCTAACACAGGTTTGCAATTGGCTACGGTGGCTTATGTGTCCTACCTCATGACTGGCTGTTCAGGAACCCAACCCCAACCCAGTGCTGATGGGTCTGGGCCGGGCCCCAGAATGTCAGTACCGCCGGGCCGACCTGGCCGACCGCAGACTTCTTGTTGCGTGAGCCACACAGTTAATCTAGTCCCCACAATAGTTAATGTCTAGATCACACAAGTCATTTTGTCAGCATACTGTTTGGGTGAAGCTAGCCGCATGCCATCTAAATCACAGTGATGATGTAATTTCCTGTTTTTAGGAGGGAAGATTTTGCTGTGGGATGCTGGAGAGGGGCTGAAGGGGGGCTAGTTCAGGGTGCAGGGTGGAGAGTGCTGGAGGGTGAAGAGAGGAGGGTTGAGGTTGGTGGATGGAGTTTGCCCCAAAACATTCTAATTAAAGATGGAGGCACCATGCCCTTCTAGGGGCCTCTTTTCTTTCCTAACATCTTCCATCTAGGGGCCTACCGGCACGAAACAAGAGCTTCTCCAACATGACTCACCACCACCATCTTACCACAAACTGAGAGTTAGCCACGTCTGAGCATGCTGAGGATGGGAGGAGGGGTAGAGGGAGGGAAGGAGGGACAGAGAGAATGAAAGAGACATAATAAGAGATATAAGAGGTATGAGGGGATATGATTTACAGTTTAGTCTGTAACCATGGTGAGAAAGCTGCTCTACACCTTGCACTCTACTCTTCTCTCTGTGTTGATCTGTTTATGGACCATTGGTTTGTGGTGGAACTCATATAGGAGTATGTGGATTTAAGACATAGGCTTACAGATGTAGGATCTTAATTTGAGCCCGTTTGCTACAGGAAATGTGAATTATTATGTGGATTTTAATTCATTTACATTTTTTGTAGGGATTGATACATTTTTCATAAGGGAAAATCTAGTTTGAAATTTCAAAGTCGAAATTGCAAACTTCAGAAGCCTTTTTACCCCTCAAATACACTGGAAAGTTAACTCGCAAGACGGTGATCAAATTAAGATTGTACATGTGTACATGGTATTTCAAACCCTGGGATACCTCATGTCTGATGACTACAGAGTGTAGGTCATTCAGCAAAATGCTATGCTACAGTATAGTTATAGCCAGATGTACACACTGCAAATCCATTTCACAGATATCGTGCTGACAGGGTTTTGATGATGAGTCTCTGGCACTGTGTTTTCCATCTCAAAGAAAACCATTTTTGTCACGGATAGCAAGGAAATGGGGGAACATTTGATTTATATTTTTTTCCACCTAGGGTGGATGTGTTTGTGTTGACAAAGGCTGCAGCAGAATCACCACATGGATCATTCAGGGTCTTCTCTTCTCTCTTGTGACCTGTCAGCATAGAAATATAATTAGAACACATTCTAGAGCTGTGTAGGTTTATGACATCTACCACTCTAGTATTGTATATCTATGCCTGGCTGCCAGTATAGTTTCTCTAACCAGCCAAGGACCCATTTCACAGTGTGGTAACCTAAACTTGTCACCACGTTGGAGGTTTCCATCCTGGGTTGTCTCAATTATATAATTAAAACAACCTGTACCTGCTGGAAGTGGAAATGGCTGCAAATCTGATGTGTTTATTTATGCTCCCCGAAAAAGACTTTCACACAAATAAGAATATTGCCATGGCTCTAGTTAGATATAAAGGGTGATGATAATACACAAATGCTGAGGTGTGTAGAGAAGTACATTGAGGAAAACAAGGTTATTCTCCTTTGAGATTAAGGAAAGTGAATGTACAACAAGCCAAATTATGCTGCGTAGTGTTCTGAAAGAGGCCATCAATATTCTCCTACAGAACAATTCGCCCATTCATTCCCACTCTAAATATCAGTTCACATCAATAACTAACAATACAGAGAGTAAACACGCTGCATTTGCATTGGCTACCAGAAGTGCGGTTTCACTTTATTCGTTTTGGGTTTGTGTATTTTGAGAAAGCAAATAACAGAACTGGCACTGGCATAATATTTCCTTCAACAGTCGGTCAGTTCCCTTCTCCCTTTCTGGCTAAAGGCCTATTTGTGTTTATTTTCAAACCAGAAAGACCAAAACCACCAGAGTGTTGTAGTGTGGAAGGGCAGGTTTGAAGTTTATTCTGTCCTAGGCTATGTCTGGTCTTACTGTAGACACCCAGCCTTGAGATGTGTGAGACCCTTCCCAGACCTCCCACCCCTAACCACAAACAAGGGTTTTGTTCGAACCAAAAACAAGTATTTTTTATTGGACATGTTCAGGTAGAACCTTAATGCCTAATGAACACCACCCATGTGACACCCCACTTAGTAAAAGCCCTCCTCTCTGTCCTCACCATCTCAGTATTTCAAGCAGTTGCCATACGGTTAGAATTACTGCCACACACCACCAGGTGGCAATGTCCTCTCATAATTCAGATTTAGTATTTAAGTGTTTTATTTGGCTCCCCAGTAGATGTTGCCAAGGCAGTAGTTACTCTTCCTGGGATCCAAACATAGATAAAACATTACATCAAACAAAACATTGTGCATTATACAAATTGACATTGCTCCATTATTAAATTACAATATTACAGTACTACATGACATTACTAAGAATAATGTGTGGGTGTGTGTAAAGTGTGTGTTTTGTATGTGTGTGTGTGTGTGTGCGTGTGTGTGTGCATGTGTGTATGTGTGTGTATGCGTGTGCGTGCGTGCGTGTGTGTGTCTCTTCACAGTCATCGTTGTGCCGTGAGGTGTTGCTTTATGAATCAGACTTTACTGCTCGCTTGAGTTACCTGAGGTGGAAGAGACTTCCATGTAGTCATGGCTTTATATAGTACTGTGCCTTTTCTAGCCTTTGTTCTGGAATTGGGGACTGTGAAGAGACCTCTGGTGGTATGTCTTGTGGGGTACAGTGCCTTGCAAAAGTATTCATCCCACTTGGAGTTTTTCCTATTTTGTTGCATTACAACCTGTAATTTAAATGGATTTTACACGTAAATGCAATGTCATGGACATACACAAAATAGTCCAAATTGGTGAAGTGAAATGAAAAAAATAACGGAAAAGTGGTGCGTGCATATGTATTCACCCCCTTTGCTATGAAGCCCCTAAATAAGATCTGGTGCAACCAATTACCTTCAGAAGTCACATAATTAGTTAAATTAAGTCCACCTGTGTGCAATCTAAGTGTCACATGATCTGTCACATGATCTCAGTATATATACACCTGTTCTGAAAGGCCCCAGAGTCTGCAACACCACTAAGCAAGGGGCACCACCAAGCTAGCGGCACCATGAAGACCAAGGAGCTCTCCAAACAGGTCAGGGAAAAAGTTGTGGAGAAGTACAGATCAGGGTTGGGTTATAAAAAAATATCCGAAACTTTGAACATCCCATGGAGCACCATTAAATCCATTATTAAAAAATTTAAAGAATATGGCACCACAACAAACCTGCCAAGACAAGGCCGCCCACCAAAACTCACGGACCAGGCAAGGAGGGCATTAATCAGAGAGGCAACAAAGAGACCAAAGATAACCCTGAAGGAGCGGCAAAGCTCCACAGTGGAGATTGGAGTATCTGTCCATAGGACCACTTTAAGCCGTACACTCCACAGAGCTGGGCTTTACGGAAGAGTGGCCAGAAAAAAGCCATTGCTTAAAGAAAAAAATAAGCAAACACGTTTGGTGTTCGCCAAAAGCCATGTGGGTGACTTCCCAAACATATGGAAGAAGGTACTCTGGTCAGATGAGACTCAAATTTAGCTTTTTGGCCATCAAGGAAAACGCTATGTCTGGCGCACACCGAACACCTCTCATCACCCCGAGAACACCATCCCCCACAGTGAAGCATGGTGGTGGCAGCATCATGCTGTGGGGATGTTTTTCATCGGCAGGGACTGGGAAACTGGTCAGAATTGAAGGAATGTTGGATGGCGCTAAATACAGGGAAATTCTTGAGGGAAACCTGTTTCAGTCTTCCAGAGATTTGAGACTGGAACGGAGGTTCACCTTCCAGCAGGACAATGACCCTAAGTATACTGCTAAAGCAACACTCAAGTGGTTTAAGGGGAAACATTTAAATGTCTTGGAATGGCCTAGTCAAAGCTCAGACCTCAATCCAGTTGAGAATCTGTGGTATGACTTAAAGATTGCTGTACACCAGCGGAACCCATCCAACTTGAAGGAGCTGGAGCAGTTTTGCCTTGAAGAATGGGCAGAAATCCCAGTGGCTAGATGTGCCAAGCTTATAGAGACATACCCCAAGAGACTTGCAGCTGTAATTGCTGCAAAAGGTGGCTCTACAAAGTATTGACTTTGGGGGGGTGAATAGTTATGCACGCTCAAGTTTTCTGTTTTATTTGTCTTATTTCTTGTTTGTTTCACAATAAAAAATATTTTGCATCTTCAAAGTGGTAGGCATGTTGTGTAAATCAAATGATACAAACCCCCAAAAAAATCCATTTAAATTCCAGGTTGTAAGGCAACAAAATAGGAAAAATGCCAAGGGGGGTGAATACTTTCGCAAGCCACTGTATATATGAGTGTCTGAGCTGTGTGTTAGCTGATTGAACAGACAGTTCGGTACTTTTAACATGTCAATACTTTTCACAAAGACAAGTAGTGATGCAGTCAATCTCTCCTCTACTTCGAGCTAGGAGAGATTCATATACATGTTGTTGATATTAGCCCTCCATGTACATTGACAGCCTTCTCATTATGGTGAAGTGATCTGAGAAAAGAGACATCTGTCAAATAAAAATAGAACATAAAACACAGTCAGACCGTTGTTACAGCGAATGGCCTAATTTAGACTAGACATTGTGAAAGTAGAATGGAAGGAGGTTTTCATGAGTAAAATTGATGTTTCATGACTATAATTGAGGTTTTCATTAGTAAAATTGAGGTTTTCATGAGCCTGACAGAAGCAGGCAAATATAATGTGTGTTTCAAAAGTTTTCAAAAAATTCCCAAAAGCTGGTGAAACTATTTGTAACCAGTCTTAGTCCATTCATGATGCATTTCATACCTCTCACAGCAAAAACCTTGATGCTGCTTCACTAGGCCTACTACACAACGGCTTACCTAGAGTAAGACAATACAAACACTGGTGCAGAGGCTGGCCTACCTGCTGTGGTGAGACACCTCGTGCAAGGAAGCTGAAACAAATGTTAAGTTGCTAAGAGACACTCCAGGACAATTATATGAATTACATAGCAACCCACTGTATGTCAACAGCTCCGTTTGAAACTGTCTAATGTCGCTATGGCTGAATTAACTTGTGTCAGGTAAAATGATGATCATAGTAATTCTCTCTCATAGTTATCAAGATAAATGTGTCCAATTTGTCAATACTGCCAGTAAAATGTGAAGTGGTGGTCCTCTGCTAGAGGCGTCTCATATATGGAGCTAGGCAACTGAACAGAGCAGAGAGATGTAGCTGATATTCCCATGGGACATAAACATAGTCAGCAGACCAAGAGAACGCCTAGACCATCATAATACTATCTCTTAATCCTGTATAGTATCTCAAGATACACTTTTTTCCCCCCTCAGAACAGCCTCAATTCGTCGGGGCCATGAGTTCAGTGGGTGGGCCAGACAAACTGTAAGCAGAAGTTTGGAGGCAGAATGGATACATGTGTGTTCTAGAGCCTCAGATATACAGTACCAGTCAAAGGTTTAGACAGAACTGCTCATTCAAGGGTTTTTCTTAATTTTTACTATTTTCTACATTGTAGAATAATAGTGAAGACATCAAAACTATGAAATAACAGATATATAATCAGGTAGTAACCAAAAAAGAGTTAAACAAATCAAAATATATTTTATATTTGAGATTCTTCAAAGTAGCCACCCTTTGCCTTGATGACAGCTTTGCACACTCTTGGCATTCTCTCATCCAGCTTCATGAGGAATGCTTTTCCAACAGTCTTGAAGGGGTTCCCACATATGCTGAGCACTTGTTTTTCCTTCACTCTGCCGTCCAACTCATCCCAAACCATCTCAATTGGGTTGAGGTCGGGTGATTGTGGAGGTCAGGTCAACTGATGCAGCACTCCATCACTCTCTTTCTTGGTCAAATAGCCCTTACACAGCCTAGAGGTGTGTTTTGGGTCATTGTCCTGTTGAAAAACAAATGATAGCCCCACTAAGCGCAAACCAGATGGGATGGCGTATCACTGCAGAATGCTGTGGTAGCCATGCTGGTTAAGTGTGCCTTGAATTCTAAATAAATCACAGACAGTGTCACCAGCAAAGCACCCCCACACCATCACACATCCTCCTCCATGTTTTACGGTGGGAACCACACATGCGGAGATCATCCGTTCACCTACTCTGCGTCTCACAAAGACACAGCGTTTGGAACCAGAAATCTCAAATTTGCACTCATCAGACCAAAGGACAGATTTCCACCAGTCTAATGTCCATTGCTCATGTTTCTTGGCCCAAGCAAGTCTCTTCTTATTATTGGTGTCCTTTAGTAGTGGTTTCTTTGCAGCAATTCGACCGTGAAGGCCTGATTCACGCGGTCTCCTCTGAACAATTGATGTTTAGATGTGTCTGTTACTTGAACTCCGTGAATTATTTATTTGGGCTGCAATCTGAGGTGCAGTTAACTCTAATTAACTTATCCACTTCAGCAGAGGTAACTCTGGGTCTTCCTTTCCTGTGGCGGTCCTCATGAGAGCCAGTTTCATCATAGCGCTTGATGGTTTTTGCGACTGCACTTCAAGAAACGTTCAAAGTTCTTGAAATGTTCCGTATTGACTGATCTTCATGTCTTAAAGTAATGATGGACTGTCGTTTCTCTTTGCTTATTTGAGCTGTTCTTGCCATAATATGGACTTGGTCTTTTACCAAATAGCGCTATCTTCTGTATAACACCCTTACCTTGTCACAACACATCTGATTGGCTCAAACGCATTAAGAAGGAAAGAAATTCCACAAATTAACTTTTAAGAAGGCACACCTGTTAATTGAAATGCATTCCAGGTGACAACCTCATGAAGCTTGTTGAGAGAATGCCAAGAGTGTGCAAAGCTGTCATCAAGGCAAAGGTTGGCTACTTTGAAGAATCTCAAATATAAAATATATTTTGATTTGTTTAACACTTTTTTGGTTACTACATGATTCCATATGTGTTATTAAATAGTTTTGATGTCTTCACTATTATTCTACAATGTAGAAAATAGTAAAAAATAATGAAAAACCCTTGAATGAGTAGGTGTGTCCAAACATTTGACTGGTACTGTATGTGAGGACAATCATAATATGTCGATTTGCAAAAACAATCTATTTGCATGTAATCCTTTGGAGTTTGGGCTAGGAATACATATGGGGGCAGAACTTCAGAACCATATATTGAGTCTATAAATGGTCAAATCCAAACGTGTGATTTGTCACTGCTGTACGTCCTCTCTAGTCTAGAAGGCCTTGTAGTGACAGGAACCAATCTACTTTGGTGTACCCACTTCAACAGACAGTAGACAACCTTATAACACATTAGTCTTGAGCCGCATCTTACATCAAAAAATTTGACAAATGACTTGACTTTGGAAGATAATCCACTATGTCTTTATTTTGCACAGACCTGGGTTCAAATACTTTTTGTTTTATTTTGAATACATCAGGCGTGCTTGATTGAGCTTGCCTTGTACAATGGAACCAATGGAATAGCCCCAAAAGTACAAACCCCTGCACATCTGGCACTCCAAGGCAGCCTCAAAAGATTTGAAATAAAATAAATACTATTTGAACCCAGGTATGTATTCTGCATGGTCCTAATTAGGATCTGATGCTCACTATAAGAGGCCAACTCCGTCAGTTGGGCTCACAACGCTATTTGGCAAAGTAGTAGCGCGTTCTCTGTAACTCAAAACAGATTTTTAGGATTTTAAAGCTGCAGTTATAATTTGTCATAGAGAAGATATTTATCTACAGCAGTGTTCTTTTCCTATAATATAATTATTATTTACCATGACACATATTTTTTCCATTACCATCCACTAAACCACTCACACTCCCCACTAAACTATTTTATACACACAGCGTTGGTCTGTGGAGCTTTGTCAATCACCCACAGAGATATTAAGTGTCTGTTCACATCACTAGCATTGGACTAGATCCCAAAACGCTAACAGAAACACAATGACACGGAAAACTTCCCTAGAAGGAAGAAACCTTGAGAGGAACCCATCTCTCAAGAGGTGAGGCCCTTCTTCCTTCAGCTATACCAGGTTGAGATTAGTGTACACTACAGTAGAGTGTACATTAGTGCTACCACTCCTGTTCTCTGTCATTTCTGAGCATGGATCATGGTGCATTCAGCAGCATGAAGTCATCCATAGAGGAGCAGGAGTGTCAGGTGGTTGTTGTTTATTCATCTCTAGTCACATAATACATAACGAGGAACAAATAGCATCATTCTTTCTACTTCCTGTCTTTCAGGATCAGGTGTCTGTCATAATAGCACAGTCTCGTGTGCAATATAGCACTTCCCTAGTTTCATCATCAGTGATTATGGGGCCTGAGCTCATGGCTAAAGTGCTCCTGCACAGTGACATCAACAGGTTTCACAGTAAAGCTGTGAGAAATGCTTATTACATAGAGAGAGCGTGAGAGAGAGAGAGAGAGAGAGAGAGAGAGAGAGAGAGAGAGAGAGAGAGAGAGAGAGAGAGAGAGAGAGAGAGAGAGAGAGAGAGAGAGAGAGAGAGAGAGAGAGAGAGAGAGAGAGAGAGAGAGAGAGAGAGAGAGAGAGAGAGAGAGAGAGAGAGAGAGAGAGAGAGAGAGAGAGAGGGAAGAGAGAGAGAGAAGAGAGAAAGAGAGAGAGAGAGAGGGGAAGAGAGAGAGGAAGAGAGGGGCGCACGTAACATTCTAAAACAGATTAATAGAAAGGCTTGTCTCAATAGTTGATTGAAATGTATTCTGATACAGTCACCATCACGTGTAGCTACTGCATTTTTCATAATCTCAGGCGTTTTTCCTCCTACTTTATGCTACCGACTGAGTTTGAACCTGGGTTGGCTGCCAATACATGGTGTTAGCCCGCTGAGCTAAAGCCTAGGTGTTAGTTCGGGGAGCTGTCGCAAGTCTTCAGATCTCAGACAAGATTACTCATCATGCGAGAGTAGCACACCGAATCACCTCTGTTACATGTACAGTACCCAGTGTAGAAGTCAGTGTAGAGTTCACTACGACTGTTTCGATAGGTAATTGTCATTCTAGACATGATGTCATTGTAAAATATTGAATTATAATAATTGAATTAAAATGTTACATACTTTAAGGAATCATAGTTTATGGTAGGTAGGGATGTGGATATGATATATACATTAGATTAATTCATATCAAATATCCATTTTCCATAGGAGTCCTAAAAGCCAATGCAACTCATCATGAAGCATCAGGTTGTAGTTTTTTTGTGCTACGTGAGCTAGTGAGTTTACCCTAAAGTTACCCTCTCTCTCGTCAATCTTCTGTACCTCTTAGTGCTACAGCCCCTGTCCTGTTGGCTATGAGCCATGCTACGCTAATCTGTCATGTTTCGTCCAAGCTTGACTTAACAAAATAGCTTGTTTAATCAGATTATGGTTGAATACATTTTCAGTGATTAGAGAGTAGTTCTTAAGGAGCCATGTTGACTAAGAACCAGGAAGCTTGCTGCCTCAGGGTCTGTTTCTCTCTCTAACGCTTTGTTGTTTTTCTAATCAAACTTTTCCAGAGGATGAAAAAGTGACTTTCGCATGTGGAGAGAACACATTATTTTATGTTCACTTCCAGTGTGTGTACAGTACTTTATTTTTGGATCAATATGTTACATTACGAGATGAATTGATTTTCCACAGATCTTAATCGGTACATATCGGGATCAGGTCAAGAGTTTGATTTCAGAGGGAGAGAGAGAGAGAGAGAGAGAGAGAGAGAGAGAGAGAGCGAGAGAGAGAGAGAGAGAGAGAGAGAGAGAGGATGAAAGAGAGAAGGAGTTCCCAGAAAGGGAAAGAAAGAAGTCCAGTGAGACTACCCCTCCTGGACTGGGTCAGTCTCAGTTATGTGGCTGCTGATGTCCTCCTGGACTGGCTCATTCTCAGTTATTTGGCTGCAGATGTCCTGAGTATACTCCCCAGCCGGCCCACCCAAGTAGAACCCAGTGATCTCCCCTGGCGATGACTGATGAGCACTCACCAGGAGGAGGAAATGCTTATCATCGTCATCATCCTGGCAACAAAGCTTGGTGACACACACACTCCGTGGCACAACAACTCTTTGCCTTCTGCAGCTGATGACATGATAGGCTTGATTTTCATGGCACACCTGGGACAACACAGACTAGCTCACTTGGGAAGACAGAGAGAGAGAGAGAGAGAGAGTGAGAGAGATAGAGAGAGAGAGAGAGAGAGAGAGAGAGAGAGAGAGAGAGAGAGAGAGAGAGAGAGAGAGAGAGAGAGAGAGAGAGAGAGAGAGAGAGAGAGAGAGAGAGAGAGAGAGTGAGAGAGACAGGACCACAGGCTGAGAGTAAAATGCTGAATCGCTCCTCCAAGTGGTATTTCAACAGCATAAATGTATACTACACAATACACATCACAGCTACCCTACCCCATGGGCTCCCGAGTGGCGCAGCGGTCTAAGGTACTGCATCTCAGTGCTTGAGGCGTCACTACAGACCCCCTGGTTTGTTTCCAAGCTGTATCACAACCGGACGTGATTGGGAGTCCCATAGGGCGGCGCACAATTGGCCCACCGTCGGCCGGGTTTGGCCGGTGTAGGCCGTCATTGTAATAAGAATTTGTTCTTAACTGACTTGCCTAATTAAATATAGGTTAAAATTTAACAAGGTGGCGATGTCTGCCATCAGCTCTAGCCGACAGTGGACTGTTGACTCACATTAATCAAAGTTAACACCTACACTAAAGTATGGCTGGAGAAACAACATCATATAACCTGACTGTCAGGATCTCTTAACTGCATTTTCACCACAATCATGATTATAAATATTTATAGTGTTCACATTTAGGAACTTTCTTTATTTACCCATCTGGTGTCTATGTCATGGTGAGGGGCTGAACTATAACTGAACTAGAAAAATGACAAAACGTTGACTTGACTGGGAATGTCCATTATAGTAGTCATCCTATTTCTATGGTAACCTATCAACCATCCACTGGGATCATGAGAATGTTACTGTACTCTTGAGCCTTAAATCAGTCTGTCATGTGACCCGATCAGGTGTCTCTTTGTCGTCCTGTCAGCTCTGATTTGTAAGGGTGTTAAGAGCATACTCAGGTTAGCACTACCAGACCCACTCTCACTGTTGATATCTCTCTGTAGATGTCCTGAAGCGGTCCCCAAGCTCTCGAGGGTCAGAGATCTTACGCTCTCTGTCAGGTAAGAGGAACAAGCTGAAGATATGGACATGAGTACACATGAAGGGCCTCTGTGCAAAGTACCCTCTCTTTATCAGGCACACACACACACACACACACTTTCACTCTCATTCAACAGTTATACTGAGGCCAAAATATCTCTTCATGCGTGTAACATTTATTTCTCTCAGTATTGCTGCCAGTTACTGTGCCATGTCATTACCAAACTAAAATGGCCATCTCTTCAGATGAGGTGACAAAACCAACACTTCTCACTAATGAGGGAAAATCCTACAGGTGCCAATGACGAGAAAAGGAAAAAGACTTGAAATAAAAGCATTTATATAAACGAATGAGAGCTGTCTAGCGACGTTGTGAGGATAATGATGAAAAATCTTCTTAGGACGAGAACACTGTGAATATTTTATAGACTTTGGGTTGAGGTTTGAACATATGAATATCCCCTGGCCGACTCTGCCAGGTACTAAATCCAGTCCACAAATAGAGGACATCAATTCATTTTAAGTAGGCCTATATCAATTTGTGACGTCACCTCCGACATCTGACTCAATTGATTTTCCTCATATTTGGTGCCAAACACAGTTTGCTAATCTTTGCTAAATGTTTAGTTATCATGGTAGCGTTTTCAAGTATGTTCCTACTGCTAATCATGTTCTACATTTGTTATACAAAATATCACACTTGAGTAGAAATATTAACATTGTAGTAGAGTTTCAAGTTACATTGTATCGTCGACCTAGGCTAATCAAGACCACAGATTCTTTGTGGACTGATTTTGAGCAGTGAGGAAGAGGTGAAGTGAGAGGTTTTACTCCCCCCGAAATTTGTCCATGAAAATAAGCCCATGAAGTGAGGAATATTTGCATGGAGGTCAATGAGAGAGTGTTGAATTTGGTCAACAAAACATTTAATTGCTCATTTGCTACATGAGGCTTATTTGATCTAATATATGTTTCGTAATGGTTAGGTTGTTACGAATGCACTGATATAAGTGGATGCACGTGGCATTTCGGCAACCTAAAAAAAAAAACGTTATATTGGAGTATATCAGGATATCCATTTCAACACCAGGACCAGAGAGCAGACTGCCTGGAGTTAAAAGGGCCAGCCGAGGTAAATATGATAATCGGTTCTGAAAGGGTGTAACTCTGAATCTGAGATATTTGATTTTTCACCACAGTCCTCTTAGTGTGTGTGTGTGTGTGTGTGTGTGTGTGTGTGTTCTGTTCAGCAGATGGACCTGAAATCCAAGCTAGGCCTTTACTCTATCTCAAGGAACAGTATACTGCTAGTGCTTGCTTGCTCTTGGCACGATAACTTCGCTTCCTCTATCACTCAAAACTAATGATCTCTCCTTTCTCTCCTCTCCCTCTCTCTCTCTCCTCTCTCTCTCCTCTCCCTCTCTCTCTCCCCTCTCTCTCCCTCTCTCTCTCCCCCTCTCTATCCTCTCTCTCTCCTCTCCCTCTCTCCCTCTCTCTCTCCCCCTCTCTCCTCTCCCTCTCCCTCTCTCCTCTCCCTCTCTCTCTCCCCCTCTCTCTCCTCTCTCTCTCCTCTCCCTCTCTCCTCTCCCTCTCTCTCTCCCCCTCTCTCTCTCCTCTCTCTCTCCCCTCTCTCTCCTCTCCCTCTCTCTCTCCCCCTCTCTCTCCTCTCTCTCTCTCCCTCTCTCTCTCTCCTTGCCTCTGTTTATTTTCCCTTTCCAAATGAATGGCTTTACAATCGTCCCAAGGCGCTAGCCAGCCAGCCAATACTAACGTCTATCTAAGTAGGCAGGAAGTACAGTGTCTACCATGGTCCATTTTACCTACGGAATACTTGTAGAGGAATAAGGCCTATTAACGATTTTGACTTTTGCAGGCGGCTTCCAACAATAACAAGCCTTCAGTGATTGGCTACATGGCTACAGTCAGTGCAGAACACTGAATTTGTAGTGACAGATGTCTGTCCAACTAGTACAGTAATCCTTGTTCAACTGTTAGCAGCATTGTGTTGTATGAAAATCAAACCTGAAATACTGATAGCTACGTATTGAGGGAAAATGCACTTTCTATGCCTGTGGTATGTGGTTGTCCCACCTAGCTATCTTAAGATGAATGCACTAACTGTAAGTCGCTCTGGATAAGAGCGTCTGCTAAATGTCTAAAATGTCCAAAAAAATGAGTTGTGCCTGTTTTCATAGAGATAGATAGAGGACTCATCATGGATAAAACCTATTTTAGAATGGACATTGCCATTGAGGGTTTCCACCATTTTAAACTATTCAACTGGGTAGGAATTCCTATGAGTTGGGAGCAATCAGCCAATGAAGAAGAAAAATATACTACTTTAAAATGGAGATAGACTCAATGGCGCTGCCCATGCTGTCACAGATGCTATAATGGCACAGATACAAAGATGAGTCCTCTATCTATCTCTATGGCCTGTTCTTCTGCTAAATTCTAAATTCTGGAAAACTGTCAAATCACTGAAGGGTTCTACTTCCTCCTCTCTGCCACAACAAATTAATTCAGACACTGGCCTCATTACGGGAAAAAATGCCATCATTGATGCATTTAATAACCATTTTATTTCAGCGGGCTATCTCTTTGAAAGAATTTCTAAACCTATTCACAATGATATTGGGCTAGATGCTGATAAGGGAAACTCGCTGAATGATCAGGGAAATGATAGTCAAAGCTTTTCTTTTAGGCTAGTTACAGAAAAATAAGTCCTGGATGCTTTGCTAGCAATAGACAAGAAATCCACAGGGGCCGACCAATTGGATCCTGGTCTGCTTAAGTGTGCAGCGCCCATCATTGTTGGCTCAATAACCAAATTTTTTATTTAACATTACTTTCAGGAAATCAAAAAGTATGGAAATCAGCTCTTGTGCTGCCACTCCATAAGGGCAGGGATAGTAGTGATCTTAATAATTATCGTCCCATTTCAAGGCTTTGAGTCTTGCTAAGAGTCTTGAATCCTTGGTAAATGTACAACTTTGCTATTTTTTATCTGAAAAATGTATTTTGAATGTAAATCAATCAGGGTTTAGGCCGGGGCATAGCCCTATTACAGTAACCACTTTAGTTGTTAATGATCTTGTCAACGCTTTAGACGCTAAAATGAAATGTACTTTGTTTGTGGACCTGTCAAAAGCTTTTGATACTGTTGATCATAGTATTTTATTGAATAAGTTGTCCTCTATAGGACTGAGCTCTGACGCCTGTTCTTGGTTTCAGGATTATTTTAGTGACAGAACTCAGGCCATCGTGATGGATGGGGTTAAGTCTGAATTTCTTGAGGTACAGAAAGATGTACCACAGGGGTCAATTTTGGGACCTGTTCTCTTCACTATTTATGTAAACACCATTGGTCAATCTGTTAAAAATTGTAAACTTCATCTATGTGCCAGATTATACTATTATGTATGCTATTGCCCCGACTGTTGATCTGGCTGTGTCAAAACTACAGCCAGATTTGATAGCTATGCAGGAATCCCTTGCTGATTTAAAACTTTTGCTTAATACGGGCAAAACGACATATATGTTGTTTTTAAACTCTCTTAAGAATGTTTCACATGTTCACTCATTAGATGGTTCTCTAATCGAACATGTTCGCGCATATAAATACTTAGGCATTTGGATTTATATGGATTTGACATTTAAAAAACATATAGATGAGCTGGTTAAGAAGCTAAGATTTAAAGTTGTATTTTTCTACAGAAACAGATTGTGCCTTTCTCTAAGCAGTAGGAAGCAGATTATTCAGTCAAACTTTTTATCTGTTATTGATTATGGTGATATTATTTATCAAAGTGGAGCTGCTAACTCTTAAACCTTTGGATGCCATCTACCATAGTGCCCTTCGTTTTGTTACAGGTGACAAATTTGATACTACTTCATAAACTTGTCTAATCTAACTTTGCTGTTGAAGTATAGACAGCTGAGTTTTCTAACCCATTCACAGGATTGGTTAACTCTTGAGGTTCCTAGGGTCTACACCGAGCTAGTAGGTAAACCTGCTTTCAGTTTTAAATCACCCTATTGCTGGAACAAAATTCAAAATATATTTGAACTTGATGTTCTAGTGCTGTTCGGGCAATTTAAAGTATTGATTGGGGATTTATTTGTGGATGAATGTAACTGTTTCTCTGGGTGATTCATGATGTTTTATTTGTGCTTACCATGACTGTGTTTTTGTATTCTAATGTGTGTGTATCAGTGGAGGCTGCTGAGGGGAGGGTGGCTCATATAAATGGCTGGAACAGGAAACCATGTGTTTGATGAATTTGATACCATTCCACTAATTCCGCTCCAGCCATTACCACGAGCCCGTCCTCCCCATTTAAGGTGCCACCAACGTCCTGTGGTGTGTATATATATTTGTGTTTAAAGTGTATTTTATATTGTATTATACAGGGTGCATTTGGAAACGAGACCTAGATCTCAATATGTCTTCACACGCTTTCTGCCCTCTCATTCGCTAGAATAGTTCCACGTGATCTCGCTTCCTCCCACTGCCTTCCATCTTGAGGACATGTATTTTCATTATTAGACCGGTCACATGACTATCTTGTCAATAAATAGACTATCTTTGTTTGGAGGGCGTGCGCCAGTCATGTGCGTATTAGATATCCAGCAGGTGCTTGCGCTCACCGCTCATTAATTTGAATGTTCTATGTTGATCTGTATTTTCCTAACATATGTTTGTGATATTATTTCCTGAGATATTGGAATGTGTTATGTATTGAACATTATTTAGCATTGATTATAGAGTGAGATATGAATGTGAATTGATTAAATACCTGTTTCAGTGTATTTTGGATAATCCCAGTGTTAGGGGTTGGGCTTCTACTCAGATCCTCAAAGGGTTAAATTGTAGTAGTTGTCCCGGTAAACAGGCCAAAGGCAATAATGTCAGACAGATGCGAAAAAATTATGAATTCTGAGCGATAGAGGGAGAAGAGGAGAAAGAGAAGGGGTGGAGGTATGGAAGTGGAGGGCAAGCGATAGAACAAGATATCACAGCATGGATAAACCACTCATATAATGTAAGAATATATATTTAAAAAATGAAAGCAGCATTTGCGCTTCTAAGCTCTGGCTTCAAGTCGATTTGGACACTGGCTTTTCTCCTCAATTTACATATGAGCTCAACTGCCACTGTATATTCCACCAATGTACTATCCAGCAGAAACTAACTGAAATTTCAGTTTTATAATTGAATCAATTAGAAACAGAAATCCAGGGACCTCCACTGGGCTTGTCCGTAGTCTACCAAGCACAGACTGTCTTTGTCTAGCTTGGCAAATTCTGTAAGGTCTGGATATAACATCCTGCAGGAATGAGAACCAGGTGTGTGTGTGTGTGTGTGTGTGTGTGTGTGTGTGTCTGTGTGTCTGTGTGTGCGTGTGTGCATCGCAGTGATTAAACTCCTCTCTCTCTGAGAATTAGGCATCCGTCTCCTGACACCCTGGCTATTGGTTTCAGAATCAGAACACACATGGAGACCGCCCGGCTCACCGTCCATCTACAAGGCTCTGGCCAAATGTTGTGCACTAGCTACTATAAACAGGGGTGCCATTCCGGAAGCAGACATAGTATAGTGGGAATAGGCTGGCATTTTTCGGAAGCAGACATTGTCATTTTATTTAGACTATGACCAATATGCTCTATGCTGTGCAAAAGGGGTGCAATGTTTGGTTGTGATGAGATGGATCGATGGAGTGTGGCTGCTTGCTGGTGCTGATAATTTTTCCCATCAGTGTCAGATCATGAGTGCTGCTAGGCCATGTATCCCCATGTATTCTATTGGTGATGGGGTGGATTAGCCCTGTAGTGCCACTGGCTCTGAGAGAAACTGGTTTGGCAGCCAGCCTGGTAAAAGCAGAAAATTATCTTATGATGAATTGGGCCTCATTATAGTGGATCGTTACCACATGGACCGAGATGGACATAGTTCAGTTCAGTTCCGACGCCCACGAAGGTCACCACCTACCCCCTCACATCATATCAACCCCCTGGTTGAGTTCAGTAGGGCACACCATATAAACATTTACATTTTTTTATGTTTTGAAATGGAAAAAGTCCCTCCCTGATTTAGTCCCTGTTATTTCTGGTGCCTAATGAAAATGACCCTGGTTCGTCAGGTATAGGTTCTGCAGGTAAAAAGTAGAAAGGTGAGTCACATTTCCTGGGAAAGCATTTAATGCAGTTCTATCAGTGTGAGACATCAGGCTACGACAGGATGTGGAATTCTGTCCAAGTCAAGTATTACAAGATTACAAGGCTGAGCCTCAGAAGTGCTTCCATAAGCATGTAATTATGAGATTGTGGGATAGTTCATGGTCCGAGAGAGAGAGAGAGAGAGAGAGAGAGAGAGAGAGAGAGAGAGAGAGAGAGAGAGAGAGAGAGAGAGAGAGGTGGTGGTGGTGGTGGTGGTGGGGCCAACAGTGCGGGGTTGAAACACTAGTAGGCTAGGATGTGATGACAGGGTATAAGTAACAAATTGCATGCTTCAAGATGAGAGACAGAGACATAGAGAGAGAGAGAGAGAGAGAGAGAGAGAGAGAGAGAGAGAGCGAGAGAGAGAGAGAGAGAGAGAGAGAGAGAGAGAGAGAGAGAGAGAGAGAGAGAGAGAGAGAGAGAGAGAGAGAGAGAGAGAGAGAGAGAGAGAGAGAGAGAGAGAGAGAGAGAAAGAGATCAATAATTTCCAGGCCCAGGGAAATGTTCTGATCTGTGGTGATCTTATTGCTAGGACTGGAGAAGAGCCCGATACCATTAGCACACAGAGGGACAAACACATAACTACAAACCTCAGCATTCCTCTGCCCTCATATCACCCCAGGAAGAACTTTGATAAAAACAACAACAGAAATGGGGACCAACTACGCTGGGTCTGTACATAGTCAATGGAAGGCAACGAAGGGACTCATTTGGGAGGTATGCATACAACTCACCTCTTGGTACTGTAGATTATGTAATCACAGACTTAGATCCAGTGTCTTTCAGAGCATTCACAGTCAGTCAACTTTCTGGCCCACACATATCATTACAATAAGGAAGGTGTACATTTGGCTGTACAAAACAAGAATGATTTTTTTTGTTTGTTTTACAAATTGACATCATTATCCAATTAAAGAAAGACATTTTTTTTAAAGACAAACGGTTTGATTATGATTCAAATCTATAACAAAAAAATGTAGGAATCTATCCAACCAAAAACATAGAAAACCAGACAACCAGGATATGTGCCTTCAGTATTGGGCAACCCTAAAAGAATCCGAAAAGACTCTCAGAACAAAGAATGGACAACACATCAGACACCAACTTAATGAAATTGAGGAATCCATTGATTCAAACAACTTCTGGGAAAAGTGTAACTCCCTAAGCAAACCACACATAGAAGAATTAGCAATCCAAAATGGTGACCTATGGAACACTCACTTTGAAGAATTAGTGTATATAGAAATATTAAGATGAATTTGGAACAAAAATAAATATATGAAAAACTGCAAATTCTTGAATTAGCCAGTAAAGACAATCAGAACCCTTTGGATTCCCCAATAACAGAAAAATAACTACTGTAAAAACTATAGACCCTGCAACCCAGAAAGGCCTGTGGTACTGACGGAATATTTAACAAAACAAAGCCTCAGGACAGCACTCAGAAAATCTGACCCAACCAAATTAACCCAAAGCAAAAATAAAAATATATCACCTCTTGGAAAGGCACAACAAAAAATCTAAGTAAATATCAATTCTACAGTGGGGAAAAAAAGTATTTAGTCAGCCACCAATTGTGCAAGTTCTCCCACTTAAAAAGATGAGAGAGGCCTGTAGTTTTCATCATAGGTACACGTCAACTATGACAGACAAATTGAGATTTTTTTTCCAGAAAATCACATTGTAGGATTTTTAATGAATTTATTTGCAAATTTGGTGGAAAATAAGTATTTGGTCACCTACAAACAAGCAAGATTTCTGGCTCTCACAGACCTGTAACTTCTTCTTTAAGAGGCTCCTTTGTCCTCCACTCGTTACCTGTATTAATGGCACCTGTTTGAACTTGTTATCAGTATAAAAGACACCTGTCCACAACCTCAAACAGTCACACTCCAAACTCCACTATGGCCAAGACCAAAGAGCTGTCAAAGGACACCAGAAACAAAATTGTAGACCTGCAGCAGGCTGGGAAGACTGAATCTGCAATAGGTAAGCAGCTTGGTTTGAAGAAATCAACTGTGGGAGCAATTATTAGGAAATGGAAGACATAAAAGACCACTGATAATCTCCCTCGATCTGGGGCTCCACGCAAGATCTCACCCCGTGGGGTCAAAATGATCACAAGAACGGTGAGCAAAACTTCCAGAACCACACGGGGGGACCTAGTGAATGACCTGCAGAGAGCTGGGACCAAAGTAACAAAGCCTACCATCAGTAACACACTACGCCGCCAGGGACTCAAATCCTGCAGTGCCAGACGTGTCCCCCTGCTTAAGCCAGTACATGTCCAGGCCCATCTGAAGTTTGCTAGAGTGCATTTGGATGATCCAGAAGAGGATTGGGAGAATGTCATGTGGTCAGATGAAACCAATATATAACTTTTTGGTAAAAACTCAACTCGTCGTGTTTGGAGGATAAAGAATGCTGAGTTACATCCAAAGAACACCATACCTACTGTGAAGCATGGGGGTGGAAACATCATGCTTTGGGGCTGTTTTTCTGCAAAGGGACCAGGACGACTGATCCGTGTAAAGGAAAGAATGAATGGGGCCATGTATCGTGAGATTTTGAGTGAAAACCTCCTTCCATCAGCAAGGGCATTGAAGATGAAACGTGGCTGGGTCTTTCAGCATGACAATGATCCCAAACACACCGCCCGGGCAACGAAGGAGTGGCTTCGTAAGAAGCATTTCAAGGTCCTGGAGTGGCCTAGCCAGTCTCCAGATCTCAACCCCATAGAAAATCTTTGGAGGGAGTTGAAAGTCTGTGTTGCCCAGCGACAGCCCCAAAACATCACTGCTCTAGAGGAGATCTGCATGGAGGAATGGGCCAAAATACCAGCAACAGTGTGTGAAAACCTTGTGAAGACTTACAGAAAATGTTTGACCTGTGTCATTGCCAACAAAGGGTATATAACAAAGTATTGAGAAACTTTTGTTATTGACCAAATACTTATTTTCCACCATAATTTGCAAATAAATTAAAAAATCATACAATGTGATTTTCTGGATTTCTTTTTCATCAGTCTGTCATATTTGACCTGTACCTATGATGAAAATTACAGGCCTCTCTCTCATCTTTTTAACAAACATGCCACAATGGGCTGCCCGTCCCCACACACCTCAACTAATACTTTTTCCCCCACTGTATTGCTGGCTCTAAACAGACAGTACACAGTGGACAGACTATCTGACCACTTTGACTGATACTATGTACAGACTCAGTGTGCTCATTCTGCCCCCATGAAGAGTTATAGACAGAGCTGCATTATCTGTCAAATTGTGACAGATATTCTGACATAAGAAATACATTCTTCCCCAAAATTATAAAACACACCCCCATATTCCTACTATACCTAAATATATAAAACATAAATCACATACACTCGTGAAACAAAACCATACAATGCTGTGGCCTCCTACCAAAAACCCTGAGGGACAGCTAGTGAAAAATATAGTGTGATTATCATAATTCCTATTATTACTAACAGTCTAGTATATCCTTCTTTGACCATCGTTGTCATATGTTTACTTTTACAATGTAAGTGTTTTACTTTCCATGTCAATAAAGTATATTGAAGTGAGAGAGAGAGAGAGAGAGAGAGAGAGAGAGAGAGAGAGAGAAATGTGATTGCAGATTGACTGCACATACGAGTTGAAATGCGTTTCTTACAGCGTGTTTGTGGTAGTTATGGTAATAAATAAAGCTAGGTGGTCCTACAGCATCACTGCTACTAAGGAGGAGAATATGTAGTCAGGGATAATTACAGAGAGGAGGTTTTACAAGCCTTGTATTATTGTGTCAATGACGCAAGCTCCGCTCTGAGATTCACAGACATGATTTTCCTATCCTTCTCCCTGATGGAACACACCACTCTGATACTGTCCGGTTTAGAACCACTCTGTCCTAATACCAAAATGAGCTGTCATCCCCTAACTACGAATATCAAGCGTTCCCAATGCTCTTTGAGGAAAGTGTAACTTCCCCGTAGTACTTGCACTGCAAGTACCAAATACATATCTTTCACGGTGATACAATGAAGGGATATCTGATACAATCATGTATGTTAACATCTAGCCACTAACTGGAACAGGCCCAACAACCTGGAGGAGAGGGGATTCCTGCACAGAGTAGAGTTTGTATTAGACTCAACAGAACATTTCATCACTGGCTAATGCTTCTGTTGTTCCTGACTTCCTATTCCCTGTGAAGTTATAGCTCCTCTGTCTGTGGCCTTATGCTCAAAGCATTTAATTACTAATGATTAAAGCACAATTTATTGACAAGTAAAAAACATGTTATTATATTAATTATTAAAGAAAGTCATTATTAATATTCAATCAGTGATCTAATCATGGTAGGCACTATTTATTTCATTATCCAAAGGCAAATAATTTGAGACACAATTTGTCCCGAAAGTAATTACATGGAATCTAGCAAATATATAAAAACATGAACTTATTTCTATTAAGTTCAGCTATCCCCGTACAAAGATATATTACATTGTCATAGTAATCCTTTACATACTTTGAAAAGTAACCCAGAGTATAGAATCACTATTTATATACATACTATGCCATTTTCTGTTAATCTAAACATTATTATTTGGACAACATATTCAGCTGTTGAGAGAACACCTCATCTTACGTTGTCAAATGCAGTTCTTGTGCGATTTGAACTAGTCTCATTCTATCACATACAAAAACACATACATTCACAAACACATCCACAGTAGTCAATATTTGGCAAACCAGTTGCACTGTCTGAGGAATCATTCCATAGCCTCCTCCATATAGCTGCATTAAACACAGCGAACACATTGATGCCTTCTAAACAAAACTAGTGTCTGTTGGTGTTGAAGTTGTTTCTGAAGTGGGGCCACAGATAGACCTTCCATCCCCTCAGAGGTGTACAGAACCCCCCTGACCAGAGGGCTCAGTTCAGTATTTTTTAGGCTGTTCTTCCACCCAGTCCTCCTGCCCAGAACGTCCATTCTTCCCTTCCTTTCCCTTCCTCCTCTGGAGTGTGGAGGCCTGGCCCTGGGCCTGCCCCACCTCCACCTCTGACTTCCCATTCCCAGAGTCATTGTTCTGTCTGGAGTAGCGTTTACACTTGCAGGAAGTAACCACTGTGATCTTGTAGGTCCTGGAGCTTCCGTCCTGACACTGCAGACTGATGCGCTGGGTCCGGGTCCGGTCGATGACGCAGCGCCACTCCTGGGCCTCCCGCCGGCTCCAGAACTTCCCGGTGTAGCCGGGGCCTGAACCGATCCAGTTGGGCAGCAGGTGGGAGGGGAGACACTCCCCAGCACAAACCAGCTCCTTGACCGGGTTCAGGCTGGTGCACTGACCATCTGAGATGTACTTGGTGGAACGCAGCTCTCTGCAGCCCACCTGGCTCTGTGCCTGGCCCTGCTCTGTGATGTAGAGGGGAGGAGAGAATGTTACCTTCTGTCAGATACATATTGCATGGCATTATCTATTTGACATTGTAAATACTTGCATTTGATTTAGTTTGGAGTTTGCACTTTGGGATTATTCCATTTGCTGCTCATAAAGATTCGTTTTGACAGGAACTGTGGCATTATCAATATAATTTGAATGTGCAGCATGAGTTGACAAGAGGTCCAACACAATTCCAAATGCTTGAACTTTCTGCCATTCAAACACAAGTCTATGATTTTAATTTTCATTTATTCCCATTCATGTCTATGAAAAATTTGCCTACATAAGGAATTAAATAATTCCAACTGTCAGGATCGGTGAGTACAATTAATCTGTATGAATCGTCGAATCAATAAATCTGATATGCGCATAAAAATGCAATTCACCTTTCCGCGCAGCGCTGGTCAAACGCCTTCCTCCGTTGCGTGCTTGATTCATTGATACATTACTACTCGGTGTATCCTGGACCATACTGATCAACTGAGCGTTTAAGTTTTCCGTGGCGCCGTTCTTGACAGCTTGACAACTACTTATAAGAAGGCAGAAGAGCGCGAGCTGGTACACACTCGTGGTAAGAAGCATCTCTGCAACTCTCGGTAGCCACTCGGCAGGCAGGTCGGTAGAGAGTGAGGGAATGTAAGTTCCGCGGTCTAAGTGAGGAATGGTGTCGTTATGATGTTACTTGTCGTTCAGTCGCTTATATACCCGCCCCTTGTTTTGGGACAACACAGTGCGCATGTAGTGCGTACATTTTATGAATGAACTAGGCGTTTTCACGCATAGCTACGCCCACTGAAGCAAAGGGCAATGCGGTTTTATTTTTACAGCTTGTGTACTCCTCCAAGTAATATGTAAAGGCTACCTACCAGTCATTCAACACAGACAATTAATAGATATTTCTGTCAATATAGTTTGATGAATGTTGCTGTCCCCTATGGATGGGGAAACGGGGGGTGGGGTGGATGGGGAAACAGGGGGTTGGGGTGGATGGGGAAAACAGGGGGGGGGGGGGGGGGGGGGGGATGAGGAAACAGTGTTATTACATAAATGGTGTTAAAAACACAGTCTGGAAGATGTGCATAGCAACCAAGATGAGGCCACCAACAAAAAAGGTAAACAATGGAGTAATTGAAATATTGGGAGATGTAGCCATATTTGTTTATCAAGGACTTTTGTCTTTATGACTGGCTGATACATGAATATGAATTAAAGCTTACTGTCTTCACTGTGAGAATTTGTCATTAGAATGAGCTCTGTTTCATGCTCACTCTCTGCAGAGAAAGTCTGACTGCATATTGTATAGAACTATCGCTGCAGCAAAAATACCATTATGCCTCAGTACCCTTTGAACCCTGCCAACAGAGTGCAGTAGCTATATAACCAATCATCATCAGCGCATGGATGGTATTAAAGGGGAAAGCTGCCATCTAGTGTCAAAACAAAAATATGGGCATGTCCCCATAACAAAAATGGACAGTGAAGGAGAATTATTAAGGCACTCTTTATTGACTTAATTGAACATGTAAAACTGTCAACCAATACAAAATCAGATCATTATTGGATCATCATTCTACTCCGTGACATGGAATGGCATTGATACATCACTGGTAAGACATCTGTGTCAACAAAGGGAACATCAAAATAATGATAATATGATGCTGAAATTATAGCAGGAATACACAACTTAACAATAATGCAAAAAGAAGCCCTTAATATTGTGTTTTCTACCCATGGCCATAACTAAGTAATAACAATATGACACGTGTTGTTCATTAAGGTGGTCCCATTTCAACATGAGAGTGCATTTTTCACACTACTACAGTGAGGGAGGAAATTGTTAATTCAAGACATTAAAGAATATTCAAGGCTCACATATTAAATAAGAGAAAGAATTTGCTCAAACGACATCCAGACAAGCAAAGCACACCAAAGCTAATATAGATACACCTCAATGGCTGCATTTACACAGGCAGCCCAATTGTGATCATTTGCCCAATTATTGGCAAAAGATCTGATCTGACTCGTTAAAAGACCAGTTATTGGCAAAATATCAGAATTGGGCTGCCTGTGTAAACGCAGCCAATATGCTGTACATCATATACACACCCTGTATAATTCAGCCTCCCCTAGCAAAATAGGCCTCATTGGGTCCATAGTAACAATCCTTCCTTAGACTCCAGTCCAGCTGCCTTGTGAGTAAAGCATTTATCCCCACTAGCCACTTTCTCTCTAATCTGGACATCATGGCCAATCAGTAGTACTGCTGATTTTATGTTTTTCATCCTTCTCCTTTAACCAGGGACTGATACAGACCTCAGACATCAGGTGAATGGAATCAATTCAGTTTAATATTCAATACAACTTTATTATTAATATCACTGAACTCTGGCCAATCAGTAACATTAATCAATTAACCAATTAACTACCCAGTAGAAAAGAACACTAGCAGTCCCTCTCATTCCTGGTTGCAGGATGGTGGTCCCTCTGAGGATGTGGAGGGACAGTTCAGCTGGTCTGGCGCTGAGGGACCGGGACACCCTGATGACGCCATGCGCTCCTCTGCCTTCAAACACAGCTCTGCCAGGAAGCTGGCTGTCTCTTTCACCATGTCACTCTCCTCATCTAGACCCAGGATAGAGAGGAGAGGGGGAAAACAGTCTAAAGTTAACCTTAGAGGGCGCCACAAAGCTACAAGTATGTAACAAGCTACAGTAGTAAAGTAGGCTATAGAGGCTGGTATCCCAAACCCAGATTAAGCCAATTCCTGGGTTAAAAAGTATGGAGCACTATAGTACACTGTAGTATAGCTGTAGTAGGCCTATTATATGTGTTTTCAACAGATATGAGTGTGTAGTTTACCATTGAGCTCCCTCAGTCTCGGGGCATCCTTCTCCTGCAGTCCTCTACAGATCTTCTTATGGGTGAACCAGTGGAGTCGCTGACACATCAACCCACAGTACGTCACCTGTAGTAGTAGTAATAGGAAACATTTATTAGCATTTATTAAGCATTTATAGGCATTCCTAATGGTGTATTCATGGAAGTTATTATTAAGTGTAACCAAAGTAATAAAGAGGGAAATGAGTGAGAGAAACCCTGTGCTTGTGTATCGGAGGTCGGAGGTCGGAAGTGGTTTTCATACCATTTTGCAGAGGGAGCATCTCTTCTCTGCCCCCCTCTCTCCACACGTAGCACAGAACTCAGCGTCTATGAAGGCCATCTTACCCGTGAGAGCCTGGGTTAGCACCGAGAACGCTGTTGGGTCGTTACCCTGGAGACAAGAGAAGCAGTAGAACATTGAATGTAAAACATTGAACAGTAAGCATTCCCATACAGAAAGGCATTTGTACTAACATCAATTGTCAATATAATCAGAATTCATTGAGAATGATAATGGACTCCTCAAAGGTCCAATGCGTCCGTTTTTATCTCAATATCAAATCATATCTGGTTAACAATTAAGTACCTTACTGTGATTGTTTTCAATGAAAATGGTCAAAAAGAAACAAACATAGCTTCTTAGCAAAAAGCTATTTCTCAAGCAATAATTTTGCTAGGACTGTTTAGGAGTGGTTTGAGTGAGGGACCTAATTGGAGGAGCATAATGGGAGGGATATGTAACCTTAATACTAGCTGTTATTGGCAGAGAGGTTTGAAACTTTATTTGTTGTTGGTCTATTAAAGTAACTGTCCAGTGTTTCCAGATTTCTATGAAATATATTATATTAATTATAATATAAGTTAAATAGTTTTCCTTACAAAAAATGATAATTAAGTATGTTAAAAATCAGCTTTCTTTGTTGGAATGGTGAGGCCGTATACCGGTCATAAAAAATATTCATGCGAGTAGACCGCTGATTGGCCAGCTCATGGATATCATCTCAATCCATTTTGAAACGGTCTGTTTGAGATACAAGTTTGAGGTGGGGTTTTTGAAGTGTTTTTTTCCTCCAATTTATGCTTTGGCCACAAATACGAGTATAGGATTAGTCAACAACATTATTTGGGTATGAGTTAACAGAATCTGAACTTTTAAATGTGAGATTTTCACTGGACAGTTACTTTAACTTAGCCCTCGCAAAGCCACCTGATCCCTCGAGCTTGCATTAAAACATTGCATATCTGTGCAGAGTTGTAATGTAAGCTCGCGGGATCAGGTAGCTTTGCAAGGCTAACTTTAACTTATACCGCATGGTGATGTCACCAGGGAGGCCAAAACTCCACCCATGCAAAACATGCTGAAATTTCAGCCGAACATTTCAAACAGCTCTTACACTAAAAGGGTTTTATCATAATTTTCAAAATGTCACAGTATTATTCCAACCTCATAGTGTGGAAATGTACAGTATATACACTACCGTTAAAAAGTTTGGGGTCACTTAGAAATGTCCTTGTTTTCAAAAGAAAATATATTATTTTGTCCATTAAAATAACATCAAATTGATCATAAATACAGTGTAGACATTGTTAATGTTGTAAATGGCTATTGTAGCTGGAAACGGCTGATTTTTAATGGAATATCTACATAGGTGTACAGAGGCCCATTATCAGCCACCATCAGTCCTGTGTTCCAATGCCACGTTGTGTTTGCTAATCCAAGTTTATCATTTTAAAAGGCTAATTGATCATTAGAAAACCCTTTTGCAATTATGTTAGCACAGCCGAAAACTGTTGTGCTGATTAAATAAGTAATAAAACTGGCCTTCTTGAGACTAGTTGAGTATCTGGAGCATCAGCAATTGTGGGTTCGATTACAGAATCAAAATGGCTAGAAACAAATAACATTCTTCTGAAACTCGTCAGTCTATTCTTGTTCTGAGAAATTAAGGCTATTCCATACAAGAAATTGCCAAGAAACTGAAGATCTCGTACAAAGCTGTGTACTACTCCCTTCACAGAACAGCGCAAACTGGCTCTAACCAGAATAGAAAGAGGAGTGGGAGGCCCCGGTGCACAACTGAGCAAGAGGACAAATACATTAGAGTGTCTAGTTTGAGAAACAGACGTCTCACAGGTCCTCAACTGGCAGCTTCATTAAATAGTACCCGCAAAACACCAGTCTCAACGTCAACAGTGAACAGGCGACTCCGAGATGCTGACCTTCTAGGCAGAGTTGCAAAGAAAAAGCCATATATCAGACTGGCTAATGAAAAGAAAAGATTAAGATAGGCAAAAGAACACAGACACTGGACAGAGGAAGATTGGAAAAAAGTTTGAGGTGTTCAGATCACAAAGAAGAACATTTGTGAGACACAGACCAAATAAAAATATGCTGGAAGAGTGCTTGATGCCATCTGTCAAGCATGGTGGAGGCAATGTGATGGTCTGGGGGTGCTTTGGTGGTGGTAAAGTGTAGATTTGTACAGGGTAAAAGGGATCTTGAAGAAGGAAGGCTATCACTCCATTTTGCAACGCCATGCCATACCCTGTGGACGGCGCTTGATTGGAGCCAATTTCCTCCTACAACAGGACAATGACCCAAAGCACAGCTCCAAACTATGCAATAACTATTTAGGGAAGAAGCAGTCAGCTGGTATTCTGTCTATAATGGAGTGGCCAGCACAGTCACCGGATCTCAACCCTATTGAGCTGTTGTGGGAGCAGCTTGACCATAAGAAGTGCCCATCAAGCCAATCCAACTTGTGGGAGGTGCTTCAGGAAGCATAGGGTGAAATTTCTTCAGATTACCTCAACAAATTGACAACTAGAATGCCAAAGGTCTGCAAGGCTGTAATTGCTGCAAATGGAGGATTCTTTGACGAAAGCAAAGTTTGAAGGACACAATTATTATTTATATTAAGAAACATTATTTCTAACCTTGTCAATGACTACATTTCCTAAGCATTTTGCTATATTTCCTATTCAAACCCATTTCATGTATGTTTTCATGGAAAACAAGGAAATGTCTAAGTGACCCCAAACTTTTGAACGGTAGTGTAAAACACAAGAAAATCACGTTTTTGACTGCACTTCCCCTTTAATATGGAAATGTAACATTTTTAAAATGTTGTGCAATCAAATCAATCTTCAATTGGTTAATTTCCCGCGGGGACAAATTAAGTGAGTCCATGATTGAGTTTATAGGAGGAGCCTTACATTGGATAAGACCTAAGTCAAAGGAAAGTTTGAATCAATGAATGACAGGAAGCTCACTCACGATCTCCACTGGTGCGATGCTCCTGACCAGCTGCTGTAGCAGTGCGGCTTCACAGTAGGGAAACTTCCTGATGCAGTCTCTAATGAACTTCTCCTGGTACTGAGGAAAACCATCTCCATCCCTCCCCTTCAACAGGCTGAGAGAAGAGACATACAAATTATAACAATGTAAAGACAATGAAAAATTGACATTGTCTAGGGAACTGTCTATACAGTTTACATACAATATTCATCCAATATACAGCACTAAAAATAAACTATGAAACACATAACAATTAGTACCTAATGGTTAGTCTGGGAATTTTGTACAATAACAGAAAAATAAATTGGATAGTTACATTTGATTAGAATGCCAGCAATGCAATCAATCACATCAACCACTGTCAAGAGAAACAAGATGATGCACTGAGAGTGACACACACACATACACAACACACACCTCTTGATGAGCACATCTAGCTTGTCATCACGGTCCAGAAGGAAGGCCATGCATTTCTGCAGCACATAGCTAATGTAGTGCATCTTCATGGCCAGGACCTCATTCATATCCTGCTGCTTCACACACTGCTCACACAGCAGGTCCATGACATGGTAACACTTCTCTAATGCTCCCACGTCCACTAGCAGAGGGTTCTCCCTGACCAGCATCACCAGCTAAGAAGAGGGGGGGGGGGGGTAGAAAGTGTTAGAGATAATATTAGAAAGAGAGATATGGAGAAAGAGTTAGAAAGAGAGAGAGAGAGATTTAGAAAGAGAGAGACGGAGAAAGAGTTAGAAAGAGAGAGAGAGATTTAGAAAGCGAGAGAGAGAGAGAGAGAGAGAGAGAGAGAGAGAGAGAGAGAGAGAGAGAGGAAGCGAGAGAGAGACAGAGAGAGAGAGAGAGAGAGAGAGATTAAAACCAAATTATGATAAGTGTACTATATTATAACTTTTACATTACGTGTAGTTTACCATTTAAATGGTCTTACGGGGATGTGGACATACTCGGTATACATATCCCGAAAGAAAGAAATGATCTCACTCCAATACAGTTTTATAGAAAGTTAGCAAAAATAGATAAGATCTTGCTACCATGGAAAGGAAAATACCTGTCTATTTGTGGAAAAATCACCCTGATTAACTCTTTAGTCATATCCCAGTTTACCTACTTGCTTATGGTCTTGCCTAGACCTAGCGACATGTTTTTAAAATTATATGAGCAAAAAATATTCCATTTTATTTGGAATGGCAAGCCAGACAAAATTAAAAGGGCCTATTTATATAATTAATATGAATTCGGAGGGCAGAAATGATTAAATATTAAAGCATTAGACCTCTCACTAAAGGTGTCAGTCATACAAAAGCTATACTTAAATCCGAACTGGTTCTCTAGCAAATTAGTAAGAATGTCTCACCCCATGTTCAATAATGGCCTTTTTCCCTTTATTCAGATTACAATCTCACTTTCGGTTATTTGAAAATTAAATAATCTCCAAAATATATACACTACCGTTCAAAAATTCGGGGTCACTTAGAAATGTCCTTGTTTTCGAAAGAAAAGCAATTTTTTGGTCCATTAAAATAACATCGAATTGATCAGAAATACAGTGTAGACATTGTTAATGTTGTAAATGGCTATTGTAGCTGGAAACGGCAGATTTTTAATTAATATCTACATAGGCATACAGAGGCCCGTTATCAGCCACCATCAATCCTTTGTTCCAATGGCACGTTGTGTTTGCTAATCCAAGTTTATCATTTTAAAAGGCTAATTGATCATTAGAAAACCCTTTTGCAATTATGTTAGCACAGCTGAAAACTGTTGTGGTGATTAAAGAAGCAATAAAACTGGCCTTCTTGAGACTAGTTTAGTATCTGGAGCATCAGCAATTGTGGGTTCGATTACAGGCTCAAAATGGCCAGAAACAAAGAACTTTCTTCTGAAACTCGTCAGTCTATTCTTGTTCTGATGAATGAAGGCTATTCCATGCGAGAAATTGCCAAGAAACTGAAGATCTCATACAACGCTGTGTACTACTCCCTTCACAGAACAGCGCAAACTGGCTCTAACCAGAATAGAAAGAGGAGTGGGAGGCCCCGGTGCACAACTGAGCAAGAGGACAAATTCATTAGAGTGTCTAGTGAGAAACAGATTCCTCACAGGTCCTCAACTGGCAGCTTCATTAAATAGTACCCGCAAAACACCAGTCTCTACGTCAACAGTGAAGAGGCTCCGGGATGCTGACCTTCTAGGCAGAGTTGCAAAGAAAAAGCCATATCAGACTGGGCAATAAAAAGAAAAGATTAAGATGGGCAAAAGAACACAGTCACTGGACAGAGGAAGATTGGAAAAAAAGTGTTATGGACAGACAAATCGAAGTTTGTAGTGTTCGGATCACAAAGAAGAACATTTGTGAGACGCAGACCAAATGAAAAGATGCGCTGGAGGAGTGCTTGATGCCATCTGTCAAGCATGGTGGAGGCAATGTGATGGTCTGGGGTGCTTTGGTGGTGGTAAAGTGGGAGATTTGTACAGGGTGAAAGGGATCTTGAAGAAGGAAGGCTATCACTCCATTTTGCAACGCCATGCCATACCCTGTGGACGGCGCTTGATTGGCGCCAATTTCCTCCTATAACAGGACAATGACCCAAAGCACAGCTCCAAACTATGCAATAACTATTTAGGGAAGAAGCAGTCAGCTGGTATTCTGTCTATAATGGAGTGGCCAGCACAGTCACCGGATCTCAACCCTATTGAGCTGTTGTGGGAACAGCTTGACCGTATGGTACGTAAGAAGTGCCCATCAAGCCAATCCAACTTGTGGGAGGTGCTTCAGGAAGCATGGGGTGAAATCTCTTCAGATTACCTCAAATTGACAACTAGAATGCCAAAGTTCTGGAAGGCTGTAATTGTTGCAAATGGAGGATTCTATGACGAAAGCAAAGTTTGAATGACACAATTCTTATTTCAATTGTCAATGACTACATTTCCTATTCATTTTACTATATTTCATATTCAAACTCATTTCATGTATGTTTTCATGGAAAACAAGGAAATGTCTAAGTGACCCCAAACTTTTGAACGGTAGTGTATATTTTTAAACAAGCCATAGAAAGTTGGTTGCTATTTCAGTTTAATCCTCCAGAAAAGACAGAACAAATAATACAAAAATATTGTGGTTAAACTCAAATATACTAATTGATAAATTTGATAACATGTTTAAGAAAGGTATAATCTATAAATAGGACTGGTGGAGTTATGTCACACATGCAGCTAACAAAAATATATGGAAATGTCTGCTCTACCCAAAATTACAACCAACTAATTGCAGCATTACTGCAAAAATGGAAGAGGCAAGTGGAAGGGGGAAAAAGTAAGGAACTTGTCTGTCGGCCCTGCATTAAAGACCAAAATTGGTTAAAGAACATTGTGATAAATAAATAATTGACAGCTGTGCCATATAATTGACAGCTGTGCCATATAGATTGCAAAATAATTGGGAAGAGATTTTCGATGTACCGATTCCATGGCACATGGTTTAAGAACTGATACGCAAAATGACGCCAGATTCAAAACATTGAATTTTTCTATTTATATTATTATACAAAATTCTTGCAACCAATATAATGTTATATATATGGGGGATACAACCTTCCCAGCTCTGCAGATTTTGCTGCGAAGAGACAGCGTCATTAGATCATTTATTTTGGTACTATCCATTTGTAGCTTGTTTTTGGTCACAGGTCCAGGAATGGCTGAAGAATTGCAACATTTACCTGGAGCTAACGCTGCAGATAGCAATACTGGGTGATTTGAAAAGTCATAGTCAATCGATCAATAATATAATAATACTTTTAGCAAAAATGTTTATCTTTCATTTACAATCTGTAGAAACTATGAGAATAGAACGTTTCAGAACTTTTGTGAAGCATCACAGCACAGTTGAAAAATATATTGCAAATAGAAATCCAATATGGAAGGTGTTAAGAGATAGATGGGAGGAGTTGAATGGAGCTGAAGGGTGGGACTAATAACAACAAGATAACAAATGTAAAATATACTGTGTCTGTAAAATGTATATAGGTTCAGAACTTTTGTGAAACAGCACAGTTAAAAAATATGGCAAATAGAAATCAAACTGGATGTACATCAGAAATAGATGGGAGAGGTTGAGGGTAGAAGAAGGAAGGACTAAAAACAAACAAAATATAACTATTGTATAGATTGTGTCTGTAAAATGTATATAGTATGTATAAGCTGGAAGTAGAAGCCTAATTGTTGTAGTTCATTAGTTTACTCCAATTAGGGGAGAGGTGGTAGGGTTAGTGGAAAATAATAAAGGAAAATATATTTTAAAAAGATATGTATATATACACTACCAGTCAAAAGTTTGGACACACCTACTCATACAAGGGTTTTTCTTTATTTTTACAATTTTTGACATTGTAGAATAATAGTGAAGACATCAATGCTATAAAATAACACATATGGAATCATGTAGTAACCAAAAAAGTGTTAAACAAATCAAAATATATTTTATATTTGAGATTCTTCAAATAGCCACCCTTTGCACACTCTTGGCATTTTCTCAACCAGCTTCACCTGGAATGCTTTTCCAACAGTCTTGAAGTAGTTCCCACGTATGCTGAGCACTTGTTGGCTGCTTTTCCTTCACTCTGCGGTCCGACTCATCCCAAACCATCTCAATTGGGTTGAGGTCTGGGGATTGTGGAGGCCAGGTCATCTGATGCAGCACTCCATCACTCTCCTTCTTGGTCAAATTGCCCTTACACAGCCTGGAGGTGTGTTTGGTCATTGTCCTGTTGAAAAACAAATGATAGCCCCACTAAGCCCAAACCAGATCTGATGGCGTATCTCTGTAGAATGCTGTGGTAGCCATGCTGGTTAAGTGTGCCTTGAATTTTAAATATATCACATACCGTGTCACCAGCAAAGCACCCCCACACCATAACACCTCCACCTCCATGCTTTACGGTGAGAAATACACATGCAGAGATCATCTGTTCACCCATACCGCGTCTCACAAAGACACGGTGGTTGGAACCAATTTGGACACATCAGACTAAAGGACAGATTTCCACCGGTCTAATGTCCATTGCTCGTGTTTCTTGGCCCAAGCAAGTCTCTTCTTCTTATTGGTGTCCTTTAGTAGTGGTTTCTTTGCAGCAATTTGACCATGAAGGCCTGATTCACGCAGTCTCCTCTGAACTGTTGATGTTGAGATGGGTCTGTTATTTGAACTCTGTGAAGCATTTATTTGGGCTGCAATTTCTGAGGCTGGTAAACTCTAATGAACTTATCCTCTGCAGCAGAGGTAACTCTGGGTCTTCCTTTCCTGTGGCGGTCCTCATGAGAGCCAGTTTCATCATAGCGCTTGATGGTTTTTGCGACTGCACTTGAAGAAACTTTCAAAGTTCTTGACATTTTCCAGATTGACTGACCTTCATGTCTTAAAGTAATGATGGACTGTCATTTCTCTGTTCTTGCCATAATATGGACTTGGTCTTTTACCAAATAGAGCTATCTTTTGTATACCACCCCTACCTTGTAACAACACAACTGATTGGCTCAAACGCATTAAGAAGGAAATAAATTCCACAAATTAACTTTTAACAAGGCACACCTGTTAATTGAAATGCATTCCAGGTGACTACCTCATGAAGCTGGTTGAGAGAATGCCAAGAACATGCTAAACTGTTCTTTTGAGAAGAATCTCAAATATAAAATATATTTTGATTTGTTTAACACTTTTTTGGTTACTACATGATTCCACGTGTTATTTCATAGTTTTGATGTCTTCACTATTATTCTACAATGTAGAAAATAGTAAAAATAAAGAAAAACCATGGAATGAGTAGGTGTGTCCACGCTTTTGACTGGTACTGTATATTTACAAATAAATATATATGGGGGATTGGAAATTATGCAGACAATTACATTGATGGAAGCTGCAATCTATCTGCAATATTACAGCTGATCTACCCCCCAAATTTCTTTTTAAATTATAAATAAATAAATAAAGAGAGGGTCCTGGTTGCTCCTCACCACACGCGCCATTCCATTCAGCACGTAACCATCCATCATATCCCAGTATTCCTAGTATGCTGTTTATTATATAACACTCTATAAACTATATATCCTGCTGAACTCCCATAGCGAAGGCTACTCTGTGAGACCGAGGCCATGAGGGATAGAGGATATGAATATCACAGCTCAACTTGTTCTCAACTGGCTTACCTGGTTAAATAAGGGTGAAATAAAAATAAAGAAAAAAGAAAAAAAAAAAATTCCACACATCAAACAAAGCTGTTTAAGAGAAAAAAAAGACACTTTCCAATGCCATGTTTGAACAATTTGAAGTCTTATGATGTAAATAATCACTATCCATCACAGAGACACAGTGGCAGAAACCATAGATTAAATACTGACTGGTCACTTTTCTATGCTACTGTATGCACACGCTCCTATGACTTCATAACTGTCTTGGAAAAACACTTGGAAATAACTAGGTTGCAATCTCACCTAACCGACGTATGACAGTCACAAGGCGTGTGCAGTTGGTTAGACAGCAAAAACAGAACTGACTTTTCTTGTACATTGGTGCGCTGTCCCGACCGTAATATTACTTTAAGTAAGCATTTCGTTGGACGGTGTATACCATGTATATCCTGTACATACGACTAATAACATTTTAAACTTGAACCATGACTTTAGCCAGCAGGCTAATATACAGTAGCAGAGGTCTGAGTGTTATAGTGGCACCTCTCTCTGTGTCCTGCATTCACGTCCAAACAGATAGATATATTTAGACAGATCTAAAGCGGGCAGCGGCACCACGGGTGTGTGACTGCAAGCTGCAGCAGGTGAGGGTTGATCATGCAGGGTATGGAATTCAAAAGGGCACTAGGCTATCCAAGCCAGAGTTGAATTACAGAATAACAAGGGGACTTGTGGGGAAGGGGATGGGAGCTAGGCAGCCCATAACAAATCAGCCTTCCATCCTACCCCCCATATAAATGCTAATATCAAGTGTGCCCCCCCTACCCACTTTCATAATTGTCAAAGATATCAACGTGCACTAAATAGGGAATAGGGTGTCATTTGGGAAGCAGCCTTAAACTACTGGAGAAATTGAGTAAACCAAAGCTCATTGGGTTCCAGGAAACTATACTGGCCATCTAAAGTGTCTTAACAACGCGATCAAGCCACTCCACTTACCCAGAGTCAGATAATCGAATAGATACATACCATTTGTATGTCTCTGTGTGCAGTTTGAATGAAGTTGAAGGTAGTTTCTGCTAGCTGCTTCTGTAGACTTCGAGTCATTGCGCTAACGCTAGTTAGCAATGGCTTCAGAAACTATATTCAACTTCCTTCCAACTGCACGCAAAGACATACAAATGGTATCCATTAGTTCATCTGACTCTGGGTAAGTAGAACAATTTCGAACTATCCCTTTAATGAATTGTATTCTCTTTTTTACATAAACAGTCGCACTAAAAGTTTTTTTTTAAAGTTAGAAAGGAACCATTTAGAATTTAATGTAGAATAAATATCTCCACCTTGACAGGGTTGAGGTTGGAGGTCATGATAATCTTGTGAAGAGGTCCGGCCAGTTTGGGGGGCAGTTTGGCTTCTCGCTCCAGCCCCTGAGGTCTAGTGTAGTACTCCAGCCGTGCTCGTGAGAAGAAGTTGTTGATCACTGTCACACAGTCATGCTGGCCTGAGAGGTGGGACAAACATCATCATCAAAATCATCATCAGCATCATCATCACCTTCATTTTCATAATCATCATAATAAACCCAAAAGTTTGGGACAAGGGGACTGATATAAGGGCTGTGGTTAATTTGGTTTTCAATTTAGCAAATTCAGAAAAAGTCACAAAAAAGTTGGGTATTTGCAGGAAAAGACCTGTGTGAAAGAAGTTTAAAGTGATCACTTCCTTACCCACGAATGCAGCCATCTGAGCAGCCGTGCGACCTACTGAGTTGACCAGGTCTGTCTCTGCACCGGCATCCAGCATCATGGACGTTATGTCCGTCTTTCCTGGGATAGGGCAAGTTATGGCAAAGTGTAATTGTTTATTAAATTCTTATGTAGTGCTTATGAATGAGTTATGTATGGATTATGAATGTGTTATGAAGTCCTTATGTAGGTACCTTTCAAATAAAATATGACCAATATCATAATATTGGCTAAATTACAGTATATGCTGTATGAAAAAGGATGCCTGCCCTGGACTAACCTGAGAGTCCAGCAAACATGAGTGCTGTGTATCCATAATCATGTTCATTACAGTTGACGTCTGCCCCGTGCTGTAGCAGCAGACTGCACATGTCTGCTTGACCCTTGTATGCTGCATGCATTAGGGGGGTCATGCCATACTGAGGAGACGGAAAGGATCATACTATCATTTTGGGTACTGATTCTACTGGTATTCACCTGGTAGCCTACTGATAACAGCTTATTTTAATGAATACTAAAGAAACAAACTAGTAAATCATTGGACTGTGTAATTACCATAGTAAATACATGGTACTTTCTGCACTGTAAAGTAAAGTACTATGGAAGTAAGGCAGGAAGAGACTGTCATTGTTACATGTTTCTCCACACAATACTCAAACATGTGACAGTTATGTCAGAACTATACTGTATGGCATTATAAGGCCAGGCTGAGACCGTGTGGGTATATACTGTCAAGCTCTGCTGCTCCGTCTGATTCTGACAGACTGGACACACTTGTGACCAAAAAACATTTTTTTTACATCCTGCTCCCACACACACACACACACACACACACACACACACACACACACACACACACACACACACACACACACACACACACACACACACACACATTCACACATACACACACATTCACACATACACACACAGACATGGTCTGAAGTAGTCTGTGGGTTACATCTAGTGGCTGGAGTACTACATCCTGCACTCAAGAGTCTCAGCCATATGTCTAGATAACAATGGAAAACATATGCTGCAGGCCTCCACCCACAGAATGTTATACATGTCTCTATGGCTACACCATCCTAATTACATCACCATTTACTTTGTGTCACTAATGCCCTACAGGTTTGTCAGACCATGACAAAACTATTAGTGGTCATGCGTAGAGGATTTTAGTGAAATGCACTTTTAAGAGACATTAAATGTATGGTTTATACTATTCTAAACATCTCAGGGATATTGTGGCTAGTGTATGGATTGCTTTAAGCTATCTTGGTCAAGGATATATTGTGAAAGAGAATGCCAAATATCATCTTAGTATTGGCAAATTACACAAACAACACAGATAACTTTGTCAGAGTTTTCAACAAGACTCCCTAGCCCCCATCCATACAGTACCTCATCCAGACAGTTGACTCTGACGTCCTTGGAGCCCAGCAGCCGTGCAACCTCCTGCACATCGCCTGGTTCACACCGAATAGAGATTTTAGATATAGAATGAAACATGCAATACCTCTTATTAACAATATATCATACAATATCTATAAATGATATGTGCAATCTCACTTTATCTCCCCATAGGTATACTCTACAATGAGGTTTTGGCAAGACACTGTGAATGTGGAAAAACTGTTGCACTCCAGCAGTTTGGTATATAATTATTTAATTTGTCATAATTTGTGTTGGTGATGTATGGGAAGTATTGGAATTATTAATATAACATTATTACATCGAAACTGTAGCCTACTGAAAATGCATAAATGCCTGTTGAGAATTATGTTCATCATATTTTCAGATTCAGAGATTCAGAGTGTTTAATAGTCACATGGACAGGGTTGCAGGTGTGATTGCAGGGTACAGTGAAAGTGTTAGGCTTCGAGCTCCAACATGCAGGACTAAGTTAAATAAAATAGTGAAAATGGTAATGAAAAACAACAATAGAAATAGAAATAGCACTATATACATAATAACAACTGTAGCAGTGATGAATAAATACATGTCCATTGGGGTGGAGGCAGAGACTGTTGGGGGGGTGGGGTGGAATGACCATAGCATGACCATTGAGTGAAATAAAAAAACAATAACAATTGTAATAAAAAGTAATACAAAAAAGTTATATTTGTGTGACAACGCAAGATAATATTGTGACAAAACGCATTGAAAAAGTCAGACAATAAAATAAACAAGAAACTTACCTGCAGCAATAACTTGTAATATTTCCCGCTCAGCTGCTGAAAGATCTCCTTTCTTGGGAGCAGCCATTCTCTCTGTTGTTAATATGTAATTTATATTTTCTGTGTTGACGAACAATATCTTGCTGTGGATGTGTGTTTATCCCAAAATCGTTATACCATTTGCCAGACACAGGCGTGACGACAGTAAAAGGTGATGGACTTCACCAAATTTATAACAGGTCCTGAACCGAACATAAACCATCCTTGGACTACACCACTATGTGAAGAAAAGAGGTGACAGATTGTCCACTAATTTAAAATGCGTAAATGTCGAGCATTTATATCGAAAACATCTTATTTTCCCTCTTTATAATAATAATTGTTTGTAATAAATGTATTTTGAGGAGAAATACCCCATATGTTAATGTTATAGTTTGGTATATTTCATTCGGTCTGGATTCCCCATATACTGACGTATTTGGTTTAACCCGACTGTATTTCAAGCGTCTGGTCACTCCAACGCATTGATAAGTAACTGTTCTTTCTTCGCGTGGGTCATCTCAACTTGTTGTAGAGTCAACCACTGCAAGGTAAATCCCTCAAATATTTCACATTATGAAATGTCATCATATTTCAGGTTTAGGCCTAAATGTTCAACTTTATGAGCTTGGCTAGGTTTGGTGACAAGTTTAGCGATATAACGGTATCATGCCCTCACTCTCTTACAATTTTGTTGTTTATCGTTAGTTCTTTACATAAGTTGATTTTTTACAAATATAACTTGTCAAATTGTCAAAAGTAACGATGTGGATAGCTGTGATTGCCGTTGCCAAGCTGGTTCTGCCCGCGGTGCGGTGGGCTACAGGTGCTCGCAGGGGTTGGCCGGTTTTGGAGATGCCAACCGCCAAGGGCTACTGACTGTACAATGTAGCCACTAGCTATGTATCATTTAAGCAAGCTTTATAAACATTATTTGTGACATGATAGTGCCCACAGTCCTCCAAAGACATAATAGCCTACTGGAGAACGAGACTGGCATTTGGGTATATTTAAGCAATAAGGGCATGAGGGGGTGTGGTATATGGCCAGTATACCACAGCTAAGGGCTGTTCTTAAGCATATGCAACGCAGAGTGCCTGGATACAGCCCTTAGCCGTGGTATATTGGCCATATACCACAAACCCCCGAGGTGCCTTATTGTTATTATAAATTAGTTACCAACGTAATTAGAGCAGTAAAAATAAATGTTTTGTCATACCAGTGGTATACATCTGATATACCACGGCTGTCAGCCAATCAGCATTCAGGGCTCGAACCACCCATAATTTATAATTATGTTTATAGTTTATAATTGGAATTCAATAGCCTATAATAACACGCAGCTCTCTGTCTGCACCTGCACAGATTATCAGTGATCCAAGAATAAGGATCGAGGTGACCGCTCAGCACGCTCTGCCACTGAACTATTTGGAGGGCATTAAAGCAGCTATAGGAGACTTGACTGTACAAAGCTGTACGATCTTAATAATCTTGCAGCAACAGGAAATGTAAATTATTATGTGGATTATAATTAATGAACATTTTGGTAGCTGATACATTTTTCTTAAGGGAAAATCAAGTCTTAAAAAAATATAGCCTTTTGAGTGACTAAAATATCACCTATAATATTTTTGGGGGAAATATTAGACAAAATTACTTTTTCTCTCATGGCTAACTACTTAAGTCGCTCTGGATAAGAGCGTCTGCTAAATGACTAAAATGTAAAAATGACTGTTGCTTCTACATTGATTAAGTTTGATCATAGTCTCCTGAGTGGCGCAGTGGTCTAAGGCCCTGCATCGCAGTGCTAACTGTGCCACTAGAGATCCTGGTTCGAATCCAGGCTCTGTCGCAGCCGGCCGCGACCGGGAGACTCATGGGCGGCGCACAATTGGCCCAGCGTCGTCCAGGGTAGGGGAGGGAATGGCCGGCAGGGATGTAGCTCAGTTGACAGAGCATGGCGTTTGCAACGCCAGGGTTGTGGGTTCGATTCCCACGGGGGCCAGTATAAAAAAAAATATATGTATTCACTAACTGTAAGTCGCTCTGGATAAGAGCGTCTGCTAAATGACTAAAATGTAAATGTAAATGTATAAAGTTACTGAATGACAGTGAGTGCATTTTTTTTTTTTTTTTTTTCATACTGGCCCCCCGTGGGAATCGAACCCACAACCCTGGTGTTGCAAATGCCATGCTCTACCAACTGAGCTACACAGGACTATTTTTCATCTAGTTTCATCCAAATATCATTACATTTCATGAAAAACATGATTTTGACTGTTGATGGCCTTTAGATTTAAAAGTGAAAATGATCAGTTTTACACTACAAGTTTTATATATCCTGCATTGCAGGAAAGTTCTCCTGCAACAAGGTGATCAAACTAAGATCCTACATCTGTATTGTAGCCCACTATAATGGGAGCCGATGGACAGATAGGGCACAGGCATTCATTCATGGAAGTGAAGTCTCTTTCGCTCTCACACTTATGGAGGTGCGTTCTTTTATACTGTAGTCTTGAAACTTGAAACTAGTCGCGTTTCGTTGTCACCCTCTCGTACAAGCACACACTTTCTGTCATTCTTATCAGACAGATTGAGCTCCACAGAGGCTGTTGAGTCTCCCGGTCACCATTCTCTGGCCACTGTTGCCTGCTTCCAGGAATTGTATTTATTTTGGGCATTGAATGTCAGTTGGACAGAACTACAGAGCCTGTTTGTGTGCGTCCGTTCGTGTTGGTGATAGGCAGCCTGCTGTGTGTGTGTGTGTGTTTGTGTGTGTGTGATGGTGGAGAGGGAAAGGGTCTGTGGCACTGGTATGTGACAATGCACATGGCTTGACATGTGAAATCATGAGGGGAGTTGTTGTTGAGAATAATGGTTGTGACTGACCATATGAAGCTGTGGTTATGAAACTGGTCAGAGATGTTACAAGTGCAGCCATCCACATCAAATTGGTTCTCTGTCATGGAGTCTATGGAGTAGAGAATAAGTCCACTAACAGAGGAGGAGTCTCTCGTGACAGACCGTTACACTGAGATTTGGCTCTAGGTGCCTGAATTAACAGAGGAGTAATATTGTGAAAAGGGGGTTGATTTCCCCCATTTCTTGTGATGAGACAGAGAAATAGGCCTTTTCACAGACAACCTGGTATTGAAAAGGCACATTATTCAGATTGATTGTCTCATCACAGAAAATTACATTTTTTAGATTTTCTTCTCCTTTTCACAATTTTACCTCAGAGTTACGCGTCACCTCAATCTCCCCTTAGCAGAGGTCTGTGTGGAGGTTCACATCAGGTGAGTCCAGTTTACAACGTCTTCCACATTGATAATTGCTGTGGGATCACTACCACCATCCCCCAGGGTAGACTACCGGTGCTTAGCCCAGCTCACTGTGCTCTCCCTGGGGTAACAAGACTAAAACTGTGGGTATTGTCTGGAGTTCTTTTTTACAGAGTGCCCAGTGTGTACAGAGCTATAGAGAGACAAGAGGCTCACTCTAACCCTAACTAACCCTAACCACCAAATATGATTTGTTGGTAACACTTGCACCTGTAGCTAAAATAATGCTTTATAGCTTGTAATAAGAATGTATGAGCCTTTATAATGTCTTAAAACTTAAACTGCCGGGCCTCGCTCCCGCCCCTATTACGTCAATGAGCAGCCATTTTGTATACATTTCATATGCTGTCAGAAAATAGTACGTGTTTTGGAAACCTCATAATCGGCTCTTTCTGATACAATATAGAAATCAAAACATCTTACCTACATGTGACTTTGTAGGAGGATTTGAAAAAGTCACTTTTTGGCGCTTTGGGGAAAATAATGACATGTCCTCTTGAAACTGCTTATAACACAAATTCTGTTCATGATATCGAAATTCTAACAACATACGTGTGTTAAATAGGGGCAGGCAATCGGTAGGTCAAGGCAGGCAAAGAGTCGTAGCGAAACACCAGTCTCAACGTCAACAGTGAAGAGGCGACTCCGGGATGCTGACCTTCTAGGCAGAGTTGCAAAGAAAAACCCATATCTCAGGCTGGCCAATAAAAATAAAAGATGGGCAGTCTGAGATATGGCTTTTTCTTTGCAACTCTGCCTAGAAGGTCAGCATCCCGGAGTCGCCTCTTCACTGTTGACGTTGAGACTGGTGTTTCTTTGCGGGTACTATTTAATGAAGCTGCCAGTTGAGGACCTGTGAGGCGTCTGTTTCTCAAACTAGACACTCTAATGTATTTGTCCTCTTGCTCAGTTGTGCACCGGGGCCTCCCACTCCTCTTTCTATTCTGGTTAGAGCCAGTTTGCGCTGTTCTGTGAAGGGAGTAGTACACAGCGTTGTACGAGACCTTCAGTTTCTTGGCAATTTCTCACATGGAATAGCCTTCATTTCTCAGAACAAGAATAGACTGATGAGTTTCAGAAGAAAGTTATTTGTTTCTGGCCATTTTGAGCCTGTAATCAAACTCACAATTGCTGATGCTCCAGATACTCAACTAAGTCTCTCTGGATAAGAGCGTCTGCTAAATGACGTAAATGTAATGTAATGTAGTCTCAAGAAGGCCAGTTTTATTGCTTCTTTAATCAGCACAACCGTTTTCAGCTGTGCTAACATAATTGCAAAAGGGTTTTCTAATGATCAATTAGCCTTTTAAAATGATAAACTTGGATTAGAAAACACAACGTGCCATTGGAACACAGGACTGATGGTTGCTGATAATGGACCACTGTACGCCTATGTAGATATTCCATAAAAAATCAGCTGTTTCCAGCTACAATAGCCATTTACAACATTAACAATGTCTACACTGTATTTCTGATCAATTTGATGTTATTTTAATGATGTTATTTTAATGGACAAAAAATGTGCTTATCTTTCGAAAACAAGGACATTTCTAAGTGACCCCAAACTTTTGAACGGTAGTGTATATATATTAGTACAGGGCACAAGGTTGACCGACAGTCACAGGGCATTCAGTGAAAACTTTCTCTGACTAACTCACTCTCACTGCTAAGAGGGACTAACAGCTGGTAAGCATAGAGCTTTCAACTGTTCCTTTAGCCGTATGGACTCTTTGGTTGACCGTGTGGACATCTGAAGATTTGCTGAAGGTGTGAGATTTACTGAAGAGCTTATAAACTATTATTAAATGGTTTGTTAACTATTAGTAAACTGCCAGACATAGTACATTTTGGGCATATTAACACATATAAATAATGTTACCATAGTAAATGTACAACATATTTATTAAGATATAGCCTAGAAATAATTTTGTAGACATTTAAATATGGTATGTTGACAGACAACTGCTGTTGCAATAGGCCTGACAGAAACAAAGACATTCTGTCATTAAATGGAATGGCGGTGTTGTGTGTTGACCATGTTGTATATGGTCTGCTCATTTCCGATTCCTGTATTTGTGTTTTCCTCCTCAGGACTTTTATGAATACCGGTAAGCAACAGAAGCCAGTGCTAACAGGCCAGCGGTTCAAGACCAGGAAAAGGGGTGAGTTGAGTTATGACCACAGACAGCTGTCTACGTCCAATGTCAATGCCTAATGTTTACCACGTACAGTATGTTGGCAAGACAACATGCATGGTGTTAAATTGCAATACCAATATGTTGGCAAGACAGCAGACACAGTGTTAAGTTGCAATACCAGATACTTGAACCTGTTTCTTAAATCAACTGCCTCTTTGAGACTGTGTGTAAGATGTCTTGATTATCTTTGAAGTCTCACCGCCATCCAATGTGTCAATGCACACTTTTAGCTCAGATTTCTCCTATTAAGATCTGCTTCTTGGTAAGGGACCGGCAAAGGGATAGCAGGGTACTTCTCTTCTCTCCTCTTCTCTCCTCTACTTTCCTCTCTTCTCTTCTGTTCTCCTGTTTTCTCTCCTCTCCTCTTCTCTTCTCTCTCGCTCCACACATAAACACAGACTATAAACACTCTTCGCTTCTAGGGTTCTGTTTAATCTCTCTGTTACAGCAATATATTGCTGTTGTGGCTTGACATTCCCTCTTACACAACACCGACTACAATCCAGCCTGGCCACAGACTGGGTCCCAGTCATTAAGATGTTAAAGTTCCTAGAATGTCAAAGCATCGGTGTGTGACCATGTAACAGCTAGCCTCAGTGTGAGCAGAGCATGTCACTGTCGCTGGCAGCAGTGGCAGGACACAGGGCAGAGATGAACTAGCCTGGTCCCAGATCTGTTTGTGGTGTCTTGGCAACTCTCAGACATGACAGCACAAACAGATCTAGGACCAGGCTATAGCTGAACTTCCTCCCAGTACAATGGGTGTCATTATGAACATTACTCACAGAGCAGAAGGACATGTAAGTGTTGTAGGAACATTGGGTTCATACTCCGTGGGGCACCTTGTTGATTCTCTTGATCCGTGTGTTGATACCCGGAGAGCTGTTAATGAAGGGGACATCGTTTGGACAATGTGTTCTTTGTGAAAAAGACAGAGGATTAATCAGGGAGGCTAACCCTCCCCCAGGCCAAGTAGCAGCTAGTCCCATCAGGACAGTGTCCCTTGTCCTCATCACACCTTGGCTGGGGAACTGAAGGGCTGTCTGTGAAGCTGCCAAATGTACAACTGTAGCTATACAATATGTATTGACTTTTAGCCCTAGAGATCATTCACTAACATCATGTGCATACGGCAGGGTTCCCCAACTGGCGGCTTGCGGGCGATTCTATTTGGACCCCAAGCTTTCTGAGCAAAAATAAATAAAACAAGTATTTATTTTTATTTTTTATTGTTGGACATAAAAGACTGTAAAAACACCAGGAAATCAACTCCAAGTGATTTACATTTTGGAAATGTGTTCCAAAGTATTCCCACGCATAATAGAGAGATTGAATACAAATGTAAACAAGGTTTGAAATGATTCTGTTTTAGTCAAATATTATATCTGTTTGGGCTTCTTACGGTCAATTTGCAATCTACAAATTATTTGTAATTATGTTCCGGTCCCCCGACCATCCGCTCTAAAAAATCAGCCCGCGGCTGAATCTAGTTGGTGATCCCTGGCATACAGTATATATTATGCATGGTTTACCATACCTCACTTTCTGATGTTAACTGTGTTAGGGTTTGATAAAAATGACTGTATATACAACACTAATGTCCTCCTCTGCCTTGTCCCTCTCCACCCAGATGAAAAGGAGAAGTTTGAGCCCACAGTTTTCAGAGACACAATCATTCTGGGCCTCAACGAAGCAGGAGGGGACCTCGATGCTGTAGCCAAGTTCCTGGACGTTACCGGGTCCCGACTCGACTACCGTCGCTATGCCGACACCCTCTTCGACATCCTCATCGCGGGGAGCATGCTCGGTGAGTGGAGTGCAGTGAATTTAGCAGGCAACTCGAACCCGGTTCCCAGGACTGTCAGTCCATAACGTTAGCCATTACACCAAGAGGTCTGCACCGCTTGATGATGTCGATAGGTGTTATACTAAGGTAGCTACAGTGTTATGGTTATCTGCACCGTGTCAGCTCACTGCTCAGTGGTGGAACATCGTGGTCCTTTCGTATCAGTACTGTGCACAGTGTTACTGTCCCCCAGTGTCCATCCTTGAACCAGCTGATCGAAGTAACCGGGCTGTCCATTCAGGCAAGGACAAACTTACAAACAGATCACAGCTGGCTTTGTCAGATTATCAGGGTCATTTCCCATTATCAAAGACATCCGGGAGAGACTGTTCTTCAGTAGACTGTGCATCATCAAGCTGGAGGCATGCACCTGCATGAACCCACCTGCATGAAGTTTGGCATGCACCTGCATGAAGTTTGTTAGAACACAAGGCAAGAAAGGAAAATCCTACACTTGTGGTACTAGGCTTTAGAAACGTAATTCATGTCCAAATCGGAAATATATACACTACTGTGATGGAGCAATACTGTAGCCTCTGTCTTGTTGACTGCTGGTCAATGTTAAGCGAGTGAACTGCTGTGACCTGCCTTTATGTGCCTAAGCTGGTAGATTTACCCTATAATCACTCTGTCTTTCTCCCCACCCACTCCTTGTTTACATGGATGGGTCCTCACACACACAGTCTGTCTCTGACCGGCTCACACACACACACGCACACACATACACACGCTATCTCTCTTGCACACGCACACAGACACACATTCACACACGCTCATTCACATCCTGACATGTTTAATCTGTGTAGAATTAGTTGCTGTCTGTCTCTGTCCAGCTCATACACACGCACACGTAGGACTCTCTGCCAGACCTGTGTCAGTCTCTGCATGTCAATCTCCATTAGAGATAACAAGGTTTACCCTGCTCCTATAATCCTATAATAAGAACCTGTCAGTGGCAGGGGAGAGACAGAGCAGCACAGAGGGAGACCAGGGATATAGATGTAGGATCTTAATTTGACCTATTTCTTAACAGCTAAATAATCTTGCAGCAACTGGATCTGAATGTTTTGTCCATAATGTTACTTGATTGGTAGTTAGGCTGTTAGCTGGACAAAAGTAGGCTGCATGAAAAGTGGAAAACTGTTAATATAACTGTGTGTTAGTGTGGGCTTTCAGTTAATTTAAATTTATATCACAAAGCTCACCTGCATTTCCTGCGATGCAAAAAAATTCTCAGCAACAAAAGAGTGATCATGTTAAGATCCTACATCGGTACCTGGTCATCCACCAAAATAAGCCATCCTCTCAGGGAAGCAGATTAGCCTTTAGTTTAGCATAGAGGCTCAGCTCCTGGTTCACACACATGCACTCATGAAGGCAACGCATGAAGGACATTCAGACACACACACCCCACACACACACTCACACACACACAGTCAAAACATTTTAGTAAGTGATTATATTGTTAATCCACAACAGTCCTTAAAAGCGGATTCAAAGTAACAACAATTGTAAAAGCATTAGATCCAGTATAACAGGTTGCAGTTTGGACTCTAAGCCCTCAGATACTGTATCCTCAAACAAGAAGAGATTAAAACATTGGATCAGACTGCATCAAGAGCCATCCATTTTACAACTAGATGACAGACATGTTATACATACATTATGTTTTAGTCAGATTTAGCAGACGGTCTTATCCAGAGCGATTTACAATCAATTTATTCAACTAAAGTAGGTAAAACCACCTTTCACAATCATTACAAGTAAAAGCTATCCGTTAAGACCAGAGATGGGAAAGGCCCATGTTAACAGGATTTAAAGATTTAACCTTTAACCCTGGTGACTTTCCCGCTTTGTATGTCTCAGCTCCCGGCGGGACGCGCATTGATGAGGGGGACAAGGCCAAGTTGACAGAACATTGTGTGTTTACAACCAAGGAGAACCATGCCAACCTCCGCCGCTATGCTCAGGTTGGTATACACATACACACAGACAGACAGACAGACGGACACACATGAATGAATGAATGAATGAATGAATGAATGAATGAATGAATTCACGAACACGCACATGCACACACACGCATGCATACACATACACTCTCTCTCTGTCTCACCATTGACTCACATCCTCAAACGTTAGCCTACATTTTCTACCAAGGGATGGGGGCTGGGGGTGGAGGGGATTTTGGAGTTAAGACACCTGCAGTAAAGTGGTATTAGACCTGCTAATACCCACCAAACCCTGGGGAGTATCCAGTTTGTCAACACTCCACGATGACATCCTTTTAATATAATCCTCCTGGATTAAACTCACAGCACTCCTGCACGATCTGTCTCTAACTCTGTCTGCCTCTCTCTTTCTTTCTTTCTTTATCTCTCTCTCTCTCTCTCTCTCTCTCTCTCTCTCTCTCTCTGTCTCCCTCCCAGCCTTCTGTCTGTCACTGAATCTCATGTCCCTCTGTGTGTCTGTGCGTTTCTGAAGGTTTTTAACAAGCTGATCAGGAGGTACAAGTACCTGCAGAATGCCTTTGAGGAGGAAGTCAAAAAGGTAAAGTATTCACAGGAAACAGTCTCATGAAGTCCCTTTAACTTTTATACTTCAGTTTTTCATTCTCCTACGTACTTGTGATGAGATGACATATCTTAAGGTGTGTAGACATTTTGTATCCTATTGTCTTTAGTTTACATAATTGTGTTGTCCTGATTGATTGATTAATTGATTGATTGATGGATGTTTTATCCTGTGTATGTAGCTTATGCTGTTCCTGAAGGCATTCAGTGAATCAGAGCAAACCAAGCTGGCTATTTTGACTGGTATCCTATTGGCTAACGGCACTCTGCCCCCGCCCATCCTCACCAGCCTCTTCAGCGACAATGTTGTCAAGGAAGGTGAGTGTGTGTGTGTGTAGGGGGGGTTCGATTTCTTGAAGCATATATTTATTTATCTGTTTTTCTTCCAATTTGTTCTCTTACTCTTGGTATCTTGCAGGTATCTCTGCGTCCTTTGCGGTGAAGATGTTCAAGGCATGGATATCTGAGAAAGATGCCAATGCAGTCACCTCAGCCCTGAGGAAGGCTAGCCTGGATAAGAAACTCCTGGTAAGAAACACTTTAGGCAGGTAGCCTAGAGCAGTGATTTCCAACCTTATGTAAAATAATTCTGAGACTCCGCGAATGGTGGTCCTCAAGAGCTTTTGACAGTGATTTGGTAGTCCCCGGAATGGAAAAGGTCGGGAACCACTGGCCTAGAGGTTAGAGAGCCTCTTTTATTGTGCTCCGATTATATTTCAGCCACAAGATGGAGCTGTTGAGTGAATTTGTAGTTCAATGGAAGTTGTTTGAGCCTAGACTTGTTGTTTCTCTAGGAGCTGTTTCCTGCCAACAAGCAGAACGTGGAGCACTTCTCCAAGTACTTCAAAGAGGCAGGGCTGAAGGAGCTGTCAGACTTCATGCGTGTGCAGCAGTCTCAGGGAACACGCAAGGAGCTGCAGAAAGAACTGCAGGAGCGCCTCTCTCAGGACTGCCCCATACGAGAGGTACAGTACCAGATACAGTGCCTTGCAAAAGTATTCATCCCCCTTGGCGTTTTTCCTATTCTGTTGCATTACAACCTGTAATTTAAATGGATTTTTATTTGGATTTCAAAAAAATTCAATTGAATAAATCACGGAAAAGTGGTGCCTGCACATGTATTCACCCCCTTTGCTATGAAGCCCCTAAATAAGATCTGGTGCAACCAATTACCTTCAGAAGTCACATAATTAGTTAAATAAAGTCCACCTGTGTGCAATCTAAGTGTCACATGATCTGTCACATGATCTCAGTATATATACACCTGTTCTGAAAGGCTCCAGAGTCTGCAACACCAATAAGCAAGGGGCACCACCAAGCAAGCGGCACCATGAAGCCAAGGAGCTCTCCAAACAGGTCAAGTTGTGGAGAAGTACAGATCAGGGTTGGGTTATAAAAAAATATCCAAAACTTTGAACATCCCACGGAGCACCATTAAATCCATTATTAAAAAATTAAAAGAATATGGCACCACAACAAACCTGCCAAGAGAGGGCCGCCCACAAAAACTCACGAACCAGGCAAGGAGGGCATTAATCAGAGAGGCAACAAAGAGACCAAAGATAACCCTGAAGGAGCTGCAAAGCTCCACAGTGGAGATTGGAGTATCTGTCCATAGGACAACTTGAAGCCGTACACTCCACAGAGCTGCGCTTAACGGAAGAGTGGCCAGAAAAAAAACATTGCTTAAAGAAAAAAATAAGCAAACACATGCCAAAAGGCATGTGGAAATGGAAGCTTTTTGGCCATCAAGGAAAACGCTATGTCTGGCGCAAACCCAACACCTAGCATCACCCCGAGAACACCATCCCCACAGTGAAGCATGGTGGTGGCAGCATCATGCTGTGGGGATGTCTTTCATCTGCAGGGACTGGGAAACTGGTCAGAATTGAAGGAATGATGGATGGCGCTAAATACAGGGAAATTCTTGAGAGAAACCTGTTTCAGTCTTCCAGAGATTTGACACTGGGAGGGAGGTTCACCTTCCAGCAGGACAATGACCCTAAGCATACTGCTAAAGCAACACTGGAGTGGTTTAAGGGGAAACATTTAAATGTCTTGGAATGGCCTAGTCAAAGCCCAGACATCAATTCAATTGAGGATCTGTGGTATGACTTAAAGATTGCTGTACACCAGCGGAACCCATCCAACTTGAAGGAGCTGGAGCTGTTTTGCCTTGAAGAATGGGTAAAAATCCCAGTGGCTAGATGTGCCAAGCTTATAGAGACATACCCCAAGAGACTTGCAGCTGTAATTGCTGCAAAAGGTGGCTCTACAAAGTACTGACTTTGGGGGGGTAAATAGTTATGCACGCTCAAGTTTTCTGTTTTTTTGTCTTATTTCTTGTTTGTTTCACAATAAAAAATATTTTGCATCTTCAAAGTGGTAGTCATGTTGTGTAAATCAAATGATACAAACCCCCCAAAAATCCATTTTAATTCCAGGTTGTAAGGCAAAAAAATAGGGAAAATACGAAGTGGGGTGAAAACCTTCGCATGCCACTGAACCATGTCCTGCCTGTCACGATCGTCGAACACAGTGGACCAATGCGCAGCGTGGAATGAGAACATACTTTTATTTATTAGAGTACCACACGAACAAAACAACAAAACGATACGTGACGTCCTTGGTAACAGACACAAACCATACACGGAACAAGATCCCCCAAACACTGTGGCAAAACAGGCTGCATAAGTATGGTTCCCAATCAGAGACAACAAGCAACAGCTGACACTCGTTGCCTCTGATTGAGAACCACCCCGGCCAACACAGAAACACATGAGCTAGATAAAGAACCTATAACCCAAACACATAGAAACTACACACCCTGGCTCAACATAACAGAGTCCCAGAGCCAGGGCGTGACACTGCCGTTGTACTCTTGAACAAGCACCAAGAGAGCTGCATTGCGCCCCACCCTGTGCTTCCAACCCCTCATTGGGGTGTGTTTGTTTATCTCTGGGTTGGGTTGTATAAGCAAAAATAATAAATTCCATTCTTCTGTGGTTCTAGATGGTAGTGTACGTCAAGGAGGAGATGAAAAGGAGTGACCTCCAGGAGCAGGCTGTGATTGGTCTGCTGTGGAACATTCTCATGAACGCTGTGGAGTGGAACAAGAAGGAGGAGTTGGTCACCGAGCAAGCCCTTAAACACCTTAAAGTACGTTATCCTAACATCAACCATTAATAATGTAAATCACTCCTAACCTAACCACTCTATAACAACATGAGAGCTGGTCACTTTGGAGGCTCTCAAACACCTCGAACACTAACATCAACCATGAATGAATGAATGAATGAATGACTTTGTTGGTGGGGTGTGTATCTTCTCCCTTTCAGCATTATGCTCCCCTGCTAGCAGCGTTCAGCACCCAGGGCCAGTCAGAGCTGGTGCTGCTACTAAGGATCCAGGAGTATTGCTATGACAACATCCACTTCATGAAGTCCTTCTCCAAGATAGTGGTGCTCTTCTACAAAGGTCAGTATTATCATCTTATACAGGACACTGTTTCACACTATTTCTATGTAGAAAAAGAAAGAAATGGTCTCTCTTTCATTTGTCTTAGTAGTCAGGTTGGGGTCAATTGCATTTAAATTTAGGAAGTAAACTGAAATTCCAATTTCACATAAATTCACATAACTTCTCCTTGTGGTGCTATGCTAATTGTTCCTGTTCTGTCTCTCTTCTCTCCACCCAGCTGACGTGTTGAGTGAGGAGGCCATTCTGAGGTGGTACAAAGACACTCACACCACCAAAGGGAAAGGTGTCTTTGTCGAGCAGATGAAGAAGTTTGTTGAGTGGCTGCAGAATGCAGAAGAGGGTAACGTTTACATTTAAATACAAGTTCAAGTTGAAGGTTACATTTACAGGTAACCTAATCTGTAACTGAATATAAAACCATTGCATTTTCAGAAAATCATTGTTGAATCAATGAAACTGGACTATTAACGTTCTATTGGGCTCCCGAATGGTGCAGTGGTCTAAGGCACTGCATCCCTGTAGCTCAGTTGGTAGAGCATGGTGCTTGCAACGCCAGGGTTGTGGGTACAATTCACATGGGGGGCCAGTATGAAACCCCCTCCCCCCAAAAAAACATGTATGATCTTGATAAGAGTGTCTGTTAAATGATGTAAATGTAAATCTCAGTGCTTGAGGCGTCACTACAGACCCCCTGGTTCGATTACAGGCTGTATCACAACCGGCCATGATTGGGAGTCCCATAGGGCGGTGCACAATTGGCCCAGCGTCGTCCGGGTTTGGCCGGTGTAGGCCGTCATTGTAAATAAGAATTTGTTCTTAACTGACTTGCCTAGTTAAATAAAGGTAAAAAAAAGAAATAGACTTCCTGTTGGGCTGTAATGTGCTCTCAACTGTAATTCCTGTTTTCACCACGAAGAGGAGCTGTTTAGTCATAATCTCCTTGTTTATTTTCCCCTGTAGAGTCTGAGTCTGAGGGAGAGGAGGACTAGAAGACAGACCCAGCAAGGAGTTTGTCTGTAACGTTGAAGTCTGCTGCATCCTGTGGCCTATATGTCAGTCAGTCCCCAGGTTGTCTTTAAAGCATTCATGCTACCTATTTTAGAAGATTTGCTAGGCTTTATCATATTAACCCTCCCGTTGTCCTAGGGTCAAAATGACCCGCCACTGTGTTGAACCAACTTTATTTAATTTTTATACTGCCTCCTTCTCACAAATGATCCAAAAAATATAAAAATTAAATAAAGTTGGTTCAACACAGTGGCGGGTCATTTTGACCCTAGGACAACGGGAGGGTTAATGGGGTTCCTGAGACATTCAAGATAAACACTTCTCCAGGCATTGTGAGAAGTATGAGATAACGTGTGCAACGTGACTACAATAAAGACAACCTGGAACGCGCCCATCCATAATGTCAGATCGACCAGCGGTCAGACTCCTCAACCTCCTGCTTCAGGCAATCAAAGCACAACCCCCAGCAAAAAAAAACTGGACCTCCCGACTCATCTTCATGAGGACAGGAGACTAGATGTCATCTATCAAGACTGCCCAATCTCTGATATTTACAGCTGTTTTTTAATTAAAGATTGGGCTTTAATACAGGTTAAACACATCAGTCAGTCAGAGAGGACTACCTTTACTAACGTTGTTCAGGAAATGAAGTCAAGATCTCAATCTGCAGTAGATTGTCATACTCATATTTTATGGATACTCAACTTTGTGTATGTAACTTGGCAATGCTTTTATCTTTTTATTATTAAAGTGTTTTGATATGTATTTGCGTGTTTAGTCTTGTTTCTGTATTGTGTTCTTAAATCAGTAGGCAAGTAAATAAGGGTTATTTCCATGTCTCTGATAGAGGCCAAGGAAGTTGTGGTTTTCAAAAAACGGATTAGTTAGGTACTCAGTAACTCAGAGCTGAATGAGAAAGTGGGTGACTGTGAATGCTATTACTGGGATGAGATAATAGGGGAAGTTTAGTCAGTCATTGTGTAACTTAACCTTCATGCACCTGCTTCTGCACCTGAACAGGCCATGTAAAGGAATGCCGTTGACACTATTGTGACCTCTGTCCTGTGCTTCAAGGAAATGGCCCAGAGTTCTAATGGCCCTTAGGTAAACAAATGTGGTTGCATCCCAAATAGCACCCTATTCCCTATCTAATGCACTACTTTTGACCAGGGCCCTTAGGGAAGCGGTTGCCATTTTGGACACAGAATCTAGGGAGTTAATGAGCAACATGGACCTCCACTGTAGATTTGGAGAATTACATCAATGCCATACTGCTGCATCTACTGTAGGTCTAAATGTTTCTCAGAGCAGCATGTTGCCTCTAATAATATTCAATAGAGCCATAACCTGATTTCAGACTTGTTTTCCTTTTTAATCCAGGGGCTGAGAGTCCACTACCTTTGGGGTTTTCAGTTTATTGGTGCATGTAAATCAAATAAATGCCTGAACAGCTTTTACTCTGATGCGTTCCTGCGTGTGTGCGTGTGTGTTTCATTTGAGGATCTCTGGATATCTGGGTCTTCTCCTACCCCAACCTGTCTGTCAGTTGTTGTTTGTCTGTCTGTGTTTAGGTTTATAATAATAATAATAATATGCCATTTAGCAGACGCTTTTATCCAAAGCGACTTACAGTCATGCGTGCATACATTTTTTTGTGTATGGGTGGTCCCGGGGATCGAACCCACTACCTTGGCGTTACAAGAGCCGTGCTCTACCAGCTGAGCTACAGAGGACCACATGAGGTGAGCAGGGAGACCCCATCCATGCAAGGCCTGACTGACCAACAGAGGATTATGAATTATTCAAGAACTAGGCCTGCCTATCTCTGTAATGTGATGCTGGTCTTACATGCACTTAGTCACATGCACTTCCTCACATGGACTGTCACTGATAACCTCAACTAATTAGCCATCTCCAGTTCTCATAAGGGTATTCGGATACAATGTATCATATGTGTCCACATCAATATGATACACAATATGATACAATGATGTTGTAATTTTTGTGTAGGCTATCTATCTGGAACGCACACTCAACCTGCACCGGCTGGAGCAAACTGGCAGTCCGACAACGGTCTGAAACGCTCTAACGCCACCCGCCACCACGTCTCCGCAATTATTTGCATATCAATGACAAACTTCTCCTGTAACCAATCAGCGTACTGTGGCAGCTCAATAGCAACCTCCCTTCTAGGGATGTCATCTCGCGACTAGACTTTGTAGTGGTGAAATTCGTAACCGTCTTGATTTAGGATATTTCCGTTTTATTTTTTTATTTATTTTTTTACAAGGAATTGCTTTATCTTATTATTCGTTTAGATTATTATAAAAAATCGCCAGGATGGGCTGCGCCGGTTTCACCTGCTCCAAGCACTCCCTCTGTGCGCTCAATATCCTCTATGTTGTGAGTATGCGGTTCAAGAATTTACCATATGGAGCATTATTATGCTACTGTAACAGGTTTTGGTTGTTGGGTCGGGTAGACTGACTATATGCTGCTTTTTATGCGGTCTGTACGGGTGTGTAAGAAACATTTTTGCCATGCAGCCTGTTGTAAACAATACATTGGGTCAGACCAGACTCTGCTGCTATTAATTATTCAAACTGAACCGTTGTCTGGAATAAGATCTGCGTCTCCAGTTTGACAAAGGCAACCTCGACACGTCAAAATATTATAATTTATATTCAGTATTTAGGTTACTGAATATTTAGAATAGCCTATATTCTTTCCTCTTCATTTCCTATCTCTTTTCCTCCTGTCTTTGTTCAAGTGATAGTTACAGAAAACAACATTATATGGGCCATAGGGTGTGTGTCTGTAGACTCCAAATCGTTCCTGTCCAAATCCTCAACATAGGGCCTCAGATGTCCACTGCACAACCCAATGTTTTACAGTCTGGGAAATACAGGAGTGATGGTGGCATCAAAACAGACCACAGTGGTGACCTAGATTTAAGCTGAATATACATTTGCAGGGAGATAAATGCTGTCATGACAGGAGATTATGTTCCACTTTTGACTGTCGCTTCTTCTACCTCTAAAAGCATGTAGTCTGAGGTGAATCTGGTGTGCTCTTGACCGTTTGTACCATTGCAATTACACTACCAGTCAAAAGTTTGGACACACCTACTCATTCAAGGGTTTTTCTATATTTTTACTATTTTCTACATTGTAGAATAATAGTGAAGACATCGAAACGATGAAATAACACATATGGAATCATGTAGTAACCAAAAAAGTGTTAAACAAATCAAAATATATTTTATATTTGAAATTCTTTAAAGTAGCCACCCCTTTGCCTTGATGACAGCTTTGCACACTCTTGGCATTCTCTCAACCAGCTTCATGAGGTAGTCACCTGTAATGCATTTAAATTAACAGGTGTGCCTTGTTAAAAGTTAATTTGTGGAATTTCTTTCCTTCTTAATGCGTTTGAGCCAATCAGTTGTGTTATGACAAGGTAGGGGTGGTATACAGAAGATAGCCCTATTTGGTAAAAGACCATGTCCATATTTTGTCAAGAACAGCTCAAATAAGCAAAGAGAAACGACAGTCCATCATTACTTTAAGACATGAAGGTCAGTCAATACGGAACATTTCAAGAACTTTGAAAGTTTCTTCAAGTGCAGTCGCAAAAACCATCAAGCGCTATGATGAAACTGTCTCTCATGAGGACCGCCACAGGAAAGGAAGACCCAGAGTTACCTCTGCTGCAGAGGATACGTTCATTAGAGTTACCAGCCTCAGAAATTGCAGTCCAAATAAATGCTTCACAGAGTTCAAGTAACAGACACATCTCAACATCAACTGTTCAGGGGAGACTGCGTGAATCAGGCCTTCATGGTTGAATTGCTGCAAAGAAACCACTACTAAAGGACACCAATAATAAGAAGAGACTTGCTTGGGCCAAGAACACGAGCAATGGACATTAGACCGGTGGAAATCTGTCTTTTGGTCTGATGAGTCCAAATGTGAGATTTTTGGTTCCAACCGCCGTGTCTTTGTGAGACGCAGAATAGGTGAACGGATGATCTCCGCATGTGTGGTTCCCACCGTGAAGCATGGAGGAGGTGTGATGGTGTGGGGGTGCTTTGCTGGTGACACTGTCTGTGATTTATTTAGAATTCAAGGCACACTTTACCAGCATGGCTACCACAGCATTCTGCAGCGATAAGCCTTCCCATCTGGTGTGGGCTTAGTGGGACTATCATTTGTTTTTCAACAGGACAATGACCCAACACACCTCCAGGCTGTGTAAGGACTATTTGACCAAGAAAGAGAGTGATGGAGCGCTGCATCAGATGACCTGGCCTCCACAATCACCCGACCTCAACCCAATCAAGATGGTTTGGGATCAGTTGGATCGCAGAGTGAAGGAAAAGCAGCCAACAAGTACTCAGCATATATGGGAACTCCTTCAAGACTGTTGGAAAAGCATTCCAGGTGAAGCTGGTTGAGAGAATGCCAAGAGTGTGCAAAGCTGTCATAATAATAATATGCCATTTAGCAGACGGTTTTATCCAAAGCGACTTACAGTCATGTGTGCATACATTTTTACGTATGGGTGGTCCCGGGGATCGACCCCACTACCCTGGCGTTACAAGCACCATGCTCTACCAATTGAGCTACAGAGGACCACAACGGTAGCTTAATTTGTGTTAATTTGTTGAACACTTTTTTGGTTACTACATGATTCCATATGTGTTATTTCATAGTTTTGATGTCTTCACTATTATTCTACAATGTAGAAAATAGTTTTAAAAAATAAAGAAAACCCCTTGAATGAGTAGGTGTGTCTCAACCTTTGACTGGTACTGTACATTACTCACTTTGTTTTATTACATACCATAACCTGTAAGCCTATCTGATAGGTGTGGTCAATGTCCACTCACTCTCTCTCTCTCTCTCTCTCTCTCTCTCTCTCTCTCTCTCTCTCTCTCTCTCTCTCTCTCTCTCTCTCTCTCTCTCTCTCTCTCTCTCTCTCTCTCTCTCTCTCTCTCTCACACACACACACACACAATGTTGTACTCTCGAGTACTTTCTGAGATAATGAGAAGGCGATAACATGTCAGATCTGATATTCCTATTTGACTGTGGGGAGAGTTCATACAGTTCATACTTCATACAATGACCCAAAGAGAACTATTGCTTAGGGTCTTGTCTGTCTGCGTCTGTGCCTGCCTATCTATTTATTTATGTCCGTCTATCCGTCCCTCCATTTCTAGATGGTGAGTCTGCTGATGATCGGCATCGCTGCATGGGGGAAGTGGTTCGGCCTGGTGTCCAGCTTCCAGGTGGTGGGCGGAGTCATCGGAGTGGGGGTGTTCCTGTTCTTCGTGGCATTGGTCGGCCTCATCGGGGCCATGAAGCACCACCAGGTCCTACTCTTCTTCGTATCCCAACCTTCCACTAAGGCAGACTTGACCTGACCCGACACCCAAGTACATTTGGGGTCTAGAATTTGAATTATGGCTTGAGTACAGGTTTGGGGTTGGGTTTCAAGTCCAGTAGATTGCGGCCTTGGGTAGGCTACATGTTAAATTCAAGAGAACTGAAGTTTCAAATAAGCTTTTCAAATAGCTTCAGCAGATCGCCAAAAGGGATTGTCTGAATGAGACAACCCTCTACACGTCGTCCTTTACCCTCACCCATTGTGCTTTATTTCAATAGGACTCATAGCCCCTTGTTGTTTATCCATTACTTGTTTTCCAGGCTGTGCTGTTCTCTTACCCCTACCCTACTGTATGTTGTGGGAAAATCCCTGCTGATTTTCCATTCAGACCAGGGGCCGGATTCACAAAACCTTCTTAAGAAGACATTTCTTCTTAACTGCCATTTTTCCTTAACTATAGACTTAAGAAGCAAAGTTGCTATTCCTCAAAAAGGTTCTTGGAAATTTGATTGCGCTATTTCTTATGTTTCTCCTTAAGCAAAAAGTTAAGAAGAAATTAGATTCTTGAAAATAAAGTTATTGGAAATGTTCTTAATTCCAAGATAGCTAAACCCTTGTCTTAAACTCAGGGCATTGAGAGAAAAAGCTCATGAAAGCAATTTACCATGTTTAATTCACTCACAAACTTCATCTGAAAGTTTCAGTATTGATTATTTTAAACCCAAGAACATGTTTTAGAACCGTAATCTCAGTAAGAAATATGCTAACATGATTGCCATTGCTAGCTAGATAGCTAGCTAAATTGATTTCCTAGCAACAAACCTCTTAAGAAGATTCATAAGAAGATATTTGAGAAGTTCATAAGAAAATCATTCAATCTTAAGATATTGTTGAGGAATTGCACTTCTTATGAACTTCTTATTTTTTTTCTTTAGAATCTTCTTAATTTTTTGTGTAAGAGGTTTTTGTGAATCTGGGCCCAGGTCCAGTATGGCATTACACATTGTAGTCAGCCTGCATAGATACTCCTGACCCCTGCTTCTGGCTTTCAGTCATTATTACAGGATTATTATTACATTACATTATTACAGTATTACACAGTCATTATTAGGGTCTTTCGCTCTAGAATATTCCATGTTACTGATACAGAAGGTTAGAGAAATAAAATAGTTCGAACCCATTGACTGTTGAAAATAAGTAACCTCTGCCTTCGGAAGTGTGAGGAACTGGGTTCAAAACTACAAAAGCTCTGTGTTGAGAATGTGTGTATTGGAGTGTTATTCCTTGACAGTGGACCCCAGTATATGATCATCCTCTTCATGGTGTTCATCGTCCAGTTCTCTGTCTCCAGCGCCTGTCTGGCCATCAACAAGGATCAGCAGGTAGGAACACAAACTACTGTCAATCACAACAACCTTCTGCTAGTTGCTAGAGGAACAAAAAACAACTTTTCAGACAAATCACAGAAACCTTGTAATTAAATCACTAGATAGATAAAAGACAACCTGTACTCATTAATCATGATACAGTATGTCTGTAAGGATGTGAGCTGCATTTTGTGGTGAAATCACAGAGCTAGGGACCTCCCGTGTCTCTTCTCAGGCTTCTTAGTGTTCTGCACTGCGGTGTGTTCCGGTTCCATGCAGTATTGAGTATATTTTTAGAAGCAAAATCACTATTTTATTCAGACTGTCCACCATCTGGGTCTAGAACAGCTGACTACCTTAGAGATGTCTGGTCCTGAGCATACAGGTATTGTAATGCATCTATATCTGTGTATGAGTGTATCTATGGTGGTCCGTGCCTGCTGTTATACCCCTGTTTTAGGAACACCTGTTGGAGGTGGGATGGAACAACTCTCACACCACCCAGAGAGATGTGGAGAAGAGTCTCAACTGCTGTGGCTTCTACCACGTAGACAACAACGGAACCTGCGACGCTGTAAGCATTAACAAATGAACCCTCTGTTGCACTGAATCTGAATCTACTGTCTGTTGTCTTTGACCGCTCTAGCTCATGTCCCAAGCTCTGTTTGTGCATGCCAAGATATCTAATTACAACGAAATAACAAGTTTTTACACATACAGTACATCTGTGTTTCAATGGCTCGGATATTAACATTTCGTTTTTGGATTTTTTAAAATGTATTTATTTTCATTTATTTCACCTTTATTTAACCAGGTAAGCCAGTTGAGAACAAGTTCTCATTTACAACTGCGACCTGGCCAAGATAAAGCAAAGCAGTGCGATAAAAACAACAACAACACAGAGTTACATATGGAATAAACAAAACGTACAGTCAAAAACACAATAGAAAATCTATATACAGTGTGTGCAAATGTAGAAATTTATGGAGGTAAGGCAATAAATAGGCCATAGTGCAAAAATAATTACAATTTAGTATTAACACTGGAGTGATAGATATGCAGAAGATGATGTGCAAATAGAGATACTGGGGTGCAAATGAGCAAAATAAATAACAATATGGGGATGCGGTAGTTGGGTGGGCTAATTACAGATGGGCTGTGTACAGGTGCAGTGATCAGTAAGCTGCTCTGACAACTGATGCTTAAAATTAGTGAGGGAGATAAGTGTCTCCAGCTTCAGAGATTTTTGCAGTTCGTTCCAGTCATTGGCAGCAGAGAACTGGAAGGAATGGCGGCCAAAGGAGGTGTTGGCTTTGTTTCTGATGATATTAGCTGCTGTATATTCAGTATTGTGGTTGTGAAGCAGTTTTCCTGACTAACTGGTCCATCTGTGTCCCTCTACAGGCCTGTTTCCCCAACCACTCCTGTTCACCGTGTGCTGAGCAAATCCAGGAGCATGCAGGAGAGGTGCTGCGTTTCGTGGGCGGGATAGGCCTTTTCTTCAGCTTCACTGAGGTGAGATCGCCCTTTATATACAGTCAGGGGAATGTTCTGCTGTATCAATCAAGCAATCAATCAATTGAACTTATATAGTGTTTTAAAATAGTGATTTTATTTTACAGTAAACTGGCCTATTTTGAGGTGCAGTTTATGAAATCTAATAGGTTATGAAAATGTAGCTATATACAGTATGTGATCTATTTGTAGGTCAGCAGCATAAAACTGGGCCCAGTAATGTTTGTTATTTTGACCCATTAATGTTTTATTCGTCCTTTTTCAGTTCCTGGGGGTGTGGCTAACGTACCGGTACAGGAACCAGAAGGACCCTCGAGCCAATCCCAGTGCCTTCCTGTAACCGTTGGCAACTGCTGGCTTTGTGCCCCACTCTTGGAGTGGCCAACTTTCCTCCTGGAGAGCTACTGGGTGTGCAGGCTTTTGCTCCAGCCCTACTCTAACTGTAACACTAACACAGCTGATTCTAAACAAATGAGCTGCTCATCGGGACCTTGTTCAGCTGAATCAGTTGTGTTAGTCAAAGCAGGGCCAGAGTAAAAGCCTGCACACCAAGTAGCTCTCCAGGTGGAGGAGGGTTAGCTGCCTGTTTTAGTGGCTGTGTTTGTAAATAAGCGAGTGACTTGTGTGTGTTTTCACCAGCTGAGCGAAGCGGCAGCCCTTTGTGTGGTGTTACATGAAGTGATTGTTTTTCCAGAGTGAGGTGTGTGTCTGTAAAATAACTGGGTCATGTTCATTAGGCACCAAACGGAAGAAAACTGACCTTCACTTGTCGAATAAGAAACGCTCCTTTACACTTTCCACTGCAAAATGTTTTCCGTTGTGTGCCCTAATGAACACGACCCTGCTGTATATTAAAGATGCTGCATGAGCCTATTACACTAATAGGATACCTTAGACCACTCCTGATCAGAACCATGTCCTGTATACACTGAGTGTACAAAACATTAAGAACACCTTCCTAATATTAATATAATATGCCATTTAGCAGACACTTTTATCCAAAGCGACTTACAGTCATGTGTGCATACATTTTTACGTATGGGTGGTCCCGGGGATCGAACCCACTACCCTGGCGTTACAAGCGCCATGCTCTACCAATTGAGCTACAGAGGTCCATCCAGCTACAGGTTGCCAAAAGCGTTCCACAGGGATGCTGGCCTATGTTGACTCCAATGCTTCCCCCAGTTGTGTCAAGTTGGCTGGATGCCCTTTGGGTGGTGGACCATTCTTGATACACACGGAAAACTGTTGAGCATGTAAAACCCAGCAGCGTTGCAGTTCTTGACACAAATCAGTGCGCCTGGCACCTACTACCATATCCCGTTCAAAGGCACTTAAATATTTTGTCTTGCCCATTCACCCTCAATGTCTGAATTGTCTCAAGGCTTAAAAATCCTTCTTTAACCTGTCTCCTCCCCTTCATCTACACTGATTGAAGTGGATTTAACAAGTGACATCAATAAGGGATCATAGCTTTCACCTGGATTCACCTGGTCAGTCTATGTCATGGAAAGAGCAGGTGTCCTTAATGTTTTGTACACTCCGTGTCTATCCTCTCAGAAGCTCTGCTTCTGGTGACAAATCTCCTCAAGAAATCAACATTTTCAGATAATACATTTGATATTTGATACACCCTTGCTGGGCAAGCGTTCAGTATGCTCAGACCTGTATTAGAGCATGTGAACTGTGATGTGACTACTGAATGACTCCTGGATTACAGATGATGGCTGACATGGTGAAGAACGACTGAAGATATCATTGAATACTTGTACATTTGATTTGATACACTCAATAACTGAAGAACTATAGTGTGATGTTGACAATTGTATGCTGTAACTACATAACTACCACTATTTAAGCAGCTTGTTGTTGGCTTTACTTTAAGTCATTATGTTACACAGCATTTGCATTTTTTTTGTGTTCTGTATGTTTATTTCTGTGTAAACATTCCTAATTATTTGAAAAATCGGCAAAACAAAATGCAATAACTTAAAGGGATACTTTGAGATTTTGGCAATGAGGCCCTTTATCTACTTCCCCAGAGTCAGATGAACTCGTGGATACCATTTTTATGTCTCTGTGTCCAGCATGAAGGAAGTTATAGGTAGTTTCGTGAGCCAATGCTAACTAGCGTTAGCGCAATAACTAGAAGTCTATGGGTATCTACTAGCATGCTAGTAGATACCCATAGACTTCCAGTCATTGCACTAATGCTAGTTAGCAATTGCTCTAGCACTAGTTAGCAACTTCCTTCAAACTGCACGCAGAGACATGAAAATGGTATCCACGAGTTCATCTGACTCTGGGGAAGTAGATAAAGGGCCTCATTGCCAAAATCCCAAAGTATCCCTTTAAGAGTCAATTGCTCATGCTGTCTGAATATCATCACTATGAAATGCTGGGGAAGACTGACGTGAAAGAAAAGATGATGCGCTTTGTTCTGCTGATAGTGTTACAAAGCCTGGCAGTCGATTGTGTGTGCATGTGTGTGTGTGTGCATAGGTGCGCGCATACTCATGTGTGTGGGTCTGTGCATGTGTGCGTGTGTGTCTGTTGTGTGCGTGGGTCTGTGTGTGCTGTTGTAACAGTTACCTTGGCTTGTGCCTCTTGCATGTCTCCTCTACTAGTGTGTGCTGCTGCTTCCACCGCACTGGTGGTTCTGTGAACTACACCATACCTGACCATGTGTACAAGAAATCTCAATAAAATAGAAATGTTAAAAAATATATATTTCATACACTGTTTCTGTTCTTGGGCTTTCCTTTCAACAATGTGTAACTCAATTCCCACCAATGCCCAGTCAAGTTGACCTATTATAATGTTTTTTCCTGAAAGTTCGCTGGGTCTGTTGGGCTCTGTTTCCATAGAAACACAACCAGTGGCATTCAATGACATTGCAAAATGTAGAGCTCAGCTCACAGCAGTAGCCTAACCATTTCCAAGAAACTCTAAAATCTCTACGCAAGTGGAATGACACAAAATAATGCTTTTATTTGCTTTCTGGCATATCATTAACATAGATTCCCATTAACTTATTACATTACAATATTACAGTACTTCATGACATTACTGAGAATAATGTGTTGGTGTGTGTAGAGTGTGTGTGTGTGTGTGTGTGTGTGTGTGTGTGTGTGTGTGTCATTCCCGACCAACCAGTGCCCTGCTTAAGAAAGAAGCCCATTACACAGCAAAGGTGTCTTGATGTTCGATAGCCAGGCAATCAGGCTGTGACTGGTTCAGGAAAAGTCCTTTGAGATCCTCTCTGGCCCCGCCCATTCAGGATGTGACCCTGCCCATTCAGGACGTGACCAGGATGTCAACACTCACTCCCTAGCTACACACACACAAACACACGCATTCATGCACACTGTATTTTTTCAATAGCCCTTTTAACTTGAGTCATTGTCATGAAGGGTGAAAGGACTGAATACATTCAGATGATCTGGTTACATTTTCCAATGACACACACATCATTTAATAATTGCACTATATTTAATAAAAAGACATCTCAGATGTACAGCAATACATTACAAAGACAGAGAGGTTCAGGAAAAATAACAGAATTTTAAAAATGGAATTGCGTTTTGTGAAATTGAAGACTAGTTCTTTCCAGTGCTTAGGTTTACATGGTGACAGTATGCCACTGGCTGACTCCTAGGCTCCAGAGAATGTTCAGAGAATGTTCCAAGAATATTTAGAGAATGTTCAGAAAACCTCTGAGGTCGCAGGCCAAAGGTCACGGAGTCACATGATGAGTCAGTGCTTACAACTCAGTCTTCAGCAGCTTCTTGGCTTTCTGCATGTTGCTCAATACTATAGGGAGAAGGGAAAATTAAGAGTAAGTCAAGAGTAAGTCACTCAAGAGTCACTCAGGAGCAGGTTGTTTCTCACAAAGGTCAAATTTCCTTAAGATGGCACTAAAGGCCAAATACAATATCTCTGAATTAATTATAAAACAATATCTGAATACACTTTGTAATACCTTACATTAATAAAAGCTTATACATGTATACAATGCTTAAATATTTACAATCTATTAAATACAGATATATTAACAGTATGTAAATGCAATCAAACAGTCAAAAGGGAGATAAGATCAAGTTGTACTCACAGAGTTTGATGTCAGAAGGCTCATAGGCGTACATACGGTTGGAGTAGCGCCCTGTGATGTCAGCTCTCACTGTCATAGAGGGATCTGAGGAGAGAGAGATGAAGAGAGGGATAGAGAGAGAGAGAGCGGGGGGGGGGGGGGTAGCGATAACTATTGATTAAAATCTGTTGCTTTTGTTTGAAAACGGGACATTCCTTCATGTAATGCTGCTGGGAAAATGGGACATTCCTTCATGTAATGCTGCTGGGAAAATGGGACATTCCTTCATGTAATGCTGCTGGGAAAACGTGACATTTTCACTCACCGACAAAGATGATTCTAGGGACATACTGGCCATCAGGGGAAAGATGCTTGTCTGTGGTTTCATACTGATAACACAGGGAAAGAAACACATATCAATGATTTGCTTCTTAATACTAAAAGTCAGATAAAAAAAACAAAAATAACAGTGCGCTAAAATACAAATAAAAATCTAAACATAGAATCATAAAATCTAATAGATCAAAAGAGAAATAATCTAGGTATTGATTCTGATAATGTATTCCAAAGACTTCATTTAAAACTCACCACCAGATTGAGGATGATGAAGTCTTCATCAGCCACCTTCTGGATGTCCTTGTCTTCGGCGAAGACCTTCTTCATGGCTAGATACATGGAAGACATCATGAAAGACATTATAAAAAATGTTACATTGACTTAACTTAAGAGATCTCCATAATTGTTTTATTGTCCTCTCCCATACATGGCAGCAGGATGTAAAAGGTGTATACCACCTTGGAAAACAGAGCCATGTCGGTTCTAAAATGAGTTTGATAATGGCTGTTTAAACAAGTCCTGGCATCTAATACAACTGAATGATGCATCATGATTTGGGAGAATGCCAGGATGCAAAGTAATACTCATAACTAGCCAAGGGAGGGACATTGACCTGTGGTCTGTTCAGGAAGCTGCAACAGAGTGGCAGTTTATTTGCTATAGGTCAGGGGTTAGAGGTCAGAGGTTAGAGGTCAGGGTCTTACATGCACTGTGGGGACAGTCCTCCAGGTGGAAGATGACCATCAGAGGCTTGTTCCTGTGGAGACAAATGAGTTCTGGTCAAAACAGAATAAAATAGAATAGAATATTAAAGAGATTCCAAGAAAATCCTTTAAATGTATTAAAACACATCAGCCATCCAGATATATTACATCATGTATGTGAAATAGCACCCTATTCCCTATTTTCAACTTCATAAAAAGTAGGGTGCCATTTCGTATGTGGCCATAAATGTTTGTTCACTCACTGTGCCCTGGCCCAGTACAGAGCCTCCTCATAGGTCTGAGCCCAGACCAGTTGATCACCCCAGCCTATAGGAGACAGTCAGGAAGAACAGTGTCAGGACACCTGGAGTCTGCTCAGGAAGGTGCAACATTACAGAACATTCAGGTAGAAAGATAATGTGTAGAACAGACATGCCTCCACTAACATGTAGAATAAGGAATCGCATGTCAGCTCTATTCATTAGAGAGTGTTACCTCTGGAGAGAGTCTGGGGGATCCTCTTCCCCCTCTTGGCAATGTTCTTCTCAGGCTTAGCCAGAGATGAAGACACAGCTACAGCCACCAGGACCAACAGCACCGACAGCAGACCTCGAATCATGATTACTAATTTTCTGGAAGGAAACAGAGTTCAATCAGCATCTCAGAGTATGCTGATCTAGGATCAGGACCCCACTGTCCATATAATTCTAATAATTTAATCAAAACTGATCCTATGTCAGCACTCCTATTCTGAATCATTGGGAATACGGGCCCAGATACCACATGCATGCAACAAAACTGCACAGATTGTCTACTTCTATCATCATACTATTATAACTCAACAGTATAGCTGAGAGGGGAAAAATATAATGAATTAATGCCATGCAGAATTACAATAATTGCACATCTATTCAGATTTGTTGAAGTTGTTGAAGACTGAAAGACTCTGAAAAAGTTCATAGCATTTCAAGGCACATTTACCAGAAAAAGGATCAGATTGAGGGATAAGGGATAGTGAAGAGAGATGTGTGGTCAGAGAATAAGGCTTCCATTGTGGTGGAGGGAGAGATCTATTTCCTACCTGTTCTCTGTGGCACCTTTGTGTGTCTCCTGTGTTCTGCAGCTCCTCGTACTGCCGTGTCCCTCCTCTCTCATCTGGACCTGCTCTTATACACCAGCCCTAAGCTCACCTGCTGGCCCCTCCCACCAACCCACCAATGCTTTGATTGAATGTGTGTGGACTGTGGAGGTAGGCAGCGCAATTGATTCTAGAATTTGTACTTTCTCTCCCTTCCATCGCTATCGGACACAGGCTTTTAAAGACATATTATAAGCCTGGTTAAAATTGTTTGCCCTAAGTTGGATATGATAGTGTTGTTATGTACGTTTTCATGGAGTTTTATCGGAAGAATGTGTAACGGAACTGTTGAATCATGATAGTTGGCCCAAATCCAAGGACAAGTCAGCATTAAATCGAGGAATCTGATTTGATATCAGGGCTATTAGTCAGTTCATGATTGGTTCAGGTCAGATCCGTGAGATTGACATCATTCTCAGTAAATGAACTTTCATAAAGTAAACAAATAGATTTAATAGGGTTGAAGGGGAAGTTCATCCATTTTTACGTGGCCTTATTTTCACTCTTTCTGTGCTTGTAGTTGATACCCCAAACCATTTTTTGTTTCGTTACAGAGAAAATTGGTTGTCACATTTTGCGATAATGACTATAATGCAGTATGAAAATATGAAAATGTGTCTAAAGCATATTAGAAAACACTATAAAACACTCCACACCAACTCATATTACATCAGAATCCCATTTTGAATGATGTCTCTGCACAATTGTTTTTTAAAGATGTTCCACTGTGCCATAAATCCATGTTTGAATGATGCTGTTTACAACAACAACAACAACAAGATACAAATATGGATTTATGGGACAGTGGGGAAATAAATCTGATGTAATATGAATCTGATTCTGATTACATCAGAATCCCATTCTGAATGATGTCTCTGCTCAAATTGTGAAAAAAAGGTATACTTTCCAATAAATCCATATTTGCATCTTGATGTTGTTGTTGTCGTAAACAGCGTCATTCAAATGGATTTAGGGCACAAAATTGTGCAGAGACATCATTCAGAATGGGATTCTGATGTGATATAAAAAATGTTTTCTAATATGCTTTAGACACATTTTCTAAATTAATTGTAGTCAATGTCAAGTGATGACTCACTTTTCTCTGTAACAAAACACAAATATATTTTTTTTAAACGGTAAAATAAGGACATGTACAAATGTGTGAACTTCCCTTTGGTGTTTGTACTTTTAGTGTAATGTTGTATCAACTGTTTGTAGTGATGTAAAGGGACGCTATGGTCATTGTGCACCAACATGATGTTCCTATTTTATCTAAAATTGACCTGTTATATCTATCTATCTATCTATCTATCTATCTATCTATCTATCTATCTATCTATCTATCTATCTATCTATCTATCTATCTATCTATCTATCTATCTATCTATCTATCTATCTATCTATCTATAGAGAGAGAGAGAGAGAGAGAGAGAGAGAGAGAGAGAGAGAGAGAGAGAGAGAGAGAGAGAGAGAGAGAGAGAGAGAGAGAGAGAGAGAGAGAGAGAGAGAGAGAGAGAGAGTACCAGTCAAAAGTTTGGACACACCCACTCATTCAAGGGTTTTTCTTTATTTTTACTATTTTCTACATTGTAGAATAATAGTGAAGACATCAAAACTATGAAATAACACATATGGAATCATGCAGTAACCAAAAAAGTGTTAAACAAATCAAAATATATTTTAGATTCTTCAAAGTAGCCACCCTTTGCCTTGATGACAGCTTTGCACACTCTTGGCATTCTCTCAACCAGCTTCATGAGGAATGCTTTTCCAACAGTCTTGAAGGAGTTCCCACATATGCTGAGCACTTGTTAGCTGCTTTTCCTTCACACTGCCGTCCGACTCTTCCCAAACCATCTCAATTGGGTTGAGGTCAGGGGATTGTGGAGGCCAGGTCATCTGATGCAGCACTCCATCATTCTCCTTCTTGGTAAAATAGCCCTTACACAGCCTGGAGGTGTGTTGGGTCATTGTCCTGTTGAAAAACAAATGATAGTCCCAGTAAGCCCAAACCAGATGGGATGGCGTATCGCTGCAGAATGCTGTGGTAGCCATGCTGGTTAAGTGTGCCTTGAATTCTAAATAAATCACAGACAGTGTCACCAGCAAAGCACCCCCACACCATAACACCTCCTTCTCCATGCTTTACGGTGGGAACTACATTATGCAGAGATTATCCATTCACCCACACCCGTCTCACAAAGACACGGCGGTTGGAACCAAAAATCTACAAATTTGTCGTCACTTGAACTCTGTAAAGCATTTACTTGGGTTGCAATTTCTGAGGCTGGTAACTCTAATGAACTTATCCTCTGCAGCAGAGGTAACTCTGGGTCTTCCATTGGCACTAAATACAGGGAAATCTGTTTCAGTCTTCCAGAGATTTGAGACTGGGATGGAGGTTCACCTTCCAGCCGGACAATTACATTTACATTTTAGTCATTTAGCAGACGCTCTTATCCAGACTTACAGGAGCAATTAGGGTTAAGTGCCTTGCTTAAGGGCACATCGACAGATTTTTCACCTAGTCGGCTCGGGGATTAGAACCAGCGACCTTTCAGTTATTGGCACAACGCTCTTACCCACTAAGCTACCTGCCGCCCCAACAATGACCCTAAGCATACTGCTAAAGCAACACTCGAGTGGTTTAAGGGGAAACATTTAAATGTCTTGGAATGGCCTAGTCAAAGCCCAGACCTCAATCCAATTGAGAATCTGTGGTATGACTTAAAGATTACTGTACACCAGCGGAACCCATCCAATTTGAAGGAGCTGGAGCAGTTTTGCCTTGAAGAATGGACAAAAATCCCAGCGGCTGGATGTGCCAAGCTTATAGAGACATACCCCAAGAGACTTGCAGTTGTAATTGCTGCAAAAGGGGGCTCTACAAAGTATTGACCTTGGGGGGGTGAATAGTTATGCACGCTCAAGTTTTCTGTTTTATTGTCTTATTTCTTGTTTGTTTCAAACAAAAAAATATTTTGCATCTTCAAAGTGGTAGGCATGTTGTGTAGATCAAATGATACAAACCCCCATTTTAATTCCAGGTTGTAAGGCAACAAAATAGGAAAAATGCCAAGGGGGGTGAATACTTTCGCAAGCCACTGTATCCTATTTTTCTGTCTTTACGGTGTCATACACATTTAGAAATCAGCATTGTGCTATGAAATGAGCGTTGTACTGCCTCTACCCAGAGAAGTGTTTTGTTGTTGTTGTTTTTTTTTTTGGGGGGGGGGTTCAGTCTGAGGCTCATGCCTCTACACCATAGGAACTACAGTTCCATTACCCCTTACAGCTTTCACTCTCTCCAGCTGTATTGCCTGAGGCCCTGAACACACAGATTAAAGTGGGTGAAGAAACAAACTGCCACACTGATTCTCTCTGTTGGTCTCATTAACCTTTTACTGTCATGGGCTAAATCAAGGTCACACAGAGTGTTTCAAATCTACTTTGAAACAAAAGTATACACCTCACACAAATGGTTATGGGCTTACAAAAAAGAAGACACCTGTACCATGTCAGAAATAAATGTGTTCAATTTCGAGTTTGTATCCCAATATTGCACGTTATATATATCACAAACCGTTTGACAGACATTTTCGGCGGCTTTTTGGAAATAATGTTTATTAATGATAAAATTATGAAAAATATTCATAACATTCCACCCATGAAGCAACTAGGTCATTTGACTGCAGGAAGGGCTACTTAAGTAATGGTTGGGTTCGTTTAAGGAACCAGGAACTGCCTAGACAAGAGGTTATGAATTGAGAGTGGTTATACTGGTGCCCTTACTGACCCCTCTGTCTCACACTTTCAGTGTTCTGATGGCACAATCCCCCCTTCATCCAACCCCATGCACAGACCAAGGTAATGTGATCAGACCAACATTAAGCACCAGGATCAATGGTGGCTTTGTTCAAGTCTCCATCCAGACAGACTGGCCTCTTCAACTACCACTACACCTCAGATTGAATGGATGTATCAGTCTTTTTAACATGGATATGATTGGTTTACTTAAACACAGAGTGTACAAAACATTAAGGATACCTTCCGAATATTGAGTTGCACCCCCCTTTTGCCATCAGAACAGACTCAATTCATCGGGGCATGGACTCTACAAGGTGTCAAAAGCGTTCCACAGTGATGCTGGCCTATGTTGACTCCAATGCTTCCCACAGTTGTGTCAAGTTGGCTGGATGCCCTTTGGGTGGTGGACCATTCTTGATACACACAGGAAACTGTTGAGCATGAAAAACCCAGCAGCGTTGCAGTTCTTGACACAAATCAGTGCGCCTGGCACCTACTACCATATCCCTTTCAAAGGCACTTAAATATTTAGTTTTGCCCATTCACCCTCAATGTCTGAATTGTCTCAAGGCTTAAAAATCCTTCTTTAACCTGTCCCTTCTCCTTCATCTACAGTCATGGTCAAACGTTTTGAGAATGAGACAAATACTCATTTTCACAAAGTCTGCTGTCTCAGTTTTGATGATGGCAATTTGCATATACTCCAGAATGTCATGAAGAGTGATCAGATGAATTGCAATTAATTGCAAAGTCCCTCTTTGCCATGAAAATGAACTTAATCCCCAAAAAACATTTCCACTGCATTTCAGCCCTGCCACAAAAGGACCAGCTGACATCATGTCAGTGATTGTCTCGTTAACACAGGTGAGAGTGTTGACGAGGACAAGGCTGGAGATCACTCTGTTATGCTGATTGAGTTAGAATAACAGACTGGAAGCTTTAAAAGGAGGGTGGTGCTTGAAATCATTGTTCTTCCTCTGTTAACCATGGTTACCTGCAAGGAAACAAGTGCCGTCATCATTGCTTTGTGGTCAAAAGTTTTGAGAATGAGACAAATACTAATTTTCACAAAGTCTGCTGTCTCAGTTTTGATGATGGCAATTTGCATATACTCCAGAATGTCATGAAGAGTGATCAGATGAATTGCAATTAATTGCAAAGTCCCTCTTTGCCATGAAAATGAACTTAATCCCCCAAAAACATTTCCACTGCATTTCAGCCCTGCCACAAAAGGACCAGCTGACATCATGTCAGTGATTGTCTCGTTAACACAGGTGAGATTGTTGACGAGGACAAGGCTGGAGATCACTCTGTTATGCTGATTGAGTTAGAATAACAGACTGGAAGCTTTAAAAGGAGGGTGGTGCATGAAATCATTGTTCTTCCTCTGTTAACCATGGTTACCTGCAAGGAAACAAGTGCCGTCATCATTGCTTTGTGGTCAAAAGTTTTGAGAATGAGACAAATACTAATTTTCACAAAGTCTGCTGTCTCAGTTTTGATGATGGCAATTTGCATATACTCCAGAATGTCATGAAGAGTGATCAGATGAATTGCAATTAATTGCAAAGTCCCTCTTTGCCATGAAAATGAACTTAATCCCCCAAAAACATTTCCACTGCATTTCAGCCCTGCCACAAAAGGACCAGCTGACATCATGTCAGTGATTGTCTCGTTAACACAGGTGAGAGTGTTGACGAGGACAAGGCTGGAGATCACTCTGTCATGCTGATTGAGTTAGAATAACAGACTGGAAGCTTTAAAAGGAGGGTGGTGCTTGAAATCATTGTTCTTCCTCTGTTAACCATGGTTACCTGCAAGGAAACAAGTGCCGTCATCATTGCTTTGCACAAAAAGGGCTTCACGGGCAAGGATATTGCTGCTAGTAAGATTGCACCTAATGCTAGTGCTTCTACACCTGCATTACTAGCTGTTTGGGGTTTTAGGCTGGGTTTCTGTACAGCACTTCGAGATATTAGCTGATGTAAGAAGGGCTATATAAAATAAAATTGATTGATTGATTGATCAACAATTTTTCGGATCATCAAGAACTTCAAGGCGAGAGGTTAAATTGTTGTGAAGAAGGCGTCAGGGTTGCCCAAGAAAGTCCAGCAAGCACCAGGACTGTTTCCTAAAGTTGATTCAGCTGCGGGATCGGGGCACCACCAGTGCAGAGCTTGCTCAGGAATGGCAGCAGGCAGGTGTGAGTGCATCTGCACGCACAGTGAGGCGAAGACTTTTGGAGGATGGCCTGGTGTCAAGAAGGGCAGCAAAGAAGCCACTTCTCTCCAGGAAAAACATCAGGGACAGACTGAAATTCTGCAAAAGGTACAGGGATTGGACTGCTGAGGACTGGGGTAAAGTCATTTTCTCTGATGAATCCCCTTTTCCGATTGTTTGGGGCATCCAGAAAACACCTTGTCCGGAGAAGACAAGGTGAGCTCTACCATCAGTCCTGTGTCATGCCAACAGTAAAGCATCCTGAGATCATTCATGTGTGGGGTTGCTTCTCAGCCAAGGGAGTGGGCTTCAATTTTGCCTAAGAACACAGCCATGAATAAAGAATGGTACCAACACATCCTCCGAGAGCAACTTCTCCCAACCATCCAAGAACAGTTTGGTGACGACCAATGCCTTTTCCAGCATGATGGAGCACCTTGCCATAAGGCAAAAGTGATAACTAAGTGGCTCGGGGAACAAAACATCGACATTTTGGGTCCATGGCCAGGATACTCCCCAGACCTTAATCCCATTGAGAACTTGTGGTTGATCCTCAAGAGGCGGGTGGACAAACAAAAACCCACAAATTCTGACAAACTCCAAGCATTGATTATGCAAGAATGGGCTGCCATCAGTCAGGATGTGGCCCAGAAGTTAATTGACAGCATGCCAGGGCGGATTGGAGAGGTCTTGAAAAAGAAGGGTCAACACTGCAAATATTGACTCTTTGCATAAACTTAATGTAATTGTCAATAAAAGCCTTTGACACTTATGGAATGCTTGTAATTATACTTCAGTATACCATAGTAACATCTGACAAAAATATCTCATAACACTGAAGCAGCGAACTTTGTGAAGACCAATACTTGTGTCCACTGATTGAAGTGGATAAGGGATCATAGCTTTCACCTGGTCAGTCTGTCATGGAAAGAGCAGGTGTCCTTAATGTTTCGTTTTCTCAGTGTACGTGTTATTCAAACAGCGGCTACTTTGAGGGTTTTACTTGCAGCTATTGATCTGGATAAGAGCATCTGTGAAATGCAGAAGGATAGGTCTATGTAGTTTATCACAGCAGACAAACTCAGGCCGACATGAATTCTAGTGTGGATGTTGGAGCAGCGGAATGATGAGGTGTCCTTAACCCACTCTCTCCCTTACTTCCCTCTAAGAATGCTGAGGTGTCCTTAACCCTACCTTCACTTACTTCCCTCTCAGAATGCTGAGGTGTCCTTAACCCTCCCTCTCCCTTACTTCCCTCTCAGAATGCTGAGGTGTCCTTAACCCTCTCTCTTCCTTACTTCCCTCTCAGAATGCTGAGGTGTCCTTAACCCTCTCTCTCCCCTCTCAGAATGCTGAGGTGTCCTTAACCCTCCCTCTCCCTTACTTCCCTCTCAGAATGCTGAGGTGTCTTTAGCTCCTAAGGCGCTGTCTATCCTTCTCGCTGTTCCTTCCTGTGTTGTCCGCAAGTCAATATTTGCAGTGGAGGGCATGGTTAAAGCCACTCCTGATCACACATTGAGTTGTCTGCCACCTGGGCCACCTGTCACTAGCCTCGCCCTGGGAACACGGATCTACCATACACTACCATCGTCATAGGACGTAGGAGCGTGGATTAGGATGTGTAATGTGCATGATGACGCTTAAGAATGTTTAAAGTTCCCCTGAAACTTTTGTATGTTCCTTTATAAGAGTCTTCTGATTATCTGAAACTTTCATTGATATTCCAAATATTTTAAAATGTAAATAATGGCAGTCATCTTCAAAGAAACTGAGATAAGAATTCCATTATGAAACACTTGTTAGATAAGAACTTGAAACAAAACCGTTAAATGGAGGACATCTCATATTCACACCTCAAAATAACACTTATCAACCCAGATACATTCATTTTAGGACATTTATTAATACATGTACAAAATACTCATAATATGTATATATGTGAATGAATGCGTGTATGCATTCACAGACACATACATTTCTAACCAAAAAACATGGACCTCATTTTGGAGAGATCCAACTCAGTATCGTATCAAAATAAAAACACAATAAATCCAACCAAAAACATGACATAATTCTAGTCCCACAAGAGACATGAAGGCCACTGTTTTCACAGAAAACACTTTGAATTAGTTGACCCAGAGAATGATTCCTTAGTTTTACCCCGTTGGACATTTAACACTGACCGAACACACGTCACCCAACTGAAGCCAATACAAGCTAATACAGTTGTGTGTGTGAAGAAACTTATAAGGGGACTGTGTTTCTGCCACGGGGCATACAGGGGGACATTTGACCGTCATGATTGTCACATGAAAGATAAGATATGCTCGGTGGTACATGTTATAGAGTTGATGAAATATAAATCACACACAGAGGCTTCCATTAGACCCGAACTTCAGATAGGAAAACCCTCACTCACTGTAATGTACTCTTCATGGTAAAAAGGCTCAGTCAAATCAAGCAACACTTTTCCCTGTTGTTCCTTCTCCTGTGATAGGCTGACCACTAATACCCACCAGTAGAAAACAACACGTAGCCTACAGGCAGCGTTCGTTTGTTCAGTGCGTAGGCCATTCATCTAGGGGCGGTTCTGTTAAATGTTCTCTTCTCAATACTGTTTCATTCATTTGTTCTGGAGGGGAAATGTTGGAGGCAGGCCTTTCTAAAGCCAGAGCTAGATAGTAGTAGAACATTGCACAAGCAGTGTGATGGGAGGGAGGGACATTAGACGTTAGTTAGGTCCTGTCAGTCAGGCTGTCTGGTGAAAACACAACTTGGATTTGGCCTCCATATTTCTTTTTAAAGTGCTTCCTAACTGATAACTCTTGCCTATGGGGAACTTTGCAAATATCAAACAATATTCTCATTATTTGGTCAACTTCACATTCATTGTCTTGTTTTCTGTAGAAATCCTACGGTAGAAAAAGTGGCATGTTTTTCATGTATCGCACTTGGCCGTAAATAGGTTCTAAAATGGTGTACTGAACATTGTCATTTGGCCACGTCTGACTACAGTTTGAAAACTTGAGGGACCACAGTTGAACACAGTGCAACATTCATTCAGGAGGGAGGGCGGGGATTAGATTCATTCTGGAGCTGAAGGTTGGCTACAGATCCTGTCTGTCTGAGGAACATGGTCCAATAGGGACACCCAGGGCAGGGATGACACTACACAACTACAGAGCAGAATGATGGAAGAAAGGGAGGATCATTTAGCTTAAAGAAGTCTGACTCAATACTGGGGAGATCCTGGAGATGTTTCTATTGACTTTCTATCTTGATCATTGCTGACCTGTTAGCTCAGAGCTGATTGAAATATCAGATAAAGATGTAGGAGACAAGTGCGTAAGACAGGGCTAGCTGATAGGCTATATGGGAGAGTGCCAGACAGCAACCATAATAGTCACAGTGGTCATAGTGTGTGGTTACTGTACATCATCAACCTGAAGCAACAGTGTTAAATATGATCACAATAAAACATCTATATAAACATATTAATGATCATCTCACAGCTATAGCAGTACCTTTACAAAGCCAGGGCATGAGTGTGTGTGTGTATCCTTGTGTACAAGCAATGTCTTCTATCCCTGATCGAGGGAGTTTGAGCGAGCAGGGCAAACAAATGACTGTAGGAAGTCGAGAATTTCTTGGCGGACATCTTAGGTTGGTGTGTGGAGAGAGGAAGAAGTAGAGAAATGTCTGGTTCTGCCCTGTACAGTCAGTATCTTCCTCTGCTACTGGGGAGTCCTCATATCAAAGTCCCAGTCACACAGGAGAACAGTAGTGGAACTGCTTCTTTACAGACCCGCAGAAGCATCACATTGAAATCACCAGACCAGAGCAGAGCAATTGTTAAGGCAGCAGGACAGCCTTGTCTGTCTCTCACATCTGACCATCTATTGGGCTTGTCTTTCACCATGTCTTTCTAGCCTGGTGGGCTATCTGTCGCTCTGCCCCCTCTGTCCCAGCGGTGAAACCAAACTAGCAGCTCATGAATTCAGAGGTCTGCCACCTAGTGGTGATAACATGATATTGTCACGTCTTGGTGTCCGTGGTGTGTTGGGTGGTCTAGTGCCCGTGCTGCGGTCCGTGGTCGTTGTACTGGTTGTGGGCGGGGTGGTTGGGGGGCAGGGGAGGACCGTTGACGCCGGGGTGGTAGAAAGCACAGTTGCTCTCGTAACGGCAGTTTCCTTTCATCATGAAGTGGCGACACACTGGCCTCTTGGACATGTCTGGGAGGAGGAGAGAGGAAAAATAACAGAGTTATTAGTACACAACAAACCCAACGTTTCTGTACTGACTGCATCAAGGCTAGAAGATGGCAAACACAAATCAACTTAGTCTTTATTGTTATTGCACTACTGTGGGGCACAGCCATGGGCAATACAGGGTGTCGTTTCAGACTGGCCCTATGTCTCTAACATAGAAATATAATTACTAGAAGGGACATTCCCTTTCAATTCAACTCACCTCCCATGTTGTTGTGTCCTCCTCTAGGACCCCCTCGTCCTCTCCCTCTAAAGCCCACCTGTTCCCCTCCTCTCCCTCGGCCCCCGCGGTGGAAGTGGCCCCCTCCGCCCCGGTGTGGCCCCCCCCTCATCGAGTCGTCCCCCCAGTAGTTGCCGTTGTCTCCTCCGTGGCCCTGGGTCGGCGGGGGCCCCATCATGCGGGGGTTGGCGTTGAAGCCGGGGGGTCCGTGGTTGTGTGGGGGCGGGGGGTGGTTGTAGTGGGGGCCTCCGGGGCCCGGGGGCTTGCCTGCAGGAGGGTACCCCACTCCGTTCATGGGCATGCCCATGTTGAGGTTGTTCATGTTGGGTATGTTGTTCATGCCTGGACCGTGGCCCAACAGGCCCTGGCTCACTGTGGAGGAAAGAGATACTTAGTTAATCATTCTACCACACATAGTCATATACAGTTAAGAGTAGGAGGAAATGAAAGAATACATGGTTTGTTGGCTTGAATAAGTGTGTGTGAGAACTGAAGAGAGAGGGGAAGGGGTGTGTGTACCTCCGGGTGGGGGTCCGGTGGGGGGGCCCTGGTTCTGCTGTAGAGAACCCAGCAGCTGTTTGATCTTTTCAGAGAAGTCTGGCTGCTTGATCAGGTCCTCAGTAGACTGGCCACCACTAGCTCCCTACAGGAGAGAGAGGGAGGGAGGGAGAAAGAGAAGTTAACCCAAATCATGAACACAGAATAAAATAAACATCACAGATACACTGGTTACAGGGCTTCCAGAAGTTCTGTTTTAAAACAGTTGCAGTAGACAACGCATTAATACTTGAATTCATTCAATCATAATCTTACAAAAACAGGATTAGTTAATGTTTGAAAATGTTTTCATAGCTATATCTCTTACCATGATGGAGGTGAGAAGCTCCTGTACATTGACGGAGGGGGCAGCGGGGGCACCAGGCGTGCCCTGGGCGATGTTGCCTAGGTTACCCAGGTTGCCCAACAGGTTGTTGGCCCCCAGGTTGCCCATGAGGTTGGCGAGGACGGGCGGCAGCTTGGAGCCCTCCACACCCCCGGGGCCCACGCTAGAGCCAGGCTGGGACGACGTGTCCATGGGCTCCATGTAGCTGTCGTCCATCATGGTTGAGTCCTGGAGAGGAGAGGGAGTTAGTGCACTGGACAAATAGAGGATATTTGGAGCATTGGGTGTGTTATGTATTATAGGTTATTTTTCAATCACTTTGCCGTATTTTTCAGATGCAAAACTCTTAGAACAAAAGTAAAAACTAATAACTTGTAATGCTTCTTATTTTATGTTCAAAACCTTTGGTTGTGCATTCATTGGAGTTGAACACATCTTTCGAACTGCACCAAAGTGATTGACAGAAAAGAGTACATCTCACCTCGTCCAGAGGTATGAGGCGTGGAGGCATGGGTTCGTAGGCCTCAGGCTCTGGTTCATGGGGGCTGTCAGGAACACTGAGGAGGAGGCAGGAGGTCAGTTTCCCCAATACAATGCGAGGCACTTTGAGCACCTGGTAACCCACTAGGCTACAGAAATCCATATCATTTTAAACCATACTGCTCTCTCTCACGCACACACACACACACACTCTCTCTCTCTGTGAATACGTACCTCTCCTTGGTGAGGAAAATCTCCTGCAGGATGCCAGTCTCACGGTCCCTCTGTGCGAGTCTCTCTGTGCTGTTGGCCCCGGCGTTGACCAGGGGGCCGGTGAGGGCCAGGGGCCTCGGGGGGCTCCAGGGGACCCGCTCCTCCATGGAGTCGTGGGACAGGCGTCTTGCCATCTCAAACGTGTGGCGGTCCATCATCATCTCGCGCTTCGCCGCCTCGCCAAAGTCTTTGACCTTGTTGACGTTGACTGGAGAGGGAGATAGACGGAAGAGCAGGAAGGAGAGGTGGAGAATGAGAAGAGTTAGCTGTGACACCCAACAGAGATGTGATCAGGACAAGATAGACGGGCAGAAAATGCTGAATTTTGACTAGGGGATAGGTCTATTTTTAAATGTTTTATTTTGGAGGATAAATTACAAAAAAGCAGGGGAAAATCACATCCCTGTCCAAAGACTCATTTAACAGAACTTAGTAAAGAGTAGAGCATGTCTTTATTGTACAGTTAGCTAGCTACTGTATTGGAAACTGCCTAGTTTGACTATACAACCACAGTTTGACGTGCAATTACACACAACACCGACCAAAAAAATGTAAAATGAAGTTACCGTTAGTTTTTGTTCTCTCACCTCTCTCGGTCTCGTCCAGGTCGAAGTAGAAGTACTCTTTGAGCTGCTCCTCCTCGGCCCAGCGCACGCTCTTCTTCTTCTTGCCCTTCTTAGTCAGCTGACTCTCCTCGTCGCCGCGGGGCTCAGCCAGGGCGTTGGGCTTCTCGCTGCCCGTGTCCATGGCCTCGGGGTCGTCAGCAGGGACAGGCGTGCCGGGCTGCTCCAGGTCTACTGGGACCTCGTGGGGAGGGGTGGTGGAGGCCACCTGGGTCTCTGGGGACGAGGGCTTGGCGCCGCCCTGAGGCGAAAGGTAGGGGGTTTTACCCTCGAACGGACACGGCTGAGAGGAGAGGAGGGAGGTAGAGAGAGAGATGGGTGAATACTCAATTCCATTTGCACAGCCTTCCCATAGATTCAGGTGGTTGAGATCGAGGAGTTGTCTGTCTGTCATGCATTTACCTTGTTTGACGTGGGAGAGACAGCTTTGGGGTCTCTACCTTCCTTCCCTTTCTTCTTCTTAATCTTGATGCCAGGCACGGGGGCAGAGTTTAGGGCATCCAGGAAGCCTGTACCCTCAAGGGCTGCAGAGAGAAAGGAAGGTCTCTTATTGACATCACTAACAGTCAACATAATGCTGTGGTAGTTGAGGGGGAGATGGGTTTAAAAGTGTGTTCTATGCACATCACACTATTTCTGATGGGTAGGGAACAAAACAACACATGGCATGTGAAAGAAACAGAAATGTTTGTTTATGCTCTGAAACGGTTGGGTATGCTCCCTTGAAGTTTACTGCAATGTTTCAAGTTTGAAGAAGAAACGTTGCAATACATATAGTGTAGGGGAACATATACAACAGTGTGTTGGTATCTACCAGGGTTGAGGAGGTCAATTCCTTTCCATTTCAGCAACTAAACTGAAATTTAAATTCCAAATGTTTCTCATAGAGAAGTACTGAGGACATTTGGAATGGGAATTTCACTTAACTCCTGAAGTGAAGAGGAATTAACCTCAACCCTGATATCTACTCCTTTTTGAGGGGTTAGATGTAGTCTAATCTACTTGTTGAGGGTTTAGATCTAATCTACTACATGCAGTGAATGGGTCAAAAAGATGGGTACATACTTGTTTCTGTTGAGGACTTACGTTGTGCTGGGATGATCTTCACCTTGATCTCCTTGGTCTGGTTAGGAGTGGTGTTGAGGGGTTTGTACTTCTTCTCCACAGGGGGAGCGTCCAGAGGACCAAAACTGGTGAGGAGAAAGACAAGAGAAACACAAGTTAGTTTTTACTCCATAGGACCCAGACAGGTAGAGGGAGATAAGAAAATGTCGTGTTTTTATTATGAGAGGTTGAGTGAGTAATAATTCCAATATATTCATTACAAATGGCAAATACATCTGCCAAAGACAGGTTTGGTCAGTACTTGAGATTAACCCCCAATGGGGCAGCACTGAGCAGTGGCGTTATTCTGTGGTTATGCAATGTCTATCCTGTTATTGCCTGGTAAGTCGTAGGAGGGCGACACATATACACAATTTGGACATGGATGTTATTGTGTTGTTTACCTGGGTCTCTTGAGGACTTGGGCTGGTTTGATGTTGTACTTGTCCCCCAGCTGGAGGGCCACAGGGGGCTTCTTGACTGGGACAGGGGTGGGAGCATCCATCTCCAGGCCTGGAAGACAACACACACAGGACAGGGTCAGGTCATTACATAGTACTACATCTAGCACTTTAGCAACAGCAGGAGATTCATCTCTACAGCCAGAAACATAATGACTTTTTCATTTTTGCATATTACTGTGGCCTGTCTTCTACTGAAGGACAATAACCTTATACACAAAATCATATTTTGTAAATTAAACTTTTGTGTGATAAACTGTGAGGACAGAGTGTGAGTGTAGTTTGACAAGATGGCGGTGAAGGGAAGCGTAGTGTACCTATGGAGCGGATCTTAGCATGGCTGGGAGCGTGAGCTTTGGGCTTCTCCCGCTTCTTCTCCTCCTCTGCTGCCTTCCCTACATCAGCTGCCTTCACTTCTCGGACTGTCACTTTCCCCTCCTCCTTCTTCCGCTTCTTATCTGAGAGAAAAAGAGAGTGACGGGGCGTTATGTAAACATAAAGAGATTATTGTGAAGAGGACATTTTAGTCATTTAGCAGATGCTCTTATCCAGAATGACTTACAGTAGTGAGTGCATACATTTTCATACTGGTCCTCCGAAGGAGTCGAACACACAATCTTGGCATTGCAAGCTCCATGCTCTACCAACTGAGACACACAGGACTAGGGTCCGAGGTTGAAAGTGAATGTGAGAGAAAGAGAGGGGAAAAGAAGGAACAATGGAGAGCATGAAGGAAAGGGAAGGAGGAGAGGAACAGTTACCTGCAGGAGAGGTGGCAGAGACACTCTGGGAGCGGATGGTAGCCATCCAGCCATCCACCAGCCCAGCGGCCAGCTTCCTAAGCTCTGAGAGGGAGAGACACACCATTAGTTACACATCAACATCATCACTATCATTCAACAATTGACATCTACTGCACAGATACCACCACTATGGAACTCTATTGTCTTGGCTTTGGGTTTGTGAGGAAGTGAGATACAAATAAAATGCTAACTAATTTTTCCACAGAGGTCTATTAGTCAGCTCAGTGTATTAGAGAGGGTGGAACCACCAGGGAAAAGAAAGTTGTATAAAAACATACCCTCAGTCTCTCCAGTCTTGCTGAGCTGCTTGACCAGCTTGGCAGTGTTGTTCTGTTTCAGGTGGTCTACAGTGAGGGGCAGTTTCTGCAGCGTCAGCAGGATGAGCTGTAACAGGGGGGTGTTGGTGCTGGTCCTGGAGTAGGTCAGCCACGTGTTCAGCAGCTTGTATCCTCCCACTCGGATAAACCTGGACGAAGAGAAGAGACAGTCAATCAATCAAATTCCACTTCAATTGCCAATTTTTACAACGTGTTTGTCACAAAGTGCTTTACAGTAACCTGGCCTAGACCCACAACCCACCAAAGAACAAGAAGCAGCACAGTGGCAGAGAAAACTCCATAGTGAAGTTACTAAACAAGCCAGCCAGACCATAAGCCAATAAGGTTGATCAATGAAGAACAAAAGATGGGAGTAGATCTTACCGGTTGAGAATGTCGTGGGACTTGGTCTGCAGTAGGATATTCAGGTACATACACCTGCTCACCATCTTGTGAGAGGCCTTCATGAGACTGTGGAGAAAAGACCAAGAAGGAAGCTGACAATCAGAACAAAAGACAGGAGATTTACTATGCTACCATTACATTCTACACAGACAACTCAAAATAATGTTAAAATAATTATGAAAAACACAGTAAACAGTAAAAACAAAATAAGGCCAAAAGCACGCCATACATTTTTTTTTTAATGGCAGTGTGTTAATTACCTGAAGACTTTGGTGACTCCCTCCAGGCTGCGGAGCTCTCCATCTTTCCCTAGCAGGTTCTCTACTCCCTTCAGGACCTCTCTGGGGTCCACCGGGCCCACCGCCATCTCCGCTCTGAGAGAGGAAGAGACATACACACTTAACATACAGGATATCGCCTTAGAACTCTGGTGCCTACTAAACAGTCACTGTTATTATCGCTTTTAATATGCAGCGAAAGTGATGTTTGCACTGCATGGTTCTTCAAGGCATGTCAGATTACACTTTGTTTTGGGAGAGATCCTTGGAACAGACACCATCTGTTCTTCTCTAGATCCTGCACAAAGCAATGGCTTTACAGACAATTCAACACAGGTACTAAACCATAAGACCTTTCCGAACTCCTCTCTACCACACGACCGACCACGACTGAAAACAAACTGCAGTTTGCACCGTTTCCTGCTATCCACAAAGCCTAGAGCAACACCGCAATGGCCCAGGGGCCTACGTCAAATCACCCACATTGATAGATCTTCAGTCACACTGAAATCTGTCAAAACAAGTAAAGGGGGGCAGTGACATTCCCAGCTAACCCCCTCCAAATCTACTGTTTAGCTTCAGTACTGCTTTCGCATTCCAAATTCCATACTGCAGTGAACACCATGACTCACTGACTGATGTATTGCCTCATTCTTCAAGTATTTGCATTTCCATTTCTCTGAGGGCTGGATCTGTCAGTTCTGTGGATTATCCTCATAGTGGAGGGAGAAGAAGGGAGGACAGATGGAGCCTACGGTTTCTGTTCTCTCTGTAGCTGCTTTAAGGCTTCCTCTAAGACAGCTGGGTACAGCCTAATAAAAATATTGCTTATAGGTCATGCTGCTAGTTCATTTTCTGTGTCAGTAATTCAATAGAACACTATGAGAGAGAGAAAGGGAGGAAATATGCAAGGAGTCAGTTCAACAACACATTATATTAGAAAATGACAGGTTGGGCTGTAGTTTAGAATAGGTTCATGTGGACTTCCCCCAAGGGTCAGCAATACATTCAAGTAACTGCTTTATTCAACAGAAAGTTAAAACATTACAAACAAGTTTCAACAAAACCTTCCATTCACGATTGCCTTAATAATATGTACAACCTAAACAGGTTCATGGTAAGTGCAAATAAAAACAGATGATTAGGCTTGGATATGAGCAAAACAACCAGTAGGCCTACAAACTACAGTGGAGGGGAAGTTAGTTGTTGGGATGAGCAGCAGCCTTGTAAAAAACACACTTGTACTGTTCTATTCTCAGAAACATAATCCCATTGAGGAACCTATTGAATTCCCTACTTTCTTTTCTAGAAATGTTTTTATAGAAATGTCAAAGGCGATGAGAGCTGTGGAAACTTGGATACTTTACTGATGCTGTCCTGGTAACGGAAGAGGATGTTACAGCCTACGTGTTTGTTGAGTGTGGGTGAAAAATACTTTGGGTAGCTTCCCCCTCTACTAATAACACACATACTGGTAGCTAAACACTGAGGCACACACACACAGAAAAGGCCCTCAAACTGAAAGCCTACCGGTATTCAGTTTCAGGCTTGCAGTGCACTAAACTGGAGGTTGGAATGACTGACCAGCTCCTTCACTGACAGAGAAGGGTGCAGTCATATTACCAGTAGTCTCAGGTGGCACAGGAACCCAAGGAGTACAGGTGGTTGAACAGAGCACAGAAAAAGCCTATTCTATGACAAATACATAGTACTATTAATTTCAGTTATCTAAAGGAAAATATTTAACAATTGTTTTGTTTTTGTAAGTATAAATAATTATTTTAAAGTAATATTAAAGTTATTTGTATTGGTTTTATAAGTGATTGATCTCACACATGCATCCCTTAAAAGTTCATAGGACTAGTGTGGAAGCAGTGTGTTAATTGCCTATGATTAACATTAGAATAAAGGGAATATTTCATCTGAAGCGTTATCAATGACTACCACTTGCTTCAATGCCCCCCCCCCCCCCCCCCCCCACACACACACTACATGTCTATACTAATGTGGTCAAAAGAAATTCACACATCTCAAAATCAGTCATAAATTCACTAAACTAAAGTCATTTTTAAGTTGGCTATTAACATATTTCAAATGTATACTTAAGCTGAGCAGAAGATTGGCTCAAGTACAAGTGGGTGGTTAAAATAACAAGTTAACCTGTGCTACCCACATCATTACTGTGCCATATAAAGGGAACACTAGACCGACCTCAGTTGAGGATCCAGTGACTAGGGATGGATCTACGTATAAAACGCAATATAAGCTCCACTAAGATATCAAACCATTGCTGTAAAATATGATTTGATTTTTTGCTTAGCCTTGCTCAAACTATCAATCTATATGTAAATCATAATAACACGTACAGTAGGGGCGGGACTTAGGCCATCAGCATGCTTTTCCCCCTCATTGTTCAATGCATAACTGAATGCTTATCATGTTAATATTTTAAAGCTCATTATAATGTGGTTTGACTATGTTCATTATCATATACTTTGAATTACTGTATCCAAGTATTACATGGATAATATCCAAGTATTTCATTTTGAAATGTCATGTGAGGAAATCAGTTGTCTTACCCGTTTAACTGTTGTAGTAGAAGTTTTATATAGTCTCAGAACTCCACAACACGGGACATAACACACAACTCCTGAAAATGTCACAACTGTTACACATGCACACAAAGTCAATCGAAATAAGTTATTGGTAAGACATGAGCTTAGTAAAGAACAACTCAATGGGGGAATAGATGTCAAGTAAATTAATGTTCATACACACATAAAATGGCTTTGGTGTATTTACTCAAATATATGGCAATGCAGTTGAAGAGTAACACCCGTTATCGTTTAGCTAGAATGTAACAAATCCTTCTGTTACAATAGCTCAAAGCCCTGCCTATACCAAGTGATTTTTTGTTTACATAATAAATGGCCTTATCCCTGGTTGACAATCATTACTAAATAAAATAAATAATTTTGTCCTATGGGGTTAATTACATACATCTACTCAGCCTTTGTTATCCTACACTAATCAGATCTTCCTAAAATAAATTACTACCGTCATAAATAGAAAATACATTGGGAAAGAACAGACTGTAGATAATGAAATTAATCTGTATATGCCTTTCATTCAGACGATGGTAGTTATATAATCGAATATCACGCAGTCGGCAGCCCTTTAAGACAAACTCCGCATCGGGCATTGCATTGCACGCCCTACCCTAGAATAACGATCCTGTTCAATGACTCTAGTTCTGGCTGGGGGGGGGGGGGGTTTAGGACGGAGGGGGAGACTAACCCGTGATCCACCGAAAATTCATCTAGGCCCTGCCCTCTTTTGTTAACTGCTTCGTGGCTGCCACAGCCTCGAGAACATAAAGAACAATGTATGCCAGCTACATCCGCCACAACACAGCTAGCCTACTAACACATTAGCACCGCCGGAGGATCATTTACTAGTTACAAAAAACAACGGAAGGTAGCGAAGTACAACCGCTACAAATGCGATACCGACACATCAAGAAGAAACTCGTTCCGTTATTCAGGGAACTCAACTACTGACTGTCGCTCCAGAAAAACATTATAGCCATTATTGCCTCGAGTGTTCTGAAAGGACAAAACGACAACGAGCCCGCCATTTTGATGTAATTCCAACGAAACCGGTCTGCCTTGTACAATATTTCGAATTAACATTTCCATCCTGCAATCTTTATCCTCAGATTGCCGTATAAATATCGGACACCTGGGGAAATGTATTTCCTGCTCTAATGATATCGACGATACAATGTCATGCGTAGCAAACAACTACCACAAATAACCCATTTTTCCAGTGTAGTCCGTAATCCTCAATCTAAGCAATCTTTATGTATAGATTGCGGTAGGTGTAAATTCCAAGGATCTCTCCCCTATCAATACAGCATATTTTTTTTAAACATAAAAAATTCCAGATTCATAGGTAAAAATATTTCCTACCTAAACCTACGGCAATCTTTATGAATAGATTGCTTATGATTAGCTTAAACATTTGTTATATAGTTTACTTTGATCCGTCTCACACACAAAGAAACGGAGCGTTTCCACTCCGCAGACTTTCCTGTGTGAGCTCATAAACTAACGCGTTAGCTTTCGCTGCAAAGAACTAGTTAGCCCCGTACGTAGACCAGCTAGCAGACCTAGGCTAAATCTAGCTACGACTAAACAATTTCTAATTTAATGAATTTAACGTTAGGTTCAGATTGGTTTGAAAATCAACACTTACTATAAATACCTCTCCTCAGCGTCTCGGGTAACTATATTATATTGTGCTTTACAGCAACAGATCTCTTGTTACATCAGTTTTATATCGTTAACCGTCATGTTTTATAACGTTAACAATCTTATGGCTGGAAAAACTGGTTTTATGGGCGGGGTTGTGGCAGCTAAAAGCTAGCTTTTCCTTCTGGAACAAACTGGAGGCAAAAATAGTAATCAAATGTCCATTACTTGAAGAAAAAAAAATAGATTTTTGAATTAGGATGTTCAAAGTCCTCGACGGTCACTCTTCAGAGACAAAAGACCTGAAAAAGAGCACACAAAACGAAAAACACATTTAAGATACATTCACTTATTTTCTTTGTGTTCATACAAACCTGAATCTTGGAAGAGGTTTCTTATGATGGATTATAGTCAATGAATAATTGCGCAGTTGTTTTTGTTCAAAATAGTACCATTTCTTTTGACGTTACTCACCTCAGAACAAATCCAGGAATGAACTAGAAGGGGAGGGACTTGGTTTTTATACCCTGTGACGTTTTTGACGTCATTAGCGTGTTCGAGCATGCGCATTCTGGGGTTTTCATGGTAACAAAATGGAGTTTTTGGTCACGCGCTATTGTAGAACGACCTTCATTGTTCATCAAGGACAGAAAGATGGCGTTGCACACGTTTTGTACATTCTCTTGTGAATTTATTTCACATCCCAAGTCTATTGTTGCTTATCTAAACATATTTGAATCACTGTCAGTGTTAACTCACAAAATATAGCGCTTGTACTGAGTTATAATATCACATTTCGGTATAAATTCGATTGTAATATTTTTTACAAAATGGCTGCGACGCACTCGAGCATGCAGCCTGCCACACCCGCGGACACTTTCAAAACATTTCCCTTTAATTTAAAATGACGAAATTAATAATGAAGTAAAATTCATAAAATAATTTCCTTGAAGTCCAAAATGAGTTTCTTTGGCCATGCACACAAATAAATAATGTACTACTCCCCCTTTCACCTGTAACCTTTCAACCCTCAGTTGTGAAAGGCAAAATGGCAGCATCCATACCAGGCATTGGAAGGATTTTATGCCGTGTGAGCCCTTTGCTTTTACAGAATATTCGGCAGAATAAGGTATTTCACAATTATTTTATATAGTGCGTCAGATAAGCAAAAGCTAGGACATCTGCTGTACACCTACAAATACGTTACACAGATAAAGTCAGATCATGAACAGTGACCGAACTACCGTCGGCTAATAAACACTAGCCAGCTAGTTAAGTTACAGAGCTAGCAACATACCTGACTTTGTGCACTGTGCATAGTCACTGTACATCATCCAATGCAACCCCAGTAATATGTTTCACAGAACCAGACTATGCAAAATGATCAGCATCGTTGTCTTGTGTACAGTACACTGATTTGCAAGTTTCATACTTGATGATGACTTGACTGACAGTCACAGGGTGTGTTTGTTTCTATCTTCCAAAGAGGTTACCTGTCAGGCTTTGGACACAGGCTGTGTTTCCAGGTGTGCAGTCCAGCCTCTCTCTATGCACTGCAGCCTCATCTGAGATCCACAGTGATGCCGCTGAGGCAGTGGAGGCTCTTGCCCGCTACAAGGACAAACCATGGGACTACCTGGAGAGCGAAGGTATGGAGATTAGAGCTTGAATATCTACACTACGCACTCTGCTTTTTTTTTTTTTTTTTAAGGGATGGTTCTGCAGACCCAGACTGTCTACTTCTGCATCCTGCACTAAAAAGCATGCTCAATGGAGAATCTCCATTCAAATAGTCCAGGAATAGTGTAATGAATTTCTGTTAATGCAGCCATATGTGACCATTGACTTTGTATCCGTCTACCTCTCCTATCTCTAGAGTACATAGAGCTCTATGGAACCAGTCCAGTGTGGTCTGACTACAGGAGGAACCACAAAGGAGGGATTCCCCCTCAGAAGACACGCAAGACTTGCATTGTAGGTGTAACAGAGGTGGTTCTGTAAACCTTGACCGAGACTTGTGGCAGCTCTCCGAGCTATTGCCTAGGCTTTGGGGAGTGCACAGATGATCAGAGGATGTCTACCATGATGCTGTCTGCTCTGTATTAGGCTATATAACGCCATATTATTATTATATTCTCCAACAAACAGATGTGACTGCAACCTCAACACTATTTCTGTTTTGTTTTCATCAGAGAGGAGACAAGATATGTGGGAACCCCTGTCCAATCTGTCGAGACTCCAACGTCATCATCCACTATCAGGTCTGGTCTCTCACTCATGGAACACACACACACGAGAGATGGAAAATTAGATGGAATTACATTTGATTGGTTTTGTTCGGTTGATTTAACAGGCTATTAAATGTTGTTTGTAAATCAATGGACCATTGTCTTCCTGCAGAATGTGAAGCTACTGCAACAGTTCATCAGTCCAAATACAGGCATTGTGTATGACCCCACACGGACAGGTAAGATATATTCAATTTATCTAATATGTATACAATTCTATGAATGAATCAACCATGCTGAATTCAGCAGGTGCTATCTAAATGCTTGCCGGTTTCATCGAAATAAGTTGTCTTTGATTTGATTGACTAATTAACACATAGTTGACACACAAGAAACTGAGAGGCTGCCAATAGGTGTTTCAGTGATTAAAACAGTTCTGCATAAAGTTAACATCTGGTCCAAGACCAAAACCTTTTGCAAGGTTTCAGGTAACCAAAGTGCCACATTTTATATTATGTTCTTCTACATTTTTATCCAGGAGTGTGTCAGAAACAGCAAAAGCAACTCAATCAGGCAATTGGCGCTGCAAGAGACCATGGTAAGTTCAGCCTCTGTGACTAAGGAGCAGAATGCTAGAGCGCTACAGTAATAATGGAGAATTGCATTTTTGTGACCAGCACAGTGCTTCAACAAGGCCACCAAAACAGAAAATATAGTTCTCTACAGTACATTGTCCATTTTCTTTCCAGGGCTGCTACCCTTCCAGGTTCCTCATGTGGACTTCTCAGGAGAGGACTACTCCAACTGCCATGACGCAGTGGGCTCAACCCCTCCTCCCCCCACCATGACCTCTGGTGACCCTTGGTACCGGTGGTACCACACCATACAGCCAGACGAGACTGAAGTGGCTAAAGTCAAGAAGACCTATAAGGCCTATTTGAAATAGATGCGATAGACCTACAAGGTCTATCTGAAATTGATGAGGGTGTATCAGAGGAATTATGGTGAAAGTATGAGGATTTAATTTGGTGTTTCTGGACATAGTAGAGCACATTTGTTCATATAACGCCTCAAATTAGTGTCAAAATAATCTGATTGGTTTTGCATGATTGTTAGACAGTGTTTGTTTTTGGACCTTAAGCTAAATTGCCTTTCATATTTCTTGTCTTACGAAAACAATTGCTAAAACACATCAAAGATTAATTCCAGCCCCTTCTCCTCCCAGGCTACAATATCAGCTCATGTACAGTACATGCTACTATATGGACCATCCATGAGAAATCTGTCTAATAATCTGTTATACAGTACCATTCAAAAGTTTGGACACACCTACTCATTCAAGGGTTTTTCTTTATTTTTTACTATTTTTTACATTGTAGAATAATAGTGAAGACATCAACTATGAAATAACACATATGGAATCATGTAGTAACCAAAAAAGTGTTAAACAAATCAAAATATATTTTATATTTGAGATTCTTCAAATAGCCACCCTTTGCCTTTGACAGCTTTGCACACGCTTGGCATTCTCTCAACCAGCTTCATGAGGTAGTCACCTGGAATGCATTTCAATTAACAGGTGTGCCTTCTTAAAAGTTAATTTGGGGAATTTCTTTCCTTCTCAATGCGTTTGAGCCAATCAGTTGTGTTGTGACAAGTTGGGGGGGGTATACAGAAGATAGCCAAGTCCATATTATGGCAAGAACAGCTCAAATAAGCAAAGAGAAACAACAGTCCATCATTACTTTAAGGCATGAAGGTCAGTCAATCCGGAAAATGTCAAGAACTTTGAAAGTTTCTTTAAAGTGCAGTCGCAAAAAAACAATCAAGCGCTATGATGAACTGGCTGTCATGAGGACCGCCACAGGAATGGAAGACCCAGAGTTACCTCTGCTGCAGAGGATAAGTTTATTAGAGTTACCAGCCTCAGAAATTGCAGCCCAAATAAATGCTTCACAGAGTTCAAGTAACAGACACATCTCAATATCAACTGTTCAGAGGAGACTGTGAATCAGGCCTTCATGGCCAAATTGCTGCAAAGAAACCACTACTGAAGGACACCAATAAGAAGAGACTTGCTTGGGCCAAGAAACACAAGCAAATAAAAAAATTGGGTTTGGCCGGCAGGGATGTGGGTTCGTTTCCCATGGGGGGCCAGTATGAAAAAAAAAAAAAAATATATATATATATATACATACATGTATGCATCCACTAATTGTAAGTTGCTCTGGATAAGAGCGTCTGCTAAATGACTAAAATGTAAAAAAAAATAAAAGACTGGTGGAAATGTGTCCTTTGGTCTGGAGTCCAAATTGGAGATTTTTGGTTCCAACCGCTGTGTCTTTGTGAGACGCGGTGTGGGTGAACGGATGATCAACGTCTGTGTATTTCCCACCGTAAAGCATGGAGGTGGTGGTGTTATGGTGCTTTGCTGGTGACACTGATTTATTTAGAATTCAAGGCACACTTAACCAGCATGGCTACCACAACATTCTGCAGCGATACGCCATCCAATCTGGTTTGGGCTTAGTGGGACTATCATTTGTTTTTCAACAGGACAATGACCCAACACACCCCCAGGCTGTGTAAGGGCTATTTTACCAAGAAGGAGAGTGATGGAGTGCTGCATCAGATGACCTGGCCTCCACAATCCCCCGACCTCAACCCAATTGAGATGGTTTGGGATGAGTCGGACCGCAGAGTGAAGGAAAAGCAGCCAACAAGTGCTCAGCATATGTGGGAACTCCTTCAAGACTGTTGGAAAAGCATTCCAGGTGAAGCTGGTTGAGAAAATGCCAAGAGTGTGCAAAGGGTGGCTATTTGAAGAATCTCAAATATAAATATATTCTGATTTGTTTAATACTTTTTTGGTTACTACATAATTCCATGTGTCTCCTGAGTGGCGCAGTGGTCTAAGGCACTGCTTCGCAGTGCTAACTGTGCCACTAGAGATCCTGGTTCGAATCCAGGCTCTGTCGCAGCCGGCCGCGACCGGGAGACTCATGGGCGGCGCACAATTGGCCCAGCGTCGTCCAGGGTAGGGGAGGGAATGGCCGGCAGGGATGTAGCTCAGTTGATAGAGCATGGCGTTTGCAACGCCAGGGTTGTGGGTTCGATTCCCACGGGGGGCCAGTATAAAAATAAAAGTATTCACTAACTGTAAGTCGCTCTGGATAAGGGCGTCTGCTAAATGACTCAAATGTAAAATGTAAATGTAATGTGTTATTTCATAGTTTTGATGTCTTCACTATTATTCTACAATGTAGAAAATAGTAAAAATAAAGAAACCCTTGAATGAGTGGGTGTGTCCAAACTTTTGACTGGTACATCCATGGTTTTGTATTTAAAGAGCAAGTTGTAAATAAAATAAAAAAGTAAGATCCATTTATTTCATTGCTTTTTTATCTGTAGTAAATACTTCATCATATAGGTATCAACATGTTTATTCCCAGTTAAGCGCTCGGTTTATACATGTATGGAGCCAGTGGTAATGTATAGCCATTTCCTCTCTGGAGTATAAATACTTCAGCATATTGCTCTTTATGTCCCATCGCCCCATGTTACATGGGTGAGACATGCCCACTTGTCCAGTCAAATTCTGAATTCCAAATCGCCCCCTTACCCCTACGCCCAAGACGCTCCTGGATCCTATATTTTCAGATCTACAGGGGTGTGTATAGAGGGTACAAGGGGGCGATTTGTAGTTCTGAAAATGTATGCATCTCATAGGCCGAGAAGATACTGCAGTACACCAGGGGTATGTCTGAATAGTCTAACATGGCTTCCTCTCCACGCCTCCTTTCTTCAATCAAACTGATTTGGGAGACAGACTTCAGCCATGATGTTGCTTTCACCTATCCTGAGTTTTCAAATAAGTTCAGAATGATCGAGGAAAGGAAGCCACTTTAGACTATGGAGATGCACCCCAGCACTGAGCTGATGACATAGCCAGCTTCAGCGGTGGGTTATATTGCATCACATTTCTATTTCCTCCTGGGGTCTGTTATAAATGGCAACCTATTCCCTACATAGTGCAGTACATTGGACCAGGGTCCATAGTGCTCTGGTCAAAAGTAATGCACTATATTAGGTTATAGAATGCCAATAGAGACACAGCCCTGGTTCTGCTGTAGGTAGGTAGGTCACTCCTTGACCTTGTGGACCAGGGTCTCCCCCAATGATTCCAGGACCTCCCGTTTGTAGTCCTCAAAGTCTCCGTCTATCTGGTTGACAGACCGGTCCTCCACCACCCACAGCTGACAGGCTGTCTCAGTGATCAGCCGGGCATCGTGGCTCACAATGATCACCGCTATGAAGGGACAACAGCAGGAAAGTGCATATTACATTACCATAATATATGAGAAACACTGATGTCAGAAGAGTCTACCAAAGGGCACTTTCAGCAGCATGCAAATTGTTTGTTGACTGCCATTTTATTTATGCCATCACTACACCAATTTCTGAGGCTACTTTCTGATCCTACATTTTAACAAAAGAAACACTCAACATCGAACAGCCTCTTATACTGTGTACATACCTCCTTTGTACTCATTGATAGCTTCTGATAAAGCGTCGATCGACTCAATGTCCAGGTTGTTAGTAGGCTCATCCAGGATGAGAACGTCAGGTTGCCGACAGGCCAGCTCAGCGAACACCACTCGGGCTTTCTGACCACCTGGATGGAGAGGAACAGAGAGAAGACATTTAGAAGAACAGATTGACACACACTGGATGATGGCGTATGTGTGTGCGCGCATGTTTCTAATCCTAACCTGATAGCTTGGAGATCTGAATGGTGTGTGCGTGGCTCTCCAGTCCGAAGCGGCCCAGACACTTCCTGCTGTCCTGGTAGGGCAGGTTGAAGTTCCTCTGGAGGTACTCTGTAGCTGCCTCCTCCATGTTCAGCTGGTCAGCATACTGCTGGTTGAAGAAGCCCACCTTCAGCCGATGGTTCTTTCTCATCTCCCCCTTGGTCTGAAAGGCAAATCAACACATTTAGTTTGACACAGTTACACCCATCAGTGCAGAAACAGGTGTTGTATTTGCATTTGTATATATAGATAATATTTGTGTTGTTTTTGTTTGAAGGGAAGCTTACTGGATTCAACCTGCCCGTGAGAAGTAGTAGTAGGGTACTCTTCCCGACTCCATTGGGTCCAACTATACAAACTGAACAAGGAAAAAGAGCTGTTTGGTATAGTATGGAGGCTAATGACCAGAAAGTCCAAATGTGCCAAATGAACATGTCCCAGGTTTGCAAACAGAAATCATTTCTACTTACTTCTAGTCTCCATGTCAATACCAAAGTCCACGTTCTTGAAGAGGGGTTTGTGTCCCTCAAAGGCAAAGTCCACACCTGAGACATACAGAGAGCAGAGGGTTAAACAGGGATATACAAAAAGTGAGAGAGGAAGAGGAAAAGAGAGGGAAAACTCACTGTGTAGTCCGAGGATGGGAGGAGAGAGAGAAGGGGGGTTAGGGAAGGTGAATTTGACAGTGTACTCTTTGGGTCGTTTGAGCAGCTCTGTTGCTTCCTGACTCTCCTCCTCCACTCCTCCCTTCTTCTTTCCCTTCGCTTGCTTCCTGGTCAGGGCCTCCTTAGTCTGCTTCTCCTAGAGAGAGAGAGAGACAGAAAACAGTGGATGATAGAAGGAGGGAGAGAGAGAGAGAGAGAGACAGACAGAAAACAGTGGATGATGGGAGAAGTACAGAGAGAGAGCGACAGACAGATCCAGGTAGAACCATGTAACTGTACTGTACTCACGGCCTGTTTGGTGGACCTCCCTCCAGCCTTGAGATCTTTGAGCTTCTTCTCCTGTTTGTCGTACTGTTTCTGGAGCTCCTTCTGCTTCTGAACGTACATCTTCTTAAACGTCACTGCGAAACGGAGAGAGAGAAACTTCAATCTATAGAACATGGATCTAACTGCAAGTGGCTCTGGATAAGAGCTCCTGCTAAATGTAAATGTGTATAGAACTATACATGTGTTGGAGTTTGTGGGGTAGGAGAAAGAATGTCCATTGCTAATAAACTCACGGTAGTTCCCTCTGTAGTAGTAAAGTTTCTGGTTGTCCAGGTGAACGATGTCAGTACACACATCGTCCAGGAAACTCTGGTCGTGAGACACGATGAGGAGAGTCTTCTTCCAGCCCTGAAGGTAGCTAGGAGGAGAGATTAACATATTAGCCATTGCAGTGGTATCATTCACAGATCCAGGGCAGAAAGGAGACCCATTGAGTAAGCAGCTGCGTGTTGTGTGGCCCTGTGAATTAAATTATATTTAAGTAAAAGGCTGCGTGTGGTATGCCCTTACTTGTTGAGCCAGATGACAGCATTGAGGTCAAGATGGTTGGTGGGCTCATCCAGCATCAGCAGGGTGGGCTCCATGAACAGAGCTCTGGTAGGAGAGAAGCTTTGAATTCATTTTCACTGTCTTTATCGACGTTTTACTTTCGTTCATTTTTATTCTCTGTAAAAGTGACTTTGTAAAAAAAAAAAAAAACTTGACCTGCAGAAGTAGCTAAAAAACAAACAATTGAAGCAATTGCCATATTGCTAAAATCAAATCCTTTCAGATCTATAGAATTGCCTAGGCAAGGCTAGGGGGTCTACAGATATAGGATCTTATTATGCAGCAACAGGAATTGAACGTTAAGTCCATAAGGTTGCTTGATCGGTGGTTAGGTTATTAGCTGGCCAAAAGTAGGTTACATGAAAAGTGCAATACTGTTAATATAACTGTGTTAGTGTGGATTTTCAGTTAATTTATTTAAATCACGAAATTCATCTGCATTTCCTGCAGTGCAGGAAAATTCTCAGCAACAAGAGTGTGATCAAATTAAGATCCTACACCTGTCCCTGGAATTCAGAGAAAAACGGTATTACCTGGCTAGTGAGACTCTCATCCTCCAGCCTCCAGAGAACTTCTTGGTAGCTCTGTTCTGCATCTCTGGGGTGAAGGAGAGACCAGCCAGGATACGACGGGCTTTAGCCTCCGCTGCTGCTGCCCCGATGATCCTCAACTCCTCGTAGACCTGGTTGAGACAGACACACAATATGTACACATGCAGTGGTTTAGTCTATTGACAGATATGACATTTCTATCTGAATGCAGCTTAAGAGACCATGACACTCTTTTTCCAGTTACCACAGTCTGAATGAAAACTTGACCCCAGCCCTGTGTTCAATAGATTATCATAGCAATTAGAAAGTGGATATTTCGCCTGGCAGATCTAAGAGTGTATTAGGGTTTAATTATGATGCTTCCCCATACCTTGTCCAGTCTCTCAGCCACGCTGTCTTCTCCTTTCTCCAGCAGAGCCTGCAGTTGTCTCTCCTCCTCTAGGAGCTTCAGACGCCTGGTGTCTGCCTTCAACACAGCCTGGACCGCTGGGGTGTCATCCGCCATTACCTCTACGGAGAGATGGAGCGCGCAACAGGGTGTTAGAGGGGGGGAAAGAGGGTCGGGGTGAAGTGAAGGGAGAAGAGGGGTAGAGAGAGAGAGGAGAGTAGAGGGAGGGAGGAGAGGAGAGGAGAAGGAGAGAGAGACAGGGGGTGGAGATAAATACAAATAGATAGAGGATAAGGGAGGGAGACAGAGAGAGAAGGTTATGATGGGGCGGGGGGTTCTTCAGAGGACAGGTGACATACCTTGCTCACAGAGCAGCACGTCAATGTTAGGAGGGATACTGAGAGCTCTGTTGGCGATATGTTTCAGGAGAGTGGTCTTCCCTTTCCCATTAGGTCCAACCAGACCGTAGCGTCTTCCTGCCACCACCAGGAGGTCTGCATTGACAAACAGCTCCTTCCCGTGAGCTGATATACTGAACCTCTCCAGCTGGAGACAAAGAGCAGCACATTAAAACCACTACAGGTGAACTCTGATAGAACTTTAGGGCTTCCAACTTGACATTCAGTAAGGAATGGTTGAAGGGACTACCTCCTCATACTCACAGTGTGCTTACAAAGAAACATTTAATAAATAAAGTGCAATGTTTCAGTTACATAGACATTCATCAGCCATTTGATGAATCCCAACAACCATTCTTCTTATGTGAGATAAGATGTTACTCTACATGACCAAAAGTATGTGGACACCTGCTTGTCAAACATCTCATTCCAAAATCATGGGCATTCCGCTAGATGTTGGAACATTGCTGCGGGGACTTGCTTCCATTCAGCCACAAGCGCATTAGTGAGGTTGGGCACTGATGTTGGGTGATTAGGCCTGGCTCGCAGTCGGCATTCAAATTCATCCCAAAGGTGTTCGATGGGGTTGAGGTCAGGGCTCGACAAACTATTTCTGTATGGACCTCACTTTGTGCACGGGGGCATTGTCATGCTGAAACAAGAACTTCCCCAAACTGTTGCCACAAAGTTGGAAGCACAGAATCGTCTAGAATGTCATTGTATGCTGTAGCATTAAGATTTCCCTTCACTGGAACTAAGGGGCCTAGCTCAAACCATGAAAGGCAGCCCCAGACCATTATTCCTCCTCCACCAAACTTTACATTTGGCACTATGCATTGGGGCAGGTAGCTTTCTCCTGGCATCCGCCAAACCCAGATTACTCCTTCGGACTGCCAGATGGTGAAGCGTGATTCATCCCTCCAGAGAACGCGTTTCCACTGCTCCAGAGTCCAATGGCGGCGGGCTTTACACCACTCCAGCCGACACTTGTCATTGCGCACGGTGATCTTAGGCTTGTGTGCGGCTGCTTGGCCATGGAAACCCATTTCATGAAGCTCCCGACAAACAGTTATTGTGCAGACTCTGCTTCCACAGGCAGTTTGGAACTCGGTAGTGAGTGTTGCAACTGAGGACAGATGATTTTTACGCGCTACGTGCTTCAGCATTCGGAGGTCCCGTTCTGTGAGCTTGTGAGGCCTACCACTTCGCGGCTGAGCCGTTGTTTTTGCGCCTAAACGTTTCCACTTCACATTAACAGCACTTACAGTTGACTGGGGCAGCTCTAGCAGGGCTGAAATTTGACGAACTGACTTCTTGGAAAGGTGGCATCCTATGACGGTGCCACATTGAAATTCACTGAACTCTTCAGTAAGGCCATTCTACTGCCAATGTTTGTCTGTGGAGATTGCATGGCGGTGTGCTCGATTTTATACACCTGTCTGCACACGTGTGGTTGAAATAGCCAAATCCACTAATTTGAAGGGGTGTCCACATACTTTTGTATATATAGTGTACTTCAGGTATGTGTAAATGTTTTTTTTTGTGCTATCGGGTTTTCCTTCAGTAAAATAACTATGTTCTATGAAGTTTTCACTACATTCTTCAGAATAAAGAAACACTAGAAGAGTCGAGATGGTCAGGTCACCTTGATATCTGATGCGTTCTCCAGCATGGCCTGTCTGGAAGACAACTCAGCCTGGGACACGGAGAAGTCTCCCTCGATGGCGTTGGCAGCACGCACACTGGCCACCTGCTTTTCATACTCAATCTAGAAACACAGACACACACTTCCAATGAATGAAAAGCTTCTTCTGTGTCTGGTTTGGCCCAAAGGCTCTCAAAAGGTCAATATTTGTATATATGGACTGGTTACCATTTTCTTTTTCTTCTTCTTCTCCTTCTTGCTCATGTTTGCAAAGGGGTCGTCACCTTTCTCCTGCTCCTGCTCTGCTATCACGTCTTCAGCACACTGACAGTAGAGAGGGAGGCAGACAGAGGGAGAGACAGTGAGTTAGGCGTTCTATGGTGGCTCTACATGCTATGTATGACCCTTCCATACAGCAGACTCAGTTTAGACAATAAACACACACCTTCATTGTGTCATCTTCGTCGTCTTCACCCTCTTCCTCATCTTCGCTGCGCGGGGGGCGAGCAGGTTTGTTCATCCTCTGAATGGGACAAGTAACACAACATTATGGTTTTACAGAAACTACCCTAACAAGAGATCAAGTGTTACTGTGACCCATATACTGTGGCCATGCATTATATTGGCCTAGATAGTTTACAGGTGTGGATATTGAGACTTAGTCACACTTCTAGTGCCTTCAGAAAGTATCCTGAATTTAAAATGAATTAAATTGAGATTTTGGGTCACTGGCCTACACACAATACCACAATGTCAAATTTATAAAAAATTAAAAGCTGAAATGTCATGAGTCAATAAGTATTTAACCCCTTTTGTTATGGAAAGCCTAAATAAGTTCAGGAGTAAAAGTTTGCTTAACAAGTCATATAATAAGTTGCATTGACTCACTGTGTGCAATAATAGTGTTTAATATGATTTTTGAATGACTACCCCATCTTTGTAACCCACACATACAATTATCTGTAAGGTCCCTCAGTCGAGCAGTGAATTTCAAACACAGATTCAACCACAAAGACCAGGGAGGTTTTCCAATGCCTCGCAAAGAAGGGCACCTATTGGTAGATGGGTAAAAAACAAAACAGACATTGAATATCCCTTTGAACATGGTGAAGTTATTTATTACACTTTGGATGATGTATCAATACACCCAGTCACTACAAAGATACAGGCGTCCTTCCTAACTAAGTTGCCGGAGAGGAAGGAAACCGCTCAGGGATTTCACCATGAGGCCAATGGTGACTCTAAAAAAGTTAGAGTTTAATGGCTGTGACAGGAGAAAACTGAGGATGGATCAACAACATCGTAGCTATTCCACAATACTAACCTAAATTGACAGAGTGAAAAGAAGGAAGCCTGTACAGAATAGAAATATTCCAAAACATGCATCCTGTTTGCAACAAGGCACTAAAGTAATACAGCAAAAAATGTGGCAAAGCAATTCACTTTTTGTCCTGAACACAAAGTGTTATGTTTGGGGCAAATCCAATACAACACATTACTGAGTACCACTCTCCATATTTTCAAGCATACTGGTGGCTGTATCATGTTATGGGTATGCTTGTCATCGGCAAGGACTGGGGAGTTTTTCAGGATAAAAAAGAAACGGAATGGAGCTAAGGTACAGGCAAAATCCTAGAGGAAAATCTGGTTCAGTCTGCTTTCCACCAGACACTGGGAGACAAATTCACCTTTCGGCAGGACAATAACCTGAAACACAAGGCCAAATCCACACTGGAATTGCTTACCAATAAGACAATGAATGTTCCTGAGTGGCCAAGTTACAGTTTTGACTTAAATCTACTTAAAAACCTATGGCAAACCTGAAAATGGTTGTCTAGCAATGATCAAGAACCAATTTGACAGAGCTTGAAGAATTTTCAGAAAAATAATGGGCAAATGTTGCAAAATCCAGGTGTGGAAAGCTCTTAGAGACTTACCCAGAAAGACTCACAGCTGTAATCGCTGCCAAAGGTGCTTCTACAAAGTATTGACTCAGGGGTGTGAATACTTATGTAAATGAGACATCTGTATTTCATTTTCAATAAATTAGCAAAAATGTCTAAAAACATGTTCTCACTTTGTCATTATGGGGTAGTGTGTATAGATGGGTGAGATTTAAAAGTAAAATGTAATCCATTTTGAATTTACGCTGTAAAACAACAAAATATGGAATAAGTCAAGGGGTATGAATACTTTCTGAAGGCACTGTATGTCGCTAACCCATGATATTTCCTATAGAATGCCATCCCTACATTCCAGAAGGAAAACTGTTTTATACAAAGTTTGTGTCGTTACCGCCAGAGCTCTTCACTCACCTTGGGCTGTTCCTTCTTGCCTTTCTTCGGCTGAGGCTTCTCGTCCTCTGCTTCATCCTCAGTTGCCTACAAAGGAAGAGTAAAAGTGAGTTTTTCTCATTTAGTTCTCAACATAATGCTGAATCCCAAATCAAGCAACCCCTAGGCTCTACTCTCTACTCCCTAGATACTCCAGTAGATCTGAAATTATTGGATCGGCATAAGCAATATTGTGAAAATTTCACCAAGCCTATCAAAAGCCTGACCTTGGGTGCTGGTTTAGCCTCTGGTTTCTTGTTCTTTTTCACAGCTTTCTTCTCATCCTCGTCTTTCTTCTCTTCCTCATCATCGGAGGGAGCCTGGATATGTAGGAAAAAGGAGAGTGAGGATCCACGTCTGGGAACAAGTGAGATCAGACACACAGTTGTATTGTGTTGAGTATTTCAGTGGGTTAGATCTGCAGATATGAGGTGTATGAGAAAGAGAAAAGTAGTGAAATAAAGTGTAGAGTGAAATAAAAAGGGAATAGATTGAGATGGGAATGTGTTAGTGAACAATTTAAAAATGTGCTGCTTTCAGGTATCAACCCTGTTTGATGGGGGGTAAGGGGGGGGGTAAAGAAAATAGTGTATAGTCGGAGAAGAAATACATTCCATCACCCACCTTGGCTTTCGGTTTTGGCTTATCTTTTTTCTTGCCCTTATACACCTTCTCAACCTCCTGTATTAAAGTATTAAAGACGCACGGACAAACACACAGATACACCAGTTCCTTAATATTAGAGATGTCCTTACACCAGAGCACAACGTCATTATGAAGAAAAAGAACATGCTTGATTCAAATCATTAGATTCTAAGTGCCTTGCAAGCCCCAACACTTCTGGCCAATGCTAATTTGTCCGACACATGTAGATGAAATGCAATGAAAGGAAATTATGTAGGAATAGGGCTGTTACGGTGACCGTATTACCATCACACCGGCGGTCACGAGTCATGACCGCAGTCAAATTCCATGTGACCATTTAGTCACCGTAACTAGGTTTCTCCAAAAACTGCGCTCTGATGCTGCAAATGTCATTAGTAGCCTACTAAACTTGCTAACTGCCAGTCGCTAATGGCCTGGCACTGAGCGATCTATTGTCCCTCTAATCACGCCGACATCAATGCAAATCAAATCGAAAATCAAATCAAACACTTCATGATGGCCCATGAGCTCATGTTGCGCAACATTTCTATAGGCTATAGGCTATGCAATTGCGTGAGCAAACAGAGTTTTGATGGCCTCTATTAAAAAGAGGATCCCATCAGCTTCCTATAGGCTAGCCCTACTATATTTATTTCTCTATTTATTTATTTTTGCCCTGCCCCTGTTCTGACAGGTGCATGATAATGGTCCATTCTATATCAAAACTAATTTCACACATATTATTTAGTATATATGAAGACAAGATTAAACTAAAAATAGTCTGATGGGTGACATTATCATTTGTGAATGATGCCCAGCATGTGCAGTAAGGCAAGAAACAGCACGCCTTTTTTTTGTGACTTTCAAATAATAGTCACACACATCATGTAGCCTAGCCCATAGGCCTATCTGTTTTGATAAAGTTTGTATCACGACTAAAGTGGCCAAATAACTCCAAACGTAGCCTATAGGCCTAGGACACCTGGAACATGGTTAGAGAGCACATAGCCTACAGAGCCTAGTGAAACATGTGCTTTTATAAGCCCTGCCATTGCGCAATCGCATGTGAAAACAGAGTTTTTACTGGCCACTATTTAAAAGAGGATCCCAGCTTTCTCGTACTCCTATATTTATTGCTCAATTCTTAGAATTAAGCACATTAATCCGTTTTACAACCTGGCAAACGTATGCGGCGTGCGAGTTAAGTTTGGGGAAGCTCATTTCCACCATAAAAATGCACCTTTATAATAAAGCATTCCATGCATCATCGCATTTGCAAACTTATGTAAGATAGCGTACTATTCATAATGTGATGAGTAGATTGGATAGTCATAATATATACTACCGTTCAAAAGTTTGGGGTCACATAGAAATGTCCTTCTTTTGGAAAAAGTCCATTAAAATAACATAAAATTGATCAGAAATACAGTGTAGACATTGTTAATGTTGTAAATGGCTATTGTAGCTGGAAACGGCTGATATTTTATGGAAAATCTACATAGGCGTACAGAGGCCCATTATCAGCAACCATCAGACCTGTGTTTCAATGGCACGTTGTGTTTGCTAATCCAAGTTTATCATTTTAAAAGGCTATAGTCCCCTGTAGCTCAGTTGGTAGAGCATGGAGCTTGCAACGCCAGGGTTGTGGGTTCGTTTCCCATGGGGGGCCAGTATGAAAATGTATGCACTCACTAACTAAGTCGCTCTGGATAAGAGCGTCTGCTAAATGACTAAAAATGTAAAATGTAAAAATGTAATTGATCATTAGAAAACCCTTTTGCAATTATGTTAGCACAGCTGAAAACTGTTGTGCTGATTAAAGAAGCAATAAAACTGGCCTTCTTGAGACTAGTTGAGTATCTGGAGCATCAGCAATTGTGGGTTCGATTACAGGCTCAAAAGGGCCAGAAACAAATAACTTTCTTCTGAAAATCCTCGTCAGTCTATTCTTGTTCTGAGAAATGAAGGCTATTCCATGCGAGAAATTGCCAAGAAACTGAAGATCTTGTACAACGCTGTGTACTCCTCCCTTCACAGAACAGCACAAACTGGTTCTAACCAGAATAGAAAGGGGAGTGGGAGGCCCCGGTGCACAACTGACCAAGAGGACAAATACATTAGAGTGTCTAGTTTGAGAAACAGACGCCTCACAGGTCCTCAACTGGCAGCTTCATTAAATAGTACCCGCAAAACACCAGTCTCAAAGTTTGAAGGACACAATTATTATTTATATTAAAAAACATTATTTCTAACCTTGTCAATGACTACATTTCCTATGCATTTTGCTATATTTCCTATTCAAACTCATTTCATGTATGTTTTCATGGAAAACAAGGACATTTCTAAGTGACCCCAAACTTTTAAACGGTAGTGTAACTCAATCACTGTTCGCAAAAGAAGACCGTTCAATGCATGGCTGAGTGCGTAGTGTAGGCCTAGGCTATATCAGATACGTTTATTATTTCTTTGCATGTGGCCTTTTATAAACACATTTCATGCAATTCTACTACACTTTATATGACTGGAGATATTAGCAACATATTTTTTAATACGACAAATTACAGGGTAGCCTACTCTGCTGACACTGACAAACAGATCAATAAAAACAACGTCCATATAATAGGCCTATGAGAAGGGGAGACACAAATAGAATATGACGTCCATCTAAACTGGAGAAGGAAATTGTCAAAATAAATCAACAAATATTATTAGCACTAACCCAACAATGATAAATGGTGAATATGCGCAGTGCACAATCACCAGGGATATTGCCGATGCTCTCCGCTGGTGCCAATAAGATAGGCTATACTGTGGTTCGCTCAATTAAATTGAGAATTTTGATAACTAAAAGACAGATTAGTATTTTCATTGTCTTCTCTTTACAGCAATAATCATTTGCTTCCCAAACTGTTTTCCTGCGATAGTATTTTGAAATATTGCGATATGCCTGGCTTGGCCTCTCTACTTTTCACAGACAGTCGCAACTCAACAATAATCTGCCCCAATTGCATGCGCTGCCTTTCCTTCCGACTGTAGGCAATGCGATTTAAAACAATCCACTTTTTTTTTTGAAGCTAATTATCCTCTGTGGCCAAATCATGCTTTAGTAGCCTATTTTGATTCGTTTTATATATTTCTGTAGAAACAGGAGTAGGCTAATTAGGCTATATAATTTTGGCAATTTAATTACATTTACTTTAGGAAAAGCTTCCCCTAGCCTTATGGATGCGCTGCCTATGCTTGCATATTAAAAACGTAACAGCACGTAATCGTTTTCTTTGTGGGGCATTCTAAATAAAAAATAATTCCACCCGTAGGCATATTATCAAGTGCTTGTCAAATTGTGAATGAGAGACTGATGAAGTGTGTGCAGCCTGTGCAAGAAACAGAGCAGAGCTCATGCCTTTCATGTAACTTTTTTCAAATCATCATTAGTCGCATCATGCAGCCTTAGAATGTATAAAAAAATCAAGACATATAGCCTAACGTTTGTATCAGAACTAAAGTTGAATAATAACAATAATTAAGAATATCTGTTTCTTTGTTAACTGCTCAACACAGAATAGTCGCATGTGCGCACTTCCTTTCTATTTTCTTAAACTATGTTCAATTGTATTCTTCATACTATAATATAATGCCATAGAATTCTAAGCAAATCTTGTCTAAATGAACTAGGTGTAGCCCACAGCCATATGGCATGGCTAGATCAGGGCCTACCATAAGGACAACTCAGGGTATGCTATTCTGTTCTTCTGAAATAGGCTACATTTTCTTCATATTATGTTTCTTTAGACCTGTCTAAAATAAACAATGGATTAATGTGATGGTGTGGGCTATATTAAATCGATTTATTAAACTTTTTTTTATGTAGATGTTCCAACGGTTTTCATCAGTGGCTTGTAGGCTATGCGTGGAAGCCAGGAGATGCTAAACGTGTTTATGTTAATTAATGGTCATGAGACCGGCAGTTATTTGCACGACAATCACCAGCTGACAAAATGTCATGACCGCCACAGCCCTATGTAGGAATCACTAAGAATATGGATGTGAACATGTGTAGCTATTATTGTGAATGTGTGATGAAATCCAAAAGAGAAGACAGTAGAAAAGGAACAGGAAGGAACAGTACAAGGAAGGGTGGGATGGAATGGGTGGATGAATTAGTAAACAGCAACACAAACACATTCTAAAAGCTCCCTGGACCTCTAAAACATGAGGTTAGTATCAATAGAATCAACATTCAGATTTAGAAGAACACGACACAAACATAAGAAACAGACCCCACGCACCTTCTTCATCAGTCTCTCATCATCATCATCATCACCATCATCATCCTCCTCACTGTCTCCCTGACTGAGAGCTGCAAAGATGTTCCCACCCTGAGACAACAAATACAATTTAAAAGTGGATTATAGCGTATTCTACCCCCAAAATGTAATAGAACAGAGTGATCAAGACTGTTAAGACTGTCGATGTAGTGATCAAGACTGTTGCATGCACAACATGCTTACCTTATTTCCCTTGCCTTTTCCGGAGGCCACAACTGGGATGAGAGAGAAAGAGAGCGAGCGAAGTTGATGAAAGGCTAGCTAGGATATCAACACTGAACATTTCCGGCTTGAAATGTAGACATTTGTTTGACAGACTAAGCAGTCAACTTACCCTCCTCTTCCTCTTCCTCGCTGGCTTGCACTGACAGCTTCTTCAGTTTCTCCATCATATCCTCGTCATCATCGTCTCCCTCTCCACCTCTACCTTTCCGCCGGTCTTTCTTTTTCTTCTGAGGCTGAGAGCAAAATAGATTATATTGGACAGGCATTACGGTTTACATGATAAATACTAGGGCTAGGTATTAGCAGGAAGGGACATCACGATACATATCACAATTCTATATACACTACCGTTCAAAAGTTTGGGGTCACTTAGAAATTTCCTTGTTTTCCATGAAAACATACATGAAATGAGTTTGAATAGGAAATATAGCAAAATGCATAGGAAATGTAGTCATTGACAAGGTTAGAAATAATGATTTTTAATTGAAGTAATAATTGCGTCCTTCAAACTTTGCTTTCGTCAAAGAATCGTCCATTTTCAGCAATTACAGCCTTGCAGACCTTTGGCATTCTAGTTGTCAATTTGTTGAGGTAATCTGAAGAGATTTCACCCCATGCTTCCTGAAGCACCTCCCACAAGTTGGATTGGCTTGATGGGCACTTCTTACGTACAGTGGGGAGAACAAGTATTTGATACACTGCCGATTTTGCAGGTTTTCCTACTTACATAGCATGTAGAGGTCTGTAATTTCTATCATAGGTACACTTCAACTATGAGACGGAATCTAAAACAAAATCCCAGAAAATCACATTGTATGATTTTTAAGTAATTAATTTGCATTTTATTGCATGACATAAGTATCTGATACATCTGAAAAGCAGAACTTAATATTTGGTACAGAAACCTTTGTTTGCAATTACAGAGATCATACGTTTCCTGTAGGTCCAGGTTTGCACACACTGCAGCAGGGATTTTGGCCCACTCCTCCATACAGACCTTCTCCAGATCCTTCAGGTTTCGGGGCTGTCGCTGGGCAATACGGACTTTCAGCTCCCTCCAATGATTTTCTATTGAGTTCAGGTCTGGAGACTGGCTAGGCCACTCCAGGACCTTAAGATGCTTCTTACGGAGCCACTCCTTAGTTGCCCTGGCTGTGTGTTTCGGGTCGTTGTCATGCTGGAAGACCCAGCCACGACCCATCTTTAATGCTCTTACTGAGGGAAGCAGGTTGTTGGCCAAGATCTGCGATACATGGCCCCATCCATCCTCCCCTCAATACAGTGCAGTCATCCTGTCCCCTTTGCAGAAAAGCATCCCCAAAGAATGATGTTTCCACCTCCATGCTTCACGGTTGGGATGGTGTTCTTGGGGTTGTACTCATCCTTCTTCTTCCTCCAAACACGGCGAGTGGAGTTTAGACCAAAAAGCTCTATTTTTGTCTCATCAGACCACATTACCTTCTCCCATTCCTCCTCTGGATCATCCAGATGGTCATTGGCAAACTTCAGACGGGCCTGGACATGCACTGGCTTGAGCAGGGAGACCTTGCGTGCGCTGCAGGATTTTAATCCATGACGGTGTAGTGTGTTACTAATGGTTTTCTTTGAGACTGTGGTCCCAGCTCTCTTCAGGTCATTGACCAGGTCCTTCCGTGTAGTTCTGGGCTGATCCCTCACCTTCCTCATGATCATTGATGCCCCACGAGGTGAGATCTTGCATGGAGCCCCAGACCAAGGGTGATTCACCGTCATCTTGAACTTCTTCCATTTTCTAATAATTGCGCCAACAGTTGTTGCCTTCTTACCAAGCTGCTTGCCTATTGTCCTGTAGCCCATCCCAGCCTTGTGTAGGTCTACAATTGTATCCCTGATGTCCTTACACAGCTCTCTGGTCTTGGCCATTGTGGAGAGGTTGGAGTCTGTTTGATTGAGTGTGTGGACAGGTGTCTTTTATACAGGTAACGAGTTCAAACAGGTGCAGTTAATACAGGTATTGAGTGGAGAACAGGAGGGCTTCTTAAAGAAAAATTAACAGGTCTGTGAGAGCCGGAATTCTTACTGGTTGGTAGGTGATCAAATACTTATGTCATGCAATAAAATGCAAATTAATTACTTAAAATTCATACAATGTGATTTTCTGGATTTTTGTTTTAGATTCCGTCTATCACAGTTGAAGTGTACCTATGATAAAAATTACAGACCTCTACATGTTTTGTAAGTAGGACAACCTGCAAAATCTGCAGTGTATCAAATACTTGTTCTCCCCACTGTACCATACGATCAAGCTGCTCCCACAACAGCTCAATATGGTTGAGATCTGGTGACTGTGCTGGCCACTCCATTATAGACAGAATACCAGCTGACTGCTTCTTCCCTAAATAGTTATTGCATAGTTTGGAGCTGTGCTTTGGGTCATTGTCCTGTTGTAGGAGGAAATTGGCTCCAATCAAGCACCGTCCACAGGGTATGGCATGGCGTTGCAAAATGGAGTGATAGCCTTCCTTCTTCAAGATCCCTTTTACCCTGTACAAATCTCCCACTTTACTACCCCCAAAGCACCCCCAGACAATCACATTGCCTCCACCATGCTTGACAGATGGCATCAAGCACTCCTCCAGCATCTTTTCATTCGGTCTGCGTCTCACAAATGTTCTTCTTTGTGATCCGAACACCTCAAACTTCGATTTGTCTGTCCATAACACTCTTTTCCAATCTTCCTCTGTCCAGTGTGTGTTCTTTTGCCCATTTTAATATTTTATTTTTATTGGCCAGTCTGATATATGGCTTTTCCTTTGCAACTCTACCTAGAAGGTCAGCATCCCAGAGTCGCCTCTTCACTGTTGACGTTGAGACTGGTGTTTTGCGGGTACTATTTAATGAAGCTGCCAGTTGAGGACCTGTGAGGCGTCTGTTTCTCAAACTAGACACTAATGTATTTGTCCTCTTGCTCAGTTGTGCACCGGGGCCTCCCACTCCCCTTTCTATTCTGGTTAGAGCCAGTTTGCGCTGTTCTGTGAAGGGAGTAGTACACAGTGTTGTACGAGATCTTCAGTTTCTTGGCAATTTCTCGCATGGAATAGTCTTAATTTCTCAGAACAATAATAGACTGACGAGTTTCAGAAGAAAGTTCTTTGTTTCTGGCCATTTTGAGCCTGTAATCGAACCCATAATTGCTGATGCTCCAGATACTCAACTAGTCTCAAGAAGGCCAGTTTTAATGCTTCTTTAATCAGCAAAACAGTTTTCAGCTGTGCTAACATAATTGCAAAAGGGTTTTCTAATTATCAATTAGCCTTTTAAAATGATCAACTTGGATTAGTAAACACAATGTGGCATTGGAACACAGGACTGGTGGTTGCCGATAATGGGCCTCTGTACGCCTATGTAGATATTCCCAAAAAAAATCAGCCGTTTCCAGCTACAATAGCCATTTACAACATTAACAATGTCTACACTGTATTTCTGATCAATTCGATGTTATTTTAAATGGACAAAAAAAAGAAGCTTTTCTTTCGAAAACAAGGACATTTCTAAGTGACCCCAAACTTTTGAACGGTAGTGTATATATTTTTCATATTTATTTATTTAACCTTTATTTGACTAGGCAAGTCAGTTAAGAACAAATTCTTATTTACAATGACGCCCTACACCGGCCAAACCCGCACGACGCTGGGCCAATTGTGCACCGCCCTATGGGACTCCCAATCACGGCCGGTTGTGATACAGCCTGGAATCGAACCAGGGGGTCTGTAGTGACGCCTGAAGCACAGAGATGCAGTGCCTTAGACCGCTGCGCCACTCGGGAGCCATATATACAGTGCATTCGGAAAGTATTCAGACCCCTTCACTTTTTCCACAATTTGTTACTTTACAGCCTTATTCTAAAATTGATTAAATAAATGTTTTCCCTCATCAATCTACACACAATACCCCATAATGACAAAGCAAAAACAGGTGTTTAGAATAAAAAACTGAAATACCTTATTTACATAAGTATTCAGACCCTTTGCTATGAGACTCGAAATTGAGCTCAGGTGCATCCTGTATCCATTGATCCTCCTTGAGATGTTTCTACAACTTGATTGGAGTCCACTTGTGGTAAATTCAATTGATTGGACATCATTTGGAAAGGCACACACCTGTCTATATAAGGTCCCACAGTTGACAGTGTATGTCAGAGCAAAAACCAAGCCATGAGGTCGAAGGAATTGTCCGTAGAGCTCAGAGACAGGATTGTGTCGAGGCAAAGATCTTGGGAAGGGTTTCAAAACATTTCTGCAGCATTGAAGGTCCCCAAGAACATAGTGGCCTCCATCATTCTTAAATGGAAGAAGATTGGAACCACCAAGACTCTTCCTAGAGCTGGCCACCCGGCCAAACTGAGCAATCGGGGGAGAAGGGCCTTGGTCAGGGAGGTGACCAAGAACCCGATGGTCACTCTGACAGAGCTCCAGAGTTCTTCTGTGGAGATGGGAGAACCTTCCAGAATGACAACCATCTCTCTGCAGCACTCCACTAATCAGTCCTTTATGGTAGAGTGGCCAGACGGAAGCCACTACTCAGTAAAAGGCACGACAGCCCGCTTGGAGTTTGCCAAAAGGCACCTAAAGGACTATCAGACCATGAGAAACAAGATTCTATGTTCAGATGAAACCAAGATTGAACTCTGGCCTGAATGCCAAGCATCACGTCTGGAGGACACCTGGCACCATCCCTACGGTGAAGCATTGTGGTGTCAGCATCATGCTGTGGGGATGTTATTCAGCGGCAGGGACTGGGAGACTAGCCAGCATCGAGGGAAAGATGAACGGAGCAAAGTAGAGAGATCCTTGATGAAAACCTGCTCCGGAGCGCTCAGGACCTCAGACTAGGGCGAAGGTTAACCTTCCAACAGGACAACGACCCTAAGCACACAGCCAATACAACACAGGAGTGGCTTCAGGACAAGTCTCTGAATGTCCTTGAGTGGCCCAGACTTGAACCCGATCAAACATCTCTGGAGAGACCTGAAAATAGCTGTGCAGCGATGCTCCCCATCCAACCTGACAGAGCTTGACAGGATGGGGGAAAACTCCCCAAATACAGGTGTGCCAAGCTTGTAGTGTCATACCCAAGAAGAATCAAGGCTGTAATCCCTTCCAAAGGTGCTTCAACAAAGTACTGAGTAAAGGGTCTGAATAATTATGTAAATAGATGTCTGTTTTTTATTTTTAATCTATTTGCAAAAATGTCTAAAAAACAGTTTTTGCTTTGTCATTATGGGATATTGTGTGTAGTTTGATGAGGGGAAAAAAACAATTTAATCAATTTTAGAATTAGGCTGTAACGTAAGAAAATGTGGAAAGAGTCAAGGGGTCTGAATACTTTCTGAATGCACTGTGTATTATATATATATATATATATATATATATATATATATATATATATATATATATATATATATATATATATATATATATATATATATATATATATATATAATGGTTATCTATGTATTGTAGATTCAACACTGCAAGCTAGCTACCATTCTGGCTAGTAGTGGCTACATATAACCAACCTCCCCAACCTCTTCAAGCTCGTCTGCTGTCTTTCAAGAGAGCAAATTGGGTGGGAAGGGGGAAAAAAACGTCATAATTATGGAATAGGTGGATTTATTCATGTCAATATATCACAGGACGTTGTGTTATTGATACAGTATTGCAAAAAGTAGTAATCCACCTGAAAATGGCCTATATAATATCTCTGTAGTAGTTAAGGAATATAATTACCTGCTTTCCTTGAGTGTCCTTCAGCACTGGTTCATCCTCCTTCTCAGTTTTGTTATCTGTGGCCAGCTCATCAAAGAACTGTGTGAGAGCAATGTTGACACATTTTATTAAATGTTCACATTTAGGATTACATTTTATTTCACGCCACATTCAATTAACTCAAAATATCGACAAGAGGTATAACTACTCACACTCTTCTTCCCCTTCTTATCCTTCTTTCCTTTCTTTACTGATTTTTCTGAAGAGAGGGGAGATAAAATGTAGGTATAAAGATGAGCAAGTTGGTCATCAACATATGGATGCACTGAGTGACAAAAAGAGTGGCCAAATGAGCCAGAGGGGAGGCAACGCCTGTTAAAAGGGGAGCATAGGGGTGGAGCATTTCCAGAATGACTTTTGGCAACACAGCAGTTCTTCTAACAATGCATACTAGCTATGACCTAGCTAGCTAACTAACTAGCTAGCCTTCATGACTTCAATGAGAAATTAATAACTAGGTCCCCTGTAGCTCAGTTGGTAGAGCATGGCACTTGCTTGTGGGTTCGTTTCCCACGGGGGGACAGTATGAAAAATGTATGCACTCACTAACTGTAAGTCGCTATGGATAAGAGCGTCTGCTAAATGACTAAAATGTAAATGTAGTTATGACCCTGAGTTGATTATTCTTCCACAAACGACCCCTTTCACTATTTTAAATGTTGAGGTGTCTCTACTTGACTGTCAAGTAGAGAGAACAAGGAATAATTTGTCTGACACAATTCCAAGGCATTAATATGGCATTGCATCATTTTCACAACATTGATAGAAAGCTAGTTAGCTAACTAACGTAGCTTCCAGCCAGCTAGTTAACCATCACTAATGTCACACTATGCTGTCAAAATACACCATATCGTATGACAGCCATGACCGTTACTTGTTTATCAAAGATCACTCACTGAGGCACATTAGCTAGCTAACAACTTTTTTTTATCTTAGCGAACAGTCTATTGCAACGGCTGGAAAGGATTCAGCTGTAACCGTTAGCTTAGTTGCTAGCAGCAATTAGCTACCTGCCGCCGCTGGTGGTGGTGCTGTTCCCTCTTCTCCTTCCCATTCTGCGTCTTCTTTCGCTTTCTTTGGCATTTTCGGCTATTTCTACGGATATTAACAGAAAACCAACGACTTTGTCTTAAAAAAATAACTTAAACCGGTGCTAAGAGTGGCTGTCAGAGAAGAACAACTATTTATTTTATCACCACACATGCGGCCTGAGATTTTTCCACTCGATGATGTAGCGAGTAGCGACAGCACCACTGAGTTTCAGTCGCCGGTTGACAGGTGAATAATGAGTGAAGCAATATTTCACAGCGCCACCTGTAGGTCTGTTACAGAATTGCAGTCTCTTGCGAGCAAAAAAGCTTTTAATTTTAAAATAATACGTTTTTTTGCATGCATAATACGTTTTTTGCATGCATAGGATAGGTCTTACAGAATTATATATTTTCTCACTATATGGCTGGAAAAGTTTCATTGAAAAAGTAGTCAAGAAAAATACCTACACATTTTTTTTACAGCAGACTTCGATGTATTACTATTATATATATATATATATATATATATATATACATATAAAATATTGCCTATGGTTATATAACATTTGTTGATAACGATTAATATCGATTTATTCATTCTGCATCTAAGGATATATGCATTCTCCACCAATCAGCGCTACGCAGGTGTATGACGTGTTGGGTGTTTTCTTTCTTCTAGAAACGTTCCTACGCTGGCGTGAGGCGTGTTGCTGCTGCAGGACAAGGACATTAGTACATGGAATGACATTTGTGTAACGTTTGATAACTTCCAATTTCGAAATATTACGTGGGATATCAAAGTAAAACACCTGACTTGGAGGATTATTGTCTTACTATCTGGTCATTGCTAAACTGACTAATAGCAGTTTCGATCCAATTCGCTTCTGACACAGCAGGTATGCATGCTGCTAACGTTAGCTAACCCAATGTTGTGCTAATCTTAAGGAGTGTGTTAACCATGGTGATCTAACTGCTCGCTTATCAACTAACTAACTAGGAAGCGAGCTAACGTTAGCTTGCGTTTTCTAACTAGATTGAGGGGTCACTATATTCATTAATCAATTAATGTATTTCCATACATACCAACTTCAAAGTTGAAGCATGGTTCATTTGTTTCTGGTCGTGTCTGCAAGATTGTGTCAATCAAACCAACAAATCCCATTGGGTTACCAACTGTTGTAAATCAGCTCGAGCTCATGTTAATAACGTCTAAAATGGGGAAATGGTACGTCATAGTATTGTATATCATTGAAACTACGAGAAGGAGCTGTGCTTGCAGTGTATTCTGCCTCTACAATCATTAGTGAATATCGGTTGTCTAACCTTATGACAAGAAGTCAACAAATATTGATCCGGTTAACAGTACACTGCGGAGGCCGTTTACGGTATATCTATGTAATGTATTAAGGTCACGGTTCTAGAGTTGTAGAAGAAACTAAACGAAATTCGCTCCTAATTATGGGTGGTTGTCGAGTTCAAATGAAGCAAATGACAGTGTCTTATTGGAAAGACTTCTGAGTAGCAATTATGATCTTGTGGTTTGCTGTTTACACCACTTACTGTCATATGCTACTGACATAGCTTTTTCGCGCTCCAAAAGAGCTTTCAAGTAGGGTCAAAGTTAAAGAGGACAGACATGCATCAAGTCTGTTGCTCCTAGCACTCTGAAGACCGTGTTTGTTGTGTCGATGTTATGTTCATTCAGCTAAAAGTTGAATAGTCAAAAACTGAATCTGAAGTGGACATTTGAAAATGTCTTGAATAATTCCCACCTCATTGAAGTTCTCTTCCATATGGCAATATTATCTCATTAGAACTTGGGGGTTTTGTTTTCACTTTTACAAATACTGTCTGTGAAATTTCATGGATGCCAGATCTATCTGTCCTTCGTCATGGTATAGGCATACATGTATGTGTCATGCGTACCCTATGTATGCCTGTCTGGCATGGCAGGGAATGATGGTAGTATATAGGTCTTGATTTACAGTCTAGCATTCTACGCATGAACTCACAACTGTTCCTTGAGTAGCCTACACATGCACACAACAGGCCATATGATCATATGGACATATCATTGAGATGATGGTCTAAAAATGACTGTTCACCCTCAACTGCCCACCCTAACCCCTTCTCTTCATCTAGATGTTTTATTGGGATTGATAGGGTAACGAGAAGATAAAGAGCTGGTCCTTCCTTGGGGTTGCTGTGGAATGGTGGTGTGGTGACTGTCTGGGGTGTCCCCTACATGCCCCTGCCCCTGGTGATTGGAGTTACATATACCCCCTGTTTGTGAATGGCTACTTGTAGAGGGGGCATCGCCTTGTGGGTGGGGTGTGTGAGGAGCCATGGCAGCAGGCAACCAGTCAAGCAACAGTGCTGGAGTCTTGCTCAGGTATTGTCTTGACAGACAGGTTTACATTCATTAAATATTTGGATAAGAGCAAGGCTGGATCCAGATCTGTTACAGATCTGGGACCAGGCTATATTAAGAGCACCTTATCGAAAATCTTTACTTGTCCTATGTGAATTTGCAGGCGCTGGATGTGCAGTGGAGTGGACAGATCCGGTCGCTCAGCAGCGTGTCGTGGGCCCTGGTTCCCCCCAACAGTCTGAGGTACCAGAACATCAAGCAGCTGGCCCTGTCACACCCCTTCCACCATGCCAGCCAGGGCCAACCTCACAGCCAGAGGCCCCCGGACCTGGACGAGGACTGGGAAGAGACTGTCAGCCTGTGTGTGCTGGTGCAGCCTGGTCCTGTTGAGTGTGATGGCCAGCACACCCTGGTGGAGGTGCCTCTATTTGGGCAGATTAAACTAGGTGAGCTTCTGGCTCCGGGAGGACTCAGTAGGCCCGTGGAGTTCCTCTTCCCCCTAACCACGGTGGACGGGAGCCGAGAGGATGACATCAGCATTGGGACGACTAAGGTTCAGGCAAGAGGTTCCAAGATGATGATGAACGAGGGAGAGACGGAAACAGAAAAGAGGGAGAGAGGATCATTCCGGAGCCTTTTTGAGACGGAAGGATGTCCCGCTCCATTTATGTATGGATCTAGATTCTACTGCTTCCACTGTCCAGGGATGGAGCCGTTGCCTGGTTACGGGAACAAATCTGGCCATATGATTGGACTAGAGAAGGAGTTGTCACTGTTGCTCCACACCTCTCTGTATAGTAGCTACACAGAGAGAGAGACAGTGCAGGAGGGTCACAGAGAGAAGGAGAACGAGGAGAAACTGGCATTGATGTATGAAAAGCTGAGGATTGAGGTAAGAGAGGAGAAGAGGGGTTGGTTTGTTAGGGGATGGCTGTTTGATGGCATACAGTGCATTTGGAGAGTATTCAGACCCCTTGACTTTTTCCACATTTTGTTACATTACAGCCTTATTCTAAAATTTATTCAATAAATTTAAATACTCATCAATCTATACACAATACCCCATAATGACAAATGTATAAAAAATATAAATACCTTATTTAAATAAGTATTCAGACCCTTTGCTATGAGACTCGAAATTGAGCTCAGCTGCATCCTGTTTCCATTGATCATCCTTGAGATGTTTCTACAACTTGATTGGAGTCCACCTGTGGTAAATTCAATTCATTGGACATGATTTGGAAAGGAACACACCTGTCTATATAAGGTCTCACAGTTGACAGTGTATGTCAGAGCAAAAACCAAGCCATGAGGTCGAAGGAATTGTCCGTAGAGCTCCGAGACAGGATTGTGTCGAGGCACAGATCTTGGGAAGGGTACCCAAAAATGTCTGCAGCCTTGAAGGTCCCGAAGAACACAGTGGCCTCCATCATACTTAAATGGAAGAAGTTTGGAACCACCAAGACTCTTCCTAGAGCTGGCCGCCTGGCCAAACTGAGCAATCGGGAGAGAAGGGCCTTGGTCAGGGAGATGACCAAGAACCCGATGGTCACTCTTACAGAGCTCCAGAGTTCTTCTGTGGAGATGGGAGAACCTTCCAGAAGGACAACAATCTATGCAGCACTCCACCAATCAGGCCTTTATGGTTGAGTTGCCAGACGGAAGCCACTCCTCAGTAAAAGGCACATGACAGCCCGCTTGGAGTTTGCCAAAAGGCACCTAAAGGACTCCGACCATGAGAAACAAGATTATCTGGTCTGATGAAACCAAGATTGAACTCTTTGGCCTGAATGCCAAGCGTCACGTCTGGAGGAAACCTGGCACCATCCCTACGGTGAAGCATGGTGGTGTCAGCATCATGCTGTAGGGATGTTTTTCAGCGGCAGGGACTGGGAGACCTGTCAGGATCGAGGCAAAGATGAACGGAGCAAAGTACAGAGAGATCCTTGATGAAAACCTGCTCCAGAGCACTCAGGACCTCAGACTGGGGCGAAGGTTCACCTTCCAACAGGACAACGACCCTAAGCACACAGCCAAGACAACGCAGGAGTGGCTTCCGGACAAGTCTCTGAATGTCCTTGAGTGGCCCAGCCAAAGCCCGGACTTGAACCCGATCGAACATCTCTGGAGAGATCTGAAAATAGCTGTGCAGCGATGCTCCCCATCCAACCGGACAGAGCTTGAGAGGATCTGCAGAGAAGAATGGGAGAAACTCCCCAAATACAGGTGTGCCAAGCTTGTAGCGTCATACCCAAGAAGACTCAAGGCTGTAATCGCTGCCAAAGGTGTTTCAACAAAGTACTGAGTAAAGGGTCTGAATTTAGCAAAAATGTCTAAAAACATGTTTTTGCTTTGTCATTATAGAGTATTGTGTTTAGATTGGTGAGGGTTTTTTCTTTTTTTAAATCCATTTTAGAATAAGGCTGTAACGTAACAAAATGTGGAAAAAGTCAAGGGGTCTGAATACTTTCCGAATGCACTGTAGAGTGCTATTTAGTTAATAGTATTGATGATCACTTGTTTGATTTGCAGCTTCCTAGTTTCTTTGTGAAGAGTCATGACTACACCATGTACACAAATGATATCGAGTTCGTCAACTGTATTCTAAATGCCAAGACCAGGTAAATGCTACTTTGTCTACTTAATAGCAGTTTCTTACCTGAAATGAAATGGAATTGACCCGAACCCTGAAATGTATACATATGTAACTTCACGCGTATACACCCCCATAGTAGGTCTATATTATAATACAGCTATACTGTGTCCATCTGTCCTCTAGGGGCAGAGTTCTGTACCAGCTGAGCCTGTCTCTGTGGAGGCTGCTGTGTCTCTGTTACTATGCTGAGGCCCGGTTAGAGGTACTGAAGCTGACCAAGCACCCAGAGGACAGGACCATCAAGGCCAGATGGAGGGTAAGAGGACTGCCCTTCGTCTCTCTGCTGCTGAGATTCTACCGCAAGGACAAAACTGACCTCTACAGGTACAGAAACCTGACTGGGATCTGTTTAATTTTACACAATGTTCAGATAGAAATGTATTGATTTGATTTGGTATTGTGTGGAACGGATAGTGTTTCTGGTCAGTGTTTCTCTTCACTGTTAATTAATTCTCTATGATCATTCATACTCTAATGAACACGGTCTTTCAACAGGTCATATGATGCATTCTCTACCTTCTACCTTGGCCATGATGGACTCATACATTGTCACAAAGTGGAAAAAGTAAGTGACCCTGTGGTGTTCTGTCTCCTCTAACTCTGAAATAGAAATGCCTACAAATAACTAAGAAATACCCTCAGATTCTGTGCTTTGCCTAAACTGATCACCTCAAACTTGCTGAGTATTGTTTTCCCGTCTTCCTCCAGGTGATGAAGGCCCAGCCGCCCATCCTGCCCGGGGTGACCACTCTGTTAGCGGGAGCCCTCGTGGCCCTGGGGGTCCAGGAGCACCGGCCGGCCCTCAACCTCCTGCCCCCCCTGCTCTCCTCCCTCCGACAAGACAGAGACTGAGAGAAACGGAGAGAAAGGAGGGTCTGGAGGAACAAGCATGTGTGTACCATGAGAGGAGTAACGGAACAAGAGGGAGAAACACGCAATCAGTGTTGTTAAGGAAAGAAACAAGTTTAACCCTGTTCACCCGTACAACGTTTTTCTCCTCCACAACTGTCCAAAACCATGCTCTCTCAGGACTCCCACAGCAATAGAATAGCAGCTACTACTTTATTTAATATGCAATCCAGTTAATATGCAATCCAGGACTTCAGTTTATCCAATAAGTCGAGTCGGTACCTTGAGTTGGTTCCTTGTTAACACACAAACAAACGATTGCATAGCACTTGTGTGACGTTGAACCGCTCTCTGGGCCTATACGCTCACACTACATAGCCTGCTACTCGTACAAGTGTCTGCTAAATGGCATATATTATTGGACAAGACTGTTAAATGCAACAACAACAAAAAAAAGCATTGTTGAAAAATATTTGATGCCTGATTAACATTTAAGTTAAAGTTAAATGGATGAGTCATTATTGAAATCAATCAGTCATTTTGTGTTTAATGTGCCCTCAGCCTATGGCAGTCGAGTGACCTGGGAACTGGGCACACATCTGTCACTGGTTTCCTTTGAATACAGTTGTCACTGATGAATGCTTTGTTGGTGTAACAGTTGGCACACTGCCCAAGCAACCCACGGAACCCCGTATTGAGGCCAGGAGTCTTATATGGAGAGACTAGACCCCATTCTATATAGCCAGTTGGCCCGGCTATTATCTATGGCCTCCCACCATGATTCAATGTGGGCCTTTTTCTAACAGACCCTCTGATCTCAGTGTACCAGTGGAAAGTCATTGAATAGGTTGCTTTATGCCACATGGATGCTAATATGAATGCATGATGATGTCTGTCCCTGTACGAACTTCACTAAAATACTTTTATTTTGAAGTGTACATGTCAATCTCATAAAACTCTTATTTTAAAGAGCATTACATCTCATGTCCTCATTGTTGAGATGGAACTTTCAATCACAACCCCATCCCACCCTGGTTGAAAACTGCTATGGTCCTTCCATGTTGGATGGCTAACTGGCTGTGAGGGAGAGGAAAGGAGACAGCTGCAGACTGCCCGACCTGCAGTAAATGTTTGACCTGACCTCAACCCAACCAGGGTTCATGTCCCTGACACTGAGACTGCAACACAGTTGCGTGACATATACAGTGGGGAGAACAAGTATTTGATACACTGCCGATTTTGCAGGTTTTCCTACTTACAAAGCATGTAGAGGTCTGTAATTTTTATCATAGGTACACTTCAACTGTGAGAGACGGAATCTAAAACGAAAATCCAGAAAATCACATTGTATGATTTTTAAGTAATGAATTTGCATTTTATTGCATGACATAAGTATTTGATACATCAGAAAAGCAGAACTGAATTTTTGGTACAGAAACCTTTGTTTGCAATTACAGAGATCATACGTTTCCTGTAGGTCTTGACCAGGTTTGCACACACTGCAGCAGGGATTTTGGCCCACTCCTCCATACAGACCTTCTCCAGATCCTTCAGGTTTCGGGGCTGTCGCTGGGCAATACGTACTTTCAGCTCCCTCCAAAGATTTTCTATTGGGTTCAGGTCTGGAGACTGGCTAGGCCACTCCAGGACCTTGAGATGCTTCTTACGGAGCCACTCCTTAGTTGCCCTGGCTGTGTGTTTCGGGTCGTTGTCATGCTGGAAGACCCAGCCACGACCCATCTTCAATGTTCTTACTGAGGGAAGGAGGTTGTTGGCCAAGATCTCGCGATACATGGCCCCATCCATCCTCCCCTCAATACGGTGCAGTCGTCCTGTCCCCTTTGCAGAAAAGCATCCCCAAAGAATGATGTTTCCACCTCCATGCTTCACGGTTGGGATGGTGTTCTTGGGGTTGTACTCATCCTTCTTCTTCCTCCAAACACGGCGAGTGGAGTTTAGACCAAAAAGCTCCATTTTTGTCTCATCAGACCACATGACCTTCTCCCATTCCTCCTCTGGATCATCCAGATGGTCATTGGCAAACTTCAGACGGGCCTGGACATGCGCTGGCTTGAGCAGGGGGACCTTGCGTGCGCTGCAGGATTTTAATCCATGACGGCGTAGTGTGTTACTAATGGTTTTCTTTGAGACTGTGGTCCCAGCTCTCTTCAGGTCATTGACCAGGTCCTGCCGTGTAGTTCTGGGCTGATCCCTCACCTTCCTCATGATCATTGATGCCCCACGAGGTGAGATCTTGCATGGAGCCCCAGACCGAGGATGATTGACCATCATCTTGAACTTCTTCCATTTTCTAATAATTGCGCCAACAGTTGTTGCCTTCTCACCAAGCTGCTTGCCTATTGTCCTGTAGCCCATCCCAGCCTTGTGCAGGTCTACAATTTTATCCCTGATGTCCTTACACAGCTCTCTGGTCTTGGCCATTGTGGAGAGGTTGGAGTCTGTTTGATTGAGTGTGTGGACAGGTGTCTTTTATACAGGTAACGAGTTCAAACAGGTGCAGTTAATACAGGTAATGAGTGGAGAACAGGAGGGCTTCTTAAAGAAAAACTAACAGGTTTATGAGAGTCGGAATTCTTACTGGTTGGTAGGTGATCAAATACTTATGTCATGCAATAAAATGCACATTAATTACTTAAAAATCATACAATGTGATTTTCTGGATTTTTGTTTTAGATTCCGTCTATCACAGTTGAAGTGTACCTATGATAAAAATTACAGACCTCTACATGCTTTGTAAGTAGGAAAACCTGCAAAATCGGCAGTGTATCAAATACTTGTTCTCCCCACTGTATAGAACTCTGGATTCAGGTTGCTAAAAATATGAACTTGCCGGTTTGGGACTGACAGTTTGGCTTTGTTATTTTCTGATGGAAAACAAGTTGCACCTGAACAATACTCTTGATTGGAATGACAGTTTACTTCTAATTTAATGGTTATTATTAGTAGCAAAAAAATGAATTATTGTAGAATATTGAGTATCTGTACGTGTCATCAGAATGCGACTCAAGCTTCCTCTGTATCGTTGCTACAGTATATTTCACTCAACAACGTGTGTGTTTGAAACTACATTACATGTGCTTTCTCAAACTAGGTGACAGCATACCATGTGTTAGATCTAGCACTACCGTTAATACTCAACATTTACTTGAAGGTGGCATACATATGGCATTCATAACACCTCATGATGTTGAATAAATTAGTTATGAATGATACTGGAACACTTGTAAAGGTGTTACGACCTCTTTCATAAGGTTTTATCCCTTTCAAGGACTATATATGGTTTCAGGAAAAAAAATCAATGGAAAACATGACTGAATTAATCATTCTTGTCTAGTGCCGTGTGTCGCTACTTTAGGATTTTACTCACTTATTTGCAATAATAACCCCACATCTGGTGTGAAACCTGGCTATGTCTGTATGTGTGAATAAAACAATCTAGTGATTATGAATGTGTATCTGCTGCTGTCCTTGACTGAGTCCTATATCATCCTACCAAACATTAGCACCTTATCACCACCAGACACTATTATCCGACAATTCAATCTTATTTCAATGTCAGCAAGATTTTTAAGCATTTCAGAAAGATCCGAATGGTCAGTCAGTCAATCAATTGTTTAAAAAATAAAACATAAATCCTGTATTTCACAAATTTAGCCCTACAGTGCAGAAGTGTGTGTGGTTTCTCAAGAGGAATTTCTGATAGCATTTCTACATTCAGACAATGTTTATTTCAATGTTCACAAGTTACAGAGCATTCAACTTTTTACAACAGTCCGGTTCTAGAAATGCTAACAGTGGTCACCTAGAAAGGTTTATCTTTATCATGGTCTTGATTATGGCAGTTATTACAACTTAACATAATTATGGCTAAACAACCATTGAGCTATTGAGCTCTGTATTAACACACTTAAAACAGCTAGACACAAAATGTCACTAATGACATGATAATCACCCCTAACATCAAAACCTCTAACATCCTCTCTATTTTGAAAGTAAATAGGTAATCATACAGCCTTGTTACACCAGACAATGCTACGCTCACCATTGTTTTACTTGTAAGCACAGTTCAGTCTGGTTTAAACAGGCTAGTGCTTATTTCACCTAAACGCAAAAAATAAATAAAAGAGACTATGGAAAGGTTTCGTTACTTTATTAACTTAACAAGAAATAGCTGTTGCATTATCACTACAATATTATTACATCACGTTCTTAATACAATGTACAATTTGTGCTAATTTACAACTTAAAGCCTCATAAGGACAACAGGACATACAGATGACAACCAGTTAGGAATGAGTTTGTTGGAATGAGAAAGAATTGGTTTGGGGAAGATACCACACTGACTGACATTTTCCATTGATAGATGACAGACAGGTTGTAAAGCTCTTCTCGGTTTTCAGTGAGTGGCATTTTCCGTGGCAGGTCAGTGAGAAAGCAGGGTCTAAGCAAGTCATGTCTCTTGTATTTTCTTTGCTCTTTGTCCTTCATTGGATATGAGAGACCTGCAGGGAATGTTGCAGAATGGAGTCTGGGGCGCATTACATAATGTTGAAGATAGAAATGTCACGAATCGAGCGGACGTGATTCCTGACGTGATGTCAGAGCTGCATGATGATGAACAAACCCCAGGATACATCATGGTTGTGAGTGATTTGCTAGATGTGGTTATTGACAGGTGTGGTGACCAATCAGTTTAGGAGTCATCCATGGAGAAAACTGATTGTCTAGATGGGGTTTTTGACAGGCCTGAGGACCAATGAGATTTAAGAGTCATCTAGAGAGAAGGCGCGGTGTGTGTTGGGGAAACGCTGGGAGCTGAAGTCTTGGTCATCCCTTACTCTCTCCTTGATGTCACTCCTCACCTGAGACAAACACATGAGTCAAGGTTAGGGCCTGGTTAGTCTCACGTTGCCACACTTCCAAGTCTCGTTCACCCTGCTGTTTCAGAGTGAACATGAGCCAGAAATAGATGTTTGGGCTCTGTTTATTTACTTTTTAAATGCTTCCTCTCTTCCTCCCTTACCTTGAGGTTATTACTAATGTATGTGTGATTAGATTAGGGATGACGTTGCACCCTCCAGATAGCAACACTGGCCGTAGTTTACCTGTTCTTGGTAGGCCTCCTGCAGCGCTGGCTCCTCTAGCTCCCCGTGGAGGCTGTCTGGGCTAGTGACAGGTATGACTCCTGCAGCCCGGGCAGCCCGGCTCACTGCCTCAGACAGGGACAGGTGGGGGCCCTCACCCTGGTGGGTCTGGGTGAGGGGGATAACAACAGGTCAACACTAACCAGAGGTGTGCTCAGTTGGCATGAAATGGGAGAAAATGTTTTGAAACAGAGAGGTATTACCTCAACTTGACTAAATGAGAAATACTCATTTTTATTTGATGTTTCGAAATGTTTCACTCTCACTTGCTTTAGAGATATTGTCAGAATAACCATGAAAGTTCAGGCATTTGCTTCAAGAATGTTCCATGGGCAGTCTTACTTAAGCACAGTGATAGTAATGAAGCCCCCCCCCCCACACAGCTCACCTTCCTCCTCTTGGCAGGCATCCCGTGGAGGTATGCGTCAGACAGAGGGGGCTGAGTCTTCATCTTCCTCTGAGACAGCATGTCGTGTCTGATGATGGGCACCCACTCCTGATGAATACAAACACATAGCTTAGAGGTTAAAGAGGTGGGCCTGTAACCGTAAAGTTACAAGTTCAAATACTGTGTCTGACTGAGAACAAATCTGGTGGGATTCTAGGTATCCTAGATGCCCTCTCTTGACACTGTGCCTTGAGCAAGGCACTTAACCCCTAAACCAGCCATTCACAAACTTAAAAGAATCAAAGGTTGATGGTGAGGTGATTATTTGAAATCAGCTGTGTAGGGCTAGGGCAAAAACCAAAATGTGCCCCCCTTGGGGTCCCCAGAACCGAGTTTGGGAAACGCTTCCCTAAACAGTAAAGCATAGGCCTTACAGGGGGCACTGTAGCTGCCCAGGGCTCCACGTCTCCTACAGACTCCTCCCTTCTTCCTGCTGCCATGGCAGCGGCTCTTCCAGTCTCCCCTGACGATGCTCTCCGCGAGGGGGTGGTCACCCTGGGGGACGCTCCAACTTCCTGTCTGTCCCCTGATGAAACCATGGCCTCCCCTGCTGTGGTGGCTGGGGCCGGGGACAGACCTTCATCCATCTAGTGATAGGGAGAGAGAGGAGAAGAAGGTTAACTAAGGTTAGCTGTACTGTATGAAGACATGAAGATAAACATGTCCTCAAAGCTGTCTGAACTTTGTGTTCCTCGCTGATTTCATGGAATTACCAGATATTTTTCTAGGTGTGCCCAAGCATAGTGTCCTTATAACCCTCAGATAACAACACCTGGAAAGACTAACCTATGTACGCCCACACACAATCACTCACCTCCATGTTCTGTGTGTCTGTCTGCTGTCCAGCCTGTGCCTCAGGCTCTGCTCTCTGTGTGTGGATGACATAGTGCTGGATGTGGTCCTCAGTGACTGGGTTGTGCTCCAGAATGACATGGAGTCTCATGGTCATCATACTGGTCAGCCAGTTGACCAGGCTGGGGTTGACCTCTGCTGACATCCTCGTCTGTGGACATAGAGAGAGGAGAGAGAAAACATCTATAGATCTATACCTTACCCAACAACCTAACCTACCAGATACAATGGGATTCAACTGATTCATTGACTAGTTTAGCAACTAGCTTGTACTAAAATAGGAAAATATGTGGAACGGCTATAGGTCCTGAGGACCGGGTTGGGAAACACTAAAGTCAATCAAATAATAGAGTAGTGTAGAGGAGTGTACTAACGATGCGGTGGTTGATGACTTGGGTGAGAGCTCTCTGTTCCCCTCGGAGACAGTACAGGTTGAGAGCCAGACACTCAAACAGACCCTGGGTGCAGAGCAGCAGCAGGCGGGGGCCAAACGTGTGGTCTGCAGAGAGGTAGAGAGGAGCAACAGATGTACAGTCATGTTGCTGTTAGGTAATAGAGTAGGATTGTCAGTATTCCAGTGAACCAGTTTGGTACCAATGCGTGGGACCTAGTATGGCAAAGCTGTATTTTACCTAAGGGGTTTGAGTGTTTTACCTGTGCAGCGTAGGATGTGCGTGGCCATGCGGGTGAACTGCTGTCTAAGGAAAGAGATGTTGGTCTGAATGATGTCCACTCCCTCTCTCACTGTCACTGTGGCCTGAGAGAGAGACAGGGTACAGTATTATTACAACATTATCAACATATTTAAGAGTCGAGAGAGAGAGAGAGAGAGTCAGAGAGAGAGAGAGACTTACAAAGCTCTCTGCTATGTACTCCTCCAGACCATTGATGAGGTCCTCAGATGCTGCCTGCAAAGACAACAAGACAAGGTAGATTCAGTTTCTAAACTTCAAGCAGAGTGATAAAATAAAGAACACACACCCTTTGAGGTGATGCCACAAACATTGGTCTTAATAAAGTTAAATGCGAATGCAGAGAATGCTGTGCCAATTTCATGTTGTGATTCTCAACAAAACAGCAGGTGGCAGTAGAGCAGAGTTACTCACATTGATATTGCCATCAGTAGGCTCTCGGCCCTGCAGGTAGTGCTGGTTGAAGAAGTCAGTCAGCTGGGGCTGGATCCGGCTGAGAGGCTGGGCGTTACCATGGAGTAACAACACCATGTCCACCATGGAGAAACTCTGACACACCATAGACAACAGGTCCCCAAAGAACCCTGCAGGTCAAAGAAGATGTTCAGCAAAAACGTATTTCACTTTTTCAAGAACGCCATCACAGATGGCAAGGCACACCATCAGGTCAGGTGTAGATTGATAAATGTTTGGATTTTTTACATGTATATTCCAGTCATTTGGCAGCCTCTTTTGACCAGAGACACTTACAATAAAAGTATTCAACTTAAGTAGGTAAGACTACCATATATCCCAATCATTACAAATAAAACAGTCGAAATAGCCGCTATCTTTTCTGTGCTAGTAAGAAAGGACTAGTATGTGTATGAGCGAAAGACAACAGTACAAAAGTTAAGTGTTAGAAGGTTTTTACTTTAGTCACTAACTCACCGACAGCGTCCCCAGATCCAGGTGTGAAAAGGTTGGTGGTCTGAGACAGTCTCTGGATGAACTGAGCGATGCTCTCCCCGTTACCCTGCGGAGCCCCCAGAGAACCCATCATGGTGGAGAGGACCCCCTGGACAATACCTGTAAACAGGTCCGGGCTCAGGGAGGGGTCCCGTTCACCCCCAGGGGCCGCCTGGGGAGGGGGGGCAGGGGTGCCTTGGCCAGGGGGAGGCTCCTGGCCGGGTGCGGGTGAGGGTCGGGAGAAGATGGGTTGGTTAGCCTAGAAATGGGAGAGGAACTATTGGGTAACACTGTTGTAGTCATCTAGTTGTCTGGAGTTTACTTCTGCTAATTACGACCACTTCAACTTCTACAAATTACGACCACTTCAACTTCTGCTAATTACGACTACTTCAACTTCTACAAATCACGACTACTTCAACTTCTAATTACGACTACTTTAACTTTTATTACAGCGTACTAACAGTGTAATTACATGATTATATTACCTAATAGTTACTTTTCAGTCAAACTGATTTTAAGAGTTCTCAAGAAGTTACCAATAGGGTTCAATAACTTAATCTCTCACCTGGTTGAATTCTGACATGCCTTGGAAGAACCCTGGGACTCCAGGTACAGTCACAGTGATGTGTGGGTTAGCTGCAGAACCAGGGGCTCCTGGCACGCCTGCTCCACCCAGCAGGGAGCCCAGGAGCTGGGCTAGGTTGGCCTCGGCAACCCCCTCCGGTGGCTGGCCCACGGAGGTGGTGTTGGTGGTGTGGGTGGTGGTCTGGCCAGAGGTGGTCGCCCCACAGGAGGGGTGGGGAGGGACGGGGTTGGAGGAGGAGAAGGAGGCAGAAGAGGATGAAGAGGAGGAGGTGGAGAAAGAGAAGGAGTGGGAGGCAGAGGAGGAGCTGGTGGATGCCTGGTCACCTGGAGGACCTAGGAAAAAAAAGGCTTGTGATTCATTGTTCATTTTCAAAAACCAGAAATGTGTGTTTTGAAAGAAACATGGCAAATCTATAGAAAGAATTTGAAAACTGAATATACCACGTAAAATATCACAGTGATGACACTGAACGCTACAAAATAAAACCCACCATTCACCAAATACAATAATCAACCAATCAACTAATCAGTCAATCAACCAATCAATCACTCACCCTGCTGTCCAGGCATCTGTTGTCCAGGCATCAGGAGCTGTCCAACCAGACCACTGATCATCTGAGTTAGGGGAGAGGGAGCCAGAGGTGTGCCCTGGAAGAAGAGAAGAAATGGAAGAAGAGATCAGTTGATCAGTTGAATTACTGTGTAGGAGCAGGGCTGGAACTTAAGTCTGCACACCCAGTAGCTCTCCAGGAGGATTGGCCACCCTTGCCGACGTACAACAGCAACAGTCCTCGCCTCACCTGTAGGTTCTGTTGTCCGCCAGCAGGGGGCACTGAAGCCCTGAGGTTGATTGTGGTGCCCCTGGTGCCCACAGGCTGGGGGATGTGGGGGGAGAAGGAGGGGCGCGTGATCGCCACCCTGGCCCCAGGGGGCAATGGGCTGTGAGGGTGAGGCGGGGCAGAGGGTTCAGAGCTGGGGGTGGCCCCGGGGACACCCACTCCTGGTTGCCCGGGATGACCGGTGGAGACGGTGGTTGCCATGGCAGCCGCCTGCTGAGAGAGCTGGTGGACGATGGCCTGCATGAACTCTGGAGGAAGGCCTGGGATGTGGACTGGAGTAGCACCTTCAGATTGAGAGAGCACAGAAATAAATACTTGATAAAACGGTCAGCAACATCCCAGGGACTGGTGGTTGACAGACTGTGGTATAGGGGTCATTTAAGGCTGTCTGGTGTATATACACCATTACATTTGACATTTTAGTCATTTAGCAGACGCTCTTATCCAGAGCGAATAGAACCCACAACCCTGGCGTTGCAAACGCCATGCTCTACCAACTGAGCTACATCCCTGCCGGCCATTCCCTCCCCTACCCTGGACGACGCTGGGCCAATTGTGCGCCGCCCCATGGGTCTCCCGGTCGTGGCCGGCTATGGATTCGAACCAGGATCTCTAGTGGCGCAGTGCCTTAGACCACTGCGCCACTCGGGAGGTCCAAGTGAACATAGTGAACATAGTGTGATGTAGGGGTCAAAAGCACTCACCAGGCTGTCCAGTACCCATGGGGATCTGTTGTCCTTGGACCTGAGGGCCGCTGCCAGAATCTAATGGAGAGACAACCAGGGAGAAGACATTAGCTTACAACTCTGAATATACAGTGGGGAGAACAAGTATTTGATACACTGCCGATTTTGCAGGTTTTCCTACTTGCAAAGCATGTAGAGGTCTGTAATTTTTATCATAGGTACACTTCAACTGTGAGAGACGGAATCTAAAACAAAAATCCATAAAATCACTTTGTATGATTTTTAAGTAATTAATTTGCATTTTATTGCATGACATAAGTATTTGATACATCAGAAAAGCAGAACTTAATATTTGGTACAGAAACCTTTGTTTGCAATTACAGAGATCATACGTTTCCTGTAGGTCTTGACCAGGTTTGCACACACTGCAGCAGGGATTTTGGCCCACTCCTCCATACAGACCTTCTCCAGATCCTTCAGGTTTCGGGGCTGTCGCTGGGCAATACGGACTATCAGCTCCCTCCAAATTTTTATTTTTTATTTATTTCACCTTTATTTAACCAGGTAAGCCAGTTGAGAACAGGTTCTCATTTACAACTGCGACCTGGCCAAGATAAAGCAAAGTAGTGCAATAAAAACAACACAGAGTTACATATGGGGTAAAAAAAAAACATAAAGTCAGAAATACAACAGAAAATATATATACAGTGTGTGCAAATGTAGCAAGTTATGGAGGTAAGGCAATAAATAGGCTATAGTGCAGAATAATTACAATAGTATTAACACTGGAATGCTAGATGTGCAAGAGATTATGTGCAAATAGAGATACTGGGGTGCAAAAGAGCTAAATAAATAAATAACAATATAGGGATGAGGTAGTTGGGTGGGCTAATTTCAGATGGGCTGTGTACAGGTGCAGTGATCGGTAAGGTGCTCTGACAACTGATGCTTAAAGTTATTGAGGGAGATAAGAGTCTCCAGCTTCAGAGATTTTTGCAATTCGTTCCAGTCATTGGCAGCAGAGAACTGGAAGGAATGGCGGCCAAAGGAGGTGTTGGCTTTGGGAATGACCAGTGAGATATACCTGCTGGAGCGCAGACTACGGGTGGGTGCTGCTATGGTGACCAATGAGCTAAGATAAGGCGGGGATTTGCCTAGCAGTGATTTATAGATGGCCTGGAGCCAGTGGGTTTGACGACGAACATGTAGTGAGGACCAGCCAACAAGAGCGTACAGGTCACAGTGGTGGGTAGTGTATGGGGCTTTGGAGACAAAACGGATGGCACTGTGATAGACTACATCCAATTTGCTGAGTAGAGTGTTGGAGGCTATTTTGTAAATGACATCGCCGAAGTCAAGGATCGGTAGGATAGTCAGTTTTACGAGGGCATGTTTGGCAGCATGAGTGAAGGAGGCTTTGTTGCGAAATAGGAAGCCGATTCTAGATTTAACTTTGGATTGGAGATTCTTTATGTGAGTCTGGAAGTTGAGTTTACAGTCTAACCAGACACCTAGATATTTGTAGTTGTCCACATACTCTAGGTCAGACCCGTCGAGAGTGGTGATTCTAGTCGGGTGGGCGGGTGCTAGCAGCGTTCGATTGAAAAGCATGCATTTAGTTTTACTAGTGTTTAAGAGCAGTTGAAGGCTACTGAAGGATTGTTGTATGGCATTGAAGCTCGTTTGGAGGTTTGTTAACACAGTGTCCAATGAAGGGCCAGATGTATACAAAATGGTGTCGTCTGCGTAGAGGTGGATCTGAGAGTCACCAGCAGCAAGAGCGACATCATTGATATACACGGAGAAAAGTGTCGGCCCAAGAATTGAACCCTGTGGCACCCCCATAGAGACTGCCATAGGTCCAGACAACAGGCCCTCCGATTTGACACACTGAACTCTATCTGAGAAGTAGTTGGTGAACCAGACGAGGCAGTCATTTGAGAAACCAAGGCTATTTAGTCTGCCAATAAGAATGCGGTGGTTGACAGAGTCGAAAGCCTTGGCCAGGTCGATGAAGACGGCTGCACAGTACTGTCTATTATCAATCGCGGTTATAATATCGTTTAGGACCTTGAGCGTGGCTGAAGTGCACCCGTGACCAGCTCGGAAACCGGATTGCATAGCGGAGAAGGTACGGTGGTATTCGAAATGGTCGATGATCTGTTTGTTAACTTGGCTTTCGAATACTTTCGAAAGGCAGGGCAGGATGGATATAGGTCTGTAGCAGTTTGGATCTAGAGTGTCACCCCCTTTGAAGAGGGGGATGACCGCGGCAGCTTTCCAATCTCTGGGGATCTCAGACGTTATGAAAGAGAGGTTGAACAGACTAGTAATAGGGGTTGCGACAATTTCGGCGGCTAGTTTTAGAAAGAAAGGGTCCAGATTGTCTAGCCCAGCTGATTTGTAGGGGTCCAGATTTTGCAGCGCTTTCAAAACATCAGCTGTCTGAATTTGTGTGAAGGAGAAGCGGGGGGGGCATGGGCAAGTTGCAGCAGAGGGTGCAGAGTTGGTGGCCGGGTTAGTGGTAGCCAGATGGAAAGCATGGCCAGCTTTTCTATTGGGTTCAGGTCTGGAGACTGGCTAGGCCACTCCAGGACCTTGAGATGCTTCTTACGGAGCCACTCCTTAGTTGCCCTGGCTGTGTGTTTCGGGTCGTTGTCATGCTGGAAGACCCAGCCACGACCCATCTTCAATGCTCTTACTGAGGGAAGGAGGTTGTTGGCCAAGATCTCGCGATACATGGCCCCATCCATCCTCCCCTCAATACGGTGCAGTCGTCCTGTCCCCTTTGCAGAAAAGCATCCCCAAAGAATGATGTTTCCACCTCCATGCTTCACGGTTGGGATGGTGTTCTTGGGGTTGTACTCATCCTTCTTCTTCCTCCAAACACGGCGAGTGGAGTTTAGACCAAAAAGCTATATTTTTGTCTCATCAGACCACATGACCTTCTCCCATTCCTCCTCTGGATCATCCAGATGGTCATTGGCAAACTTCAGACGGGCCTGGACATGCGCTGGCTTGAGCAGGGGGACCTTGCGTGCGCTGCAGGATTTTAATCTATGACGGCGTAGTCTGTTACTAATGGTTTTCTTTGAAACTGTGGTCCTAGCTCTTTTCAGGTCATTGACCAGGTCCTGCCGTGTAGTTCTGGGCTGATCCCTCACCTTCCTCATGATCATTGATGCCCCACGAGGTGAGATCTTACATGGAGCCCCAGACCGAGGGTGATTGACCGTCATCTTGAACTTCTTCCATTTTCTAATAATTGCGCCAACAGTTGTTGCCTTCTCACCAAGCTTGCCTATTGTCCTGTAGCCCATCCCAGCCTTGTGCAGGTCTACAATTGTATCCCTGATGTCCTTACACAGCTCTCTGGTCTTGGCCATTGTGGAGAGGTTGGAGTCTGTTTGATTGAGTGTGTGGACAGGTGTCTTTTATACAGGTAACGAGTTCAAACAGGTGCAGTTAATACAGGTAATGAGTGGAGAACAGGAGGGCTTCTTAAAGAAAAACTAACAGGTCTGTGAGAGCCGGAATTCTTACTGGTTGGTAGGTGATCAAATACTTATGTCATGCAATAAAATGCAAATTAATTACTTAAAAATCATACAATGTGATTTTCTGGATTTTTGTTTTAGATTCCGTCTCTCACAGTTGAAGTGTACCTATGATAAAAATTACAGACCTCTACATGCTTTGTAAGTAGGAAAACCTGCAAAATCGGCAGTGTATCAAATACTTGTTCTCCCCACTGTACATACTGGGTATGCAAGCCTTGCTCTAACACACCTATAAGGTTTCCTATAGGAGATAAACAATGACTACGGTCTCTCTCGGTTTGGATTGATTACCTAATGTATTGATCATTTGGTATGCATGAGAGACACTGTTAGGGCATGACAACTCCAAGAGATGAGCCAAGAGTGAGAGAAAATAAAAATGTGTCCCCTCCCTCACCGTCCAAGTTCATCTGCATCATTACCACAGGCTCCATGGTCTGGTGGGTGATTCTGATCACATGCGGAGCCCCCTGGCCCTGACCTGGCTGCTGATTGGCTGCGTTGGGCTGTGGAGGTGGGGCCTGGCTCTCTGATGGGCCAGGAGCCTGAGAGGGTTGGGCTCGGCCCTCGGCTGCCTGCCTCCCATTGGACGTCATAGTCACTGTGGTCCCCAGGTTTCCAAGGTTTATCTGAAGACATAAGTCAAGTTAATAATGTCCCTAGAAAACGGTGTGCATGTACCAAACTGGGCCTTAAATTTGCACCGGACCAACAGCTAAATGCTGGTACAAAGTAAGAGGTTTAGTTAGTATTAGGCCCTGGTACTGAAATACAAAAACTGCTGAGAGTATAAGTGGAAGAAACTCTCCACACAGTGACCTACCGGTATGGGGATGTGGTGGGGCATACCACCCTGCAGCAGGACGGGGGAGCCGTAGTGGGACATGGGCCGAACCACGTGGACGTGACGGGGGGGAGGAGTGGCCAGGTTACAACGCAGATCGCTAAGGGCAACCAGGGTGTTGCCAAGGAGACGGAGAGACTCCCCGACCAGGTTGAGAACATGCTGGTCCTCCTCTCTCTCCTGGGTCTGTGACGACAGAAGAACAATGTGGTGATTGATTCACATGCGGTTTATTCAAGTCTGTTTGGGGCTCCATTTTCCTCATGCAAAACTGCACTGTGACTGATCTATTCAAAAATACTCACTATACTCTGCGGCGCAGTTTATGATGGAACTTTTCTTCTCATGGACACCATTAAAGTTAACCGCCTAAGGTCGATGTCTGCGCCCCCGCGGAAATCTAATTAGCATAATAAAAACATCCCCATCAAAATCTGTCAGTTTAAGCTAGAGAGATATCTGTTTTTTTTGCATTGAATGCGTCTCAATCCACCGCATCCGCCTATGTAACACTCCCGCATCTGCGGTGAAAGGTGACAGAGCTAGAGTGGTGTTTGTCAGACCATGAGACATCCCAAAAATTGGTCTTCTCACAAAATCGCCTGTAGCATCCGAACGGTTTGGCCTAAAGACTATGGAAAGATGAGACTCTCACGAACACGATGGTGTTCTCCATTTTGCTCTACGGCCCACACAAGCTTCTTGGGACTCGTCGGAAGTCGGTACAGCCGATCTGCCAACTTCTGTCTGTAGCGTCCGAACAGTTTGGGCTACACAGTAATATTTATACTAGGACGCCCACAGGCCTCACAAGACTCGTCTGAAGATCCCCCGGTACCAGTTGAAAAAATGAATGGAAGTATACAGTACCTGTCAAAAGTTTGGACACACCCACTCATTCAAGGGTTTTCCTTCATTTTTACTATTTTCTACATTGTAGAATAATAGTGAAAACATCAAAACTATGAAATAACACATATGGAATCATGTAGTACCCAAAAAAGTGTTAAACAAATCAAAATATATTTTATATTTGAGATTCTTTAAATAGCCACCCTTTGCCTTGATGACAGGAGTTTAAGGTTGAAGTCAAAAACAGTGTGATGATGTGTTGCACGGGGTGCGGATAGCTAGTTGCTGTGCAATGGAATGGAATTGAGTTGTAGTGCTTACGTTGTTGTTGTAGTCTGCTGAAGTGGCAGCCCCCAGGATGGAGTGAGTTCTCTCTATGAAGGGACGAAGCCTCTCCTCCACCCTCCTCACCTCTGACAACACCTCCACCAGCTCTGCTGGGCTGGGGTGGCTGGGGAGGGAGTGGAAGAGGGAAAGAGACAGAGAGGTGTTTGTTCAGTAGGCACGAAACAGGAGTAAGCGTTTTGATTCTACTTGAACTTGATTTTCCCAAAAAAATTGTAATGCTTTGCTACGCTGTTCCCTCCTGAGCACTTACTTGGGCCCGGAGTGGGGTAGTCCCTCTGTCTGGGTGGAGGATGTGGGAGGAGGAGGTGGTGGAGCAGGGGGGGAGGTGTCCATAGGCTGTGCTGCTCCTTCAGTGGCAGCTGTAGAGGAAGAGGAAGAGGAGGATGAGGAGGAAGAGGAGGAGGAGGAGGTGGACTGAGACGTCTCCGGCTCGGCTTGAGATGGCACGTCACTGGGCTGACCCTGCAAACACAAACATAAACACAAACATGCTGTCTAAAAGGTCAACTCGGCACTGAAAATAGATTTCTGTATAGCATATCATAATAGCATAACATAACATAGCATAGTATGCAAGTTGTAACTGTACCTCCAGTCTGTGGATCAGAGATTGGGTATCTCTTAGCAAGTTCTCAGCCAATTGCAGCCTCATCCTGGGCTCGCTCTGCACTGATTGGTCAACGTTGATATGCACATCCACTGAGCCGTTGCTCTAGAAACAAGACGGATCATAAACATACCCTACTAGTAATATTAATAATCTATATCATATGACAATAATAAAAAAAGACTTACTCCAGTGCTGGTGCTGACTCTGGTATTCCTTCCTGCTTCTCCCACTCCTGCCATCATCTGCTGTACTTGCATCTGCCAAGGAATTCAGTTATTACACTTGTATTACTACACTGTTGATACATTGATAATACACTCAATTCATCTAGACACTCAACACATTTGGTATCCTTTAAAACATTTTAATTAAATACATTATTTAGGTGCTCGATATTAGATTTATTCTGAAAAACTAACATTTTCTAAAATTGTATTTGTCAAACGCTTCATAAACAACAGGTGTAGACTGTCAGTGAAATGCTTACTTACAGGCCTTTCCCAACAATACAGAGAGTAAAAATATATAAATAATAATAACAAAAGGAATAAATACACAATGACTAAGGATAACTTGGCTATATACACGGGGTACCAATACAGAGTCGATGTGCAGGGGTACGAGGTAATTGAGGTAGATACAGTGCATTCGGAAAGTATTCAGACACCTTGACTTCTTCCACATTTTGTTACGTTACAGCCTTATTCTATAATTAAATTAAATTGTTTTGAATCTACACGCAATACCCCATAATGACAAAGCAAAAACTGGTTTTTATACATTTTTGCAAACTTAAAAAAAGAAAAGAAAAAATTAATATCACATTTACATAAGTATTCAGACCCTTTACTCAGTACTTTGTTGAAGCACCTTTGGCAGCAATTACAGCCTCAAGTCTTCTTGGGTAAGATGCTACAAGTGTGGCACATCTGTATTTGGGGAATTTCTCCCATTCTTCTCTGCAGATCCTCTCAAGCTCTGTCAGGTTGGATGGGGAGCGTCGCTGCACAGCTATTTTCAGGTCTCTCCAGAAATGTTCGATCGGGTTCAAGTCCAGGCTCTGGCTGGGCCACTCAAGATCATTCAGAGACTTGTCCTGAAGCCACTCCTGCGTTGTCTTGGCTGTGTGCTTAGGGTCGTTGTCCTGTTGGAAGGTGAACCTTTGCCCCAGTCTGAGGTCCTGAGTGCTCTGGAGCAGGTTTTCATCAAGGATCTCTCTGTACTTTGCTCCGTTCATCTTTCCCTCGATTCTGACTAGTCTCCCAGTCCCTGCTGCTGACAAACATCCCCACAGCATGATGCTGCCACCAACATGCTTCACCGTAGGGATGGTGCCAGGTTTCCTCCAGACGTGAAGCTTGGCATTCAGGCCAAAGAGTTCAATCTTGTTTCCCATGGTCTGAGAGTCTTTAGGTGCCTTTTGGCGATCTCCAAGCGGGCTGTTATGTGCCTTTTACTGAGGAGTGGCTTCCGTCTGGCCACACTACCATAAATTCCTGATTGGTGGAGTGCTGCAGAGATGGTTGTCCTTCTGGAAGGTTCTCCCATCTCCACAGAGGATCTCTGGAGCTCTATCAGAGTGACCATTGGGTTCTTGGTCACCTCCCTGACCAAGGTCCTTCTCCCCCGATTGCTCAGTTCGGCCGGGCGGCCGGCTCTAGGATGAGTCTTGGTGGTTCCAAACTTCTTCCATTTAAGAATGATGCAGGCCACTGCGTTCTTGGGGACCTTCAATGCTGCAGAAATGTTTTCGTACCCTTCCCCAGATCTGTGCCTTGACACAATCCTGTCTCGTAGCGCTACGGACAATTTGTTTGACCTCATGGCTTGATTTTTGCTCTGACATGCACTGTCAACTGTGGGACCTTATGTAGACAGGTGTGTGCCTTTCCAAATGATGTCCAATCAATTGAATTTACCACAGGTGGACTCCAATCAAGTTGTAGAAACATCTCAAGGATGATCAATGGAAACAGGATGCACCTGAGCTCAACTTTGAGTCTCATAGCAAAGGGTCTGAATACTTATGTAAATAAGGTATTTGTTTTTTATTTGTAGTACATTTGCAAAAAAATCGGGATATTGCCATTATGGGATATTGTGTGTATATTGATGAGGAAAATGTTTTTTTTTAAATCCATTTTAGAATAAGGCTGTAACATAACAAAATGTGGAAAAAGTCAAGGGGTCTGAATACTTTCCGAATGCACTGTACATATAGGTAGGGATAAAGTGACTAAGCAACAGGATAGATAATAAATAGTAACAGCAGCGTATGTGATGAGTTAACTATTTAACTAACTATTTAGCAGTCTTATGGCTGATGGGGAGAAGCTGTTCAGGGTCCTGTTAATAAATACTCTATGAAACAGCAGCACAGTGCACACCAACACACAACCTTGTCTCACCTGTATCTGCTGGGGATCCATGATGTTGACGGGCAGGTTGAAGCTTCCCAGCATGACGTAGCTGTTCCCGTTGCGGTCCTGGGGTCCTCCCTGGGAGGAGGAGGTGTTGGCACCTCCCTCTGTTCCTCCTGAGGACACTCCTCCTCCCCCGCCACCAGATTGGGAGGTCTGAGGAGGAGCACGCTCCACCAAGTGGATCACCTTACCAGCCACATCTGAAAGAAGGACAGTGAAGGGAGCGAGAAGGATAGTGGATGAGAGAGGAGGAGAGAATGAGAGTGGAGGAGAGAGGAGAAGAGAGGAGGACAGATGAGGAGAGAAAAGGAGAGAGGAGAGTGGAGAGAATGAGAGTGGAGGAGAGAGAAGGACAGTGGACGAATGAGGGGAAGAGAGAGGAAGAGAGAGGGTCAGAGGATACTGGAGTAAGGCGCTCTCATTTACAACACCAACATGTGGTCCTCTGTAGCTCAATTGGTAGAGCATGGCGCTTGTAATGCCAGGGTAGTGGGTTCGATCCCCGGGACCACCCATACGTAAAAATGTATGCGCACATGACTGTAAGTCGCTTTGGATAAAAGCGTCTGCTAAATGGCATATTATTATACCATTAATCATTTTAAAGGCAAAGTTTGTGAGATTCCCAGCAATCTCAACTGTTTTGCTGTTTTACAACAGTGCAGAGACTATGTATGTAGTATATTACTTACTGTGTCCTTTGAATAGAATAGTTGCTGGCTTTTTTACTCACTGTATTCGTTCAGTGTCCTCTCATCCTGCAGCACTCTGCCCTGGTAGATTAGTCTCTGCTTGTCCACTGGGATCTCCACTGAGGCAGCTATGTGTTCTTTGAACTCCTTCACTGTCAACTGAGGGAGAAATAACAGGCTCAGTGCATCACTAGTACAGGGCTGTCCCACTCATAAGTGTACAACATAGAGGCTACAAATAAGTAGCCTCGAATCCAAACTGATATGTTCCGTTGGATTGCAGGCTAAAACAGAAGTGGACAACAACAACAAAAGTCACAGTTTACCTCTCCCCGGACAGTGTAGCTCCTGCTCTGGGAGTCCAGGGTCTTCACTGTGACCTCTATGGTGCTTGCTGACTCCTCCATGGTTCTCTGCTAAGCGCACAGAGAAATACAGTCAGCAAATGTTCTTTCTCCAGAAAATGTCCTGGGCCAGACTACCAATTGTAGTCTGGCCCAGGAGTGTGAAGGTGAACGGAAAGGCTGGAGCAACGAACAGCCCTTGCTGTCTCTGCCAGGCCGGTTCCCCTCTCCACTGGGGTTCTCTGCCTCTAACCCTGTTGCAGGGGCTGAGTCACTGGCCTGCTGGTGCTCTTTCATGCCGTCCCTGGGAGGGGTGCGTCACTTGAGTGGGTTGAGTTACTGACGTGATCTTCCTGTCTGGGTTGGCGCCCCCCCCCCCCCTTGGTTTGTGCTGTGGTGGAGACCTCTGTGGGCTATACTCGGCCTTGTCTCAGGATTGTAAGTTGGTGGTTGGGGATATCCCTCTAGTGGTGCGGGGGCTGTGCTTTGGCGGAGTGGGTGGGGTTATATCCTTCCTGTTTGGCCCTGTCCGGGGGTTTCTTCGGATGGGGCCACAGTGTCTCCGGACCGCTCCTGTCTCAGCCTCCAGTATTTATGCTGCAGTAGTTTATGTGTCGGGGGGCTGGGGTTAGTTGGTTATACCTGGAGTACTTCTCCTGTCTTATCCAGTGTCCTGTGTGAATTTAAGTATGCTCTCTCTAATTCTCTCGTTCTCTCTTTCTCTCTGAGAACCTGAGCCCTAGGACCATACGTCAGGACTACCGGGCATGATGACACCCTGCTGCCCCCAGTCCGCCTGGCCTTGCTGCTATTCCAGTTTCAACTGTTCTGCCTGCGGCTACGAAACCCCTACCTGTCCCAGACCTGCTGTTTTCAACTCTAAATGATCGGCTATGAAAAGCCAACTGAGAGACCTGAGCCCTAGGACCATACGTCGGGACTACCGGCCGTGGTGACTCCTTGCTATCCCCAGTCCGCCTGGCCTTGCTGCTATTCCAGTTTAAACTGTTCTGCCTGCGGTTATGGAACCCCTACCTGTCCCAGACCTGCTGTTTTAAACTCTAATGATCGGCTATGAAAAGCCAACTGAGATTTATTCCTGATTATTATTTGACCATGCTTGTCACTTATGAACATTTTTGAACATCTTGGCATGGTTCTGTTATAATCTCCACCCGGCACAGCCAGAAGAGGACTGGCCACCCCTCATAGCCTGGTTCCTCTCTAGGTTTCTTCCTAGGTTTTGCCTTTCTAGGGAGTTTTTCCTAGCCACCGTGCTTCTACACCTGCATTACTAGCTGTTTGGGGTTTTAGGCTGGGTTTCTGTACAGCACTTCGAGATATTAGCTGATGTAAGAAGGGCTATATAAAATAAAATTGATTGATTGATTGATTGATGAAGACAACTGGGGTGTATTCATTACAGAAACCGTTAACCGTTTAAGAACCAAACGGAAGCAAACAGAACAAACACAACGCAGCAGAAAGGAGGGACCTACCTGGAATTGTCCAATAGAAACTGTCGTTTGCTTTTTCTGTTTGGAGTAAACCGTTTCTGTAGCAAAACGTTTTGCAACAGAATCGGCTTAATAATTACACCCCTGATGTTTATTCTCTCACCCCTCGATTGGTAGATAAATCGTTAATAGTACTGTACCTGTTTTGGGTAAACTCACTTGAATCGGGGTTGTTGTTAGTTTGCTAGTCAGCTAGCTAATCCACATGTATTCAATCAGGAAGCCAGTTAACGCCAGCTAACGTTAATCTCAAGAACTTCTTTGTCTTCGTTCAATGTCAAAGCAAGGCAATTCCGTTACTTTCTCTGCATCCAACGGTACACTGTCGGTGTAATTGCAATGGCGTTACATGAGCAATTAGCTACTTTGTCTATTCTTCAAATATTTACAATTCATATTCCGTTGAATGGTTGCTAAAAAAAGTGCGACACTAAGTCGTGCAAGGACCCATATGACGCATAAAATGCGTGTCCATTTTAAATGCCTGTTTGTTTTGGTGTGAGTCTCTGTGCAGTGTGCGTAAACATATGTTTCCCATGCCAATAAAGCCCTTTGAATTGATTTGAGAGTGAGAGTACAGCAATAACTGTGGACTTGAAAACAAGATGTACCAATGAACAATTTACAGATGCAGTTTAACATCAGTGTATATAATGTACTTGAGTACTTTAATGTATGCTCTCCCTCTTAACGTTCCCACTCTTTGGCCCTTGGGAATTAGATTTGGAGCAGTGTTCCCTCCATTAATCCCGCTCTTCTTCTTCACCTTTTTCTCATCTCAGTTTGAGTTTAATCCGGTCTATTTTTAGCTGACGCCAGGATGGTGTCCATGGGCGCAATGTTCAGCTTGTGTAAAGAGGGAGTGAGAGGAGAGGGAACATGAGACCATATGCACTGATCGTAAAGAACTAGACAGTTGAGCACAAATCCCAGACATTGCTTTCACCTTTCCTGTGTTCTCGTGTTAGTGCAGATGTACGGAAGTTGGCGAGGAGATAAAGCCACCATAGGCTACCGAGATAAATAAAATAAAAATAATCCTTGCCATAGACGTAGAATAGTCACCATCAAACCAGCTGAATATCTATTTCAGGAGCACAGCTCCTACTAGTGGAAATAAAGAACACCGCAGTTGTAGAAATGTCATGATTTAATTCTCAACCTTAAAGACAGGGATCACTGCATAGGTATTCATAATTTACAATCCACGTTCTTACTAAATGAATACTCAAAAACATTCCAAGATTTATATACCACAAATGTACAACATACAAAATGCGTCGATTCAAAGCCAAACTGCAGATAATTCCCAAAACAAAAACAGTACAAAAAGCCAAAAGAGATTGATCGCTTATCATAAAGTCAGAACTGATTGCCGCTGCCTAATGTTTAATCCTAGAACTTCAACAGGGTGTGCTGATCCTAGAGCTTTGCCTAAGGGCAACTTCCTTCCAGAGAGATATGAGAGGCAAAAATAGGGAAACATCTTATCTGAATATTTTAACTGAGGGTATATCCCAATTGCACCCTATGCTCTATGTAGTGCACTACTTTCGACCAAAGCCAAATGTGCAGGGAATAGGGTGCCATTTGAGATGGAACCCAACTCTGGTTCTCTGTTCATCCAATAAGAAAAGAGAAAACAACAAACAAATGTTAATCTGAAGACCCCAGTGTTTATGCTTATGTAAAAAAGTATACTTAAGCTGTTAGACGATTCACTTAAGCTCAGGCAACATTAAAACCATATTATTATTTTAATTTTTTTACAATTTAAAAGGCCACAAGGAGCTCAATGTGAATGCTCAAGAGTCCTCTGGTTTAAAAAGTTGAAGTTTGGTCCCGTATTCATCCATTTTAAAAGTTTAATGTCTTGTTGTGAGTTGCTATGGTCTACGAGGCAGTGAGATGCTTAGTTGAAGAATAGTTTGAGTCTGGATGTTAGTCTGTTTCAGCTCGATCCAATTAATCTCAGTCAGTCTCGTTATGAAAGGCAGTGATTAAGCGGAGCTCAGTTTGGTGCTTAATCACCTGATAAAACAGATCTTGATTTTTTAAATGTGTATAAATCTTACTGGAGTGTGCATTATAGTTGTCATAATAGCAGACATAGTTTGATAAATACAAATAACAAATAAATACCTATACATAAGAAAAAAGTAAAACCCTTTTGAAAATAAATAGCCAAAGTGTTTGATGAACTAAAAACTTCAGGTGTCCAGTTCCTTTAACGCACGTTGGAAAGTTAGAAAGCATACAAAGTCCTTGAAAACACTAGCAGACAAAACCAAAGACGGAGTATTGGTGTGAGATGGTGTCCGGAGGAACGGATTGTCTCCACCCTCCCTCATATCCTCTCACTAACCAAATCTCTCTATCCATCTCTCCATATACCTCATCCCCCTGTACTCTCCTTCAACATACCCAACCCTTCTCCACCTCCATCTCTCCCTTTCACAGTCTCAATCTCCTCTATCCGTCTGATAGGAGAGAAGTAAGAAACTCTATCCACCCCTCCTCATCCCGATATATCCTATCCCTCACTCCTTCTCTCTGGTAGAACATACAGGCCACAGTGACAGTGGCTGTAGAATATAGTAACTGTAGAATATAGATTTGTTTTATAGAGATCCAGGGCCTCTCAGTCGCCCTCCTATCCCTCCATCTTTTCCATCCTCCCTCCATTCCTTCCTCCTTTCTCTCTGTGATAGGCAGTAGATGGATCCATTTGAGAGTGTCTCTCAGTCTTCTTTCCTCTTCTGTCCAGGGAGGCTGCAGGTCTGCTCCTCTGTGTCATAATGGTCCACACTGAACCCATTGGTCAGGGGGACGGTGTGGGGGATAGAGGGGGTTTCCCTGGAGGAGAGGAGGTACTCCTGAGCAAAGTCTGGGTGCTGCACCACGAACCGACAGAAGTCATCTACAAACGGATATAGAGAGAGGGAAGGTCAAACAGAGAGAGATTGTAATGGCAGGGTTGACCGTGAACCCGTTAGTTGGATTACATTACATTTTAGTCATTTAGCAGACGCTCTTAACCAGAGTGACTTACATTTTGTGCATTCAACTTAAAGTAGCTAGGTGACACAACCACATATCACAATCATAGTAAGTAAAACTTTTTCCTCAATAAAGCAACTATCAGCAATGTCAGTGCTAGTAAGAAAAGACAAGTGTGAGCACAAGAAAGGCAAGGGTGTTAGTGTGTGATTTCACCGTGTGTGATCTTCCCCGCTTCAAGTGTGTCGATTGCTGAGAACAACTCTGTGACGTCAACCTCCGCTACTCCCAACGCCGTTCTCATAATAGACGCCAGCTCCTTTTCCACGATCGCCCCGTCCTCCTTCGCCTCGTACATCTGGACATAGGACAGTTATAACACTTTATAGAGCAGACATAGGTATTTTATAATGTTTCACAGTAACAGGCATGAGGCTATTATAGTGCCTAATAATAGCAGACATAGGGCTCTTATAGTGCTTCATAGGAACTGTTATGTTGCTTCATTGCCCGTCACTCACTCCAAAGGCCAGCCTGAGGGTGTCCATGGCTTTAGAGGGTTGACACGCCACAGACAGGGCTATCACATACTCCCTGACATCTATCTGGCCATCTCCATGCTTCAGAAAGAAAGAGGGAGAGAGAACAGACGAGAGAAAGCGGAATAGAGAGAAAGAGAAGAACACTGATGGTTATTTATTTCTACTAAATTGATTGATTGATTTGATTTCATGAATAAAAGCAGTGTGTGTTAATGTGTGTGTAGGATACTGCCGGTATGTGAGTTATGCGCAGTGTGTGTTGGATACCTACCTGGTTGAATAGGCTGTGTAACTCTGTGAGCATGTCCGTTACAGATAGGTTGAGGTACTGAGCAAAGTCCTCTAATCCCAGTCTGTATCCCCAAACGTTCCTGGCTCTGCTAGCCTGCTGCTGTAACACTGTATCTGTAGTCCCTGCTCTCAGCCTGCACATAGAAAACACATGGTTAAGAACTACATTTCCCACTACTGTCCAGGGTTGTGGCTAGAAGCTTGGTTTAGTCCATTTAATGAAGTGGTATTCAAAGTTGGGGTCACGACGGGGGAATTGCAGTGGGGTCGCAAATTTTATTTGTGTGTGTGTGTATATATATATATATACACACACACACATACAGAACAAAAATATAAACGCAACATGCAACAATTGCAAAGATTTTACTGAGTTACAGTTTATATAAGGAAATCAATCAATTGAAAAATTCATTAGGCCCTGATCTATGGATTTCACGACTGGGAATACAGATACACAGATAGGGGCATGGATCAGAAAACCAGTCAGTAACTGGTGTGACCACCATTTGCCTCATGCAGTGTGACATCTCCTTCACATAGAGTTGATCAGGCTGTTGATTGTGGCCTGTGAATGTTGCCCCACTCCTCTTCAATGGCTGTGTGAAGTTGCTTTATTGGCGGGAACTGGAACACTCTCAAACACGTCGATCCAGAGCATCCCAAACATGCTCAATGGGTGACATGTCTGGTGAGTATGCAGGCCATGGAAGAACTGGGACATTTTCAGCTTCCAGGAATTGTGTACAGATCCTTGCGACATGGGGCCATGCATTATCATGCTGAAACATGAGGTGATGGCGGCGGATGAATGGCACGAAAATGGGCCTCAAGATCTCGTCATGGTATCTCTGTGCATTCAAATTGCCATCGATAAAATACAATTGTGTTCGTTGTCTGTAGCTTATGCCTGCCCATACCATAACCCCACCATGGGGCACTCCGTTCACAACGTTGACATCAGCAAACCGCTCGCCCACACGACGCCATCTGTGGGCGCCATCTGCCCGGTACAGTTGAAACCGAGATTCATCCGTGAAGAGCACACTTCTCCAGCGTGCCAGTGGCCACCGAAGGTGAGCATTTGCCCACTGAAGTCAGTTATGATACCGAACTGCAGTCAGGCCAAGGGTGCAGATTATTTTATGGAATAATATACAAATGTTATTGAGAAAGATAATTAGAAAAATAAAATTGTATTGAGTAAATGTATTTCTCTTAGTTTTGATAGGAGAGATGAAAATGTAATGAATTTAAGGTTATTTGTTGATGTGAAAATCTAAATTGACTGATTTGAAGGTTGTCATTAGATTTAGCGTGGGGTCTGCAACATTTCTGCCAGCAAACAAATGGGGTCCCTGCTGAAAAAGTTTGAAAACCACTGGTTTAATGGCTAAATCAAGTACATCTCAATGAAATACTGTACTTTCTAGTATCTAAAAGTATTCAACATATCCATTTGACACAGATCTGCCTGTTTCCTTAGTACTATTTTCCAGTATTATCAGTAAACCCAGTAGTATTTCAGTAGTATTTCCCAGTATTATCAGAAAACCCAGTAGTATTTCAGTAATATTTCCCAGTATTATCAGTCAGCCCAGTAGTATTTCCCTGTATGATCAGTAAACCCAGTAGTATTTCCCAGTTCGACCAGTAAACCCACTAGTATTAGTCTTAGTATTTCCCAGTAAACCCAGTATTATTTTCCCAGTATAACCATCAGTCCCCGATATGACATCCTTAAATGTCACACAACGAGGTACAGGAGATCGCTCATACCCTACCTACCCATTCAGACACTTAAACGTAAATTGATTGTAAGACATTGGAATAAACATTTATAGAATTTTGAAATATTCTTATTTATTCAACATCAATGTTTTGTTATAAACAGCAAAACAATTCAGTATTTTTAAGGACCTGTAATAATGCTGAACGAACAATAGTAAAGTAAACTCCAACTCACCCAAGCCTTCGCGCTAGTCTATTGAACTGCAGTAGGCTGCTGTTGCTAGGGACACGCAGCGGGCCCTTTGCTAGGCTCAGCTGGCAGTCATCAAACGACAGGTCTGTGATGGGCAGCTCCAGGGCCCTATCAGAGCACAGAGAGCGCGGCCAGGACCCGCCCCTGACATGTCAGATATACTGTATATGTGGCGGGCATTTCGAGAAGCACAAGAAACACAGATAGACAGATGTAAACTCAATGTAAAAGCTTGATGTAACCTGGGAGGCCATACACAGTACTAACTTGGCCATGATGCGTCTGACATTGTTGGCGAACAGAGCAGGGTTGTTCTTCTCTTCCTCTGAAGGAGTGTAGAGAGGTAGGTACTGAAGGGAGAAAAAAAAAAAGTGATATCCCCCATCCATCTTCCGTTTCTCCATTTCCTCACATTCTTTTGTCGATGTCTGTAAGCAGGAAGATGCCCCACTGACTAATGATGCCGTCGTATTGCAGAGTCCACCTTTAATTAAAAAAGAACCCTTACCTCAATCTCTATGGGGTTGTGAAACTGGCACAGTGTCAGCCACAGTATCTCAAACCTGAGTGGCGAGAGAGAGAGTAATCAGTTCATTCAGAAAGGAAAAAGGAGGTTAGAGGGAAAGACGGATGCAGTGATGAGAGAATAGAGAGAGAGGGAGGGGAATTTAGATGAAAGAACAGAAAGAGAGGGAAGTTGTGCAGTGGGATATTGTGAAGATTAACCACAGGCCTAAAAACACAACATCCCCTTCTAATCTAAAACATATTGCCAGACCTCTCCACAAAAAACAGCCAGGGGGCGATAGAGAGAGCAGCAGGGAAGGTGAGTGTGTGTGTGTCTCAGAGAGAGAGAGAGAGAGAGAGAGAGAGAGAGAGAGAGAGAGAGAGAGAGAAAGATAAATAGAGATAGAAAGAGAGGAAAAACGAGGAAGAGATACTCACGCTCCAGGGCCTTGCCATGTCCATGTGATGGTATCCTGTCGGGAGAGGATGAGGAGATTAGTTACACACAGCAGGACTGAGGCCTACAGAGGCTGCATCTCCTCTGCTTACTGAGATGCATGAACAGGGATCAAATCGTATATGACTTACATCATTGTCAATTTTTTCAAAAGGTCAACTCAAGTCAACTATTTTCGGACGAGTTGCATCCGTCAAAAGACGGACCATTTGTGCTTTTTTTGTTGGACAATTATCTCCGCTGTCATTCATTCGACAACCGATGACTCCCATTTAAAAAGCATTGGCTTGGGAGGGGTTGAATGGAGCTGAAGGTTGGGACTAATAACACGATAACTAATGTAAAACATACTGTGTCCATAATAAGTATATAGGTTATAGGTTAAGAACTTTTGTGAAAGAGCACAGTTTGAAAGATATGGCATATAGAAGCAAACCGGATGGACATCATGAAAATGATCGGAGAGGTTGAGGGTAGAGGAAGTTCAGGAATAAAACCAAACAAAATAGATCCATTGTAAAATTGACTGTGTCCACAAAAATGTATATAGTATGTATAAGCTGGAAATCGAGGCCTAAGCATTGTTGTTCACTAGTTTACACCAATTAGGGGAGGGGTGGTGGGGATGGAAAGTAATAAAGGAAAATATATATTTTTTAAAGATATGTATATATATATATATATATATATATATATATATATATATATATATATATATATATATATATATATATATATATATACACACACTACCGGTCAAAAGTTTTAGAACACCTACTCATTCAAGGGTTTTTCTTTATTTTTACTATTTTCTACATTGTAGAATAATAGTGAAGACATCAAAACTATTAAATAACACATGGAATCATGTAGTAACCAAAAAAGTGTTAAACAATTAAAAATATATTTGAGATTTGAGATTCTTCAAATAGCCACCCTTTGCCTTGATGACAGCTTTGCACACACTTGGCATTCTCTCACCCAGCTTCACCTGGAATGCTTTTCCAACTGTCTTGAAGGAGTTCCCACAGATGCTGAGCACTTGTTGGCTGCTTTTACTTCACTCTGCCGTCCGACTCATCCCAAACCATCTCAATTTGGTTGAGGTCGGGGATTGTGGAAGCCAGGTCATCTGATGCCAGGTCATCACCCACCCGCTATGGAGTCAGCGGGAGAAGAGCGCATGCCTGGAGTCGTGGCACGGGTCCAGGAGCATTCCACGATGCTGGCCAGCTTGGGGGAAGCGATGGATCGGGTTCTTCAGGTCGTGCCAACAACGCCTGGAGAGGAGAGGACCCGATCTGTCGAGACCAGCTGGCCAACCGGATCCAGCCATCTACACCCCAGTACCCGGAGGGATCCAGATATCCCGACCACGGGCGTTTGATGGGACGGCGGCGCTGTGCCAGGGATTCCTCCTCCAATTGGAGCTTTACTTCGCCAGCATCAGACTGGCGCAATCGGAGCGGGAGAAGGTGTCCGTCCTCGTTTCCTGCCTCTGTGGGAAAGCCCTGGAGTGGGCCAACGCGGTGTGGAACGCGGGAGGAGCCACGTTGGGAGGACTACAGGGAGTTCGCTCGCCTCTTTCGGGCGGTCTTCGATCACCCGCCCGAGGGTCGAGAGGCGGGTGAGCGGCTGGTCCACCTGAGGCAGGGGACGAGGACCGCGCAGGACTTCGCGTTGGAGTTTAGGACGCTGGCAACGGGGTCCGGGTGGAACGAGCGGGCCCTGATCGACCATTTCCGGTGCCATCCGCGGGAGGACGTCCGACGGGAGCTAGCCTGCCGGGATACCATGTTGTCCTTCGATAAACTGGTGGACATGGCCATTCGTTTGGACAACCTGCTGGCAGCCAGAGGACGTCCTGGTAGGGGTCTGCCCGTTTCCACCCCGGACAACTCGGATCCCGAGCCGATGGAGCTGGGTGGAACCGCCGGCCGAGAGAGCGGAGGAGGACAGCGACAGTGCCACTCTGGTGGCACGAAGGGACAGTACACCACACGTCGTAGTCAACGTTCTTTTGGGCCGGGAGGCGGCAGGCAGGGCACTCACGCATCACCCCAGGTATCGAACACCCACACTTGTTCACTGCCTGCCGCCTGTACCCTACCTATCCACTTTCCCGATCACATGGTAGTTCCCCAGTGTAAGGCGCTAGGCGATTCAGGCGCAGCTGGGAACTTTATGGACAGGGTATTCGCACGCCATCAAGGCATTTCATTGGTTCCCCTCTCCATTCCACTCCCCATCAGAGCACCAGATAGTCGACCACTACCCCCAAGCCATAAGACTCCTGAACAGCTAATCATGGCTACCCGGACTATTTGCACTGCCCCCCCCACCCCATCCTTTTTACGCTGCTGCTACTCTGTTAAGTATTTATGCATAGTCACTTTAACTCTACCCACATGTACATATTACCTCAACTACCTCAACTAGCCGGTGCCCCCGCACACTGACTCTGCAACGGTACCCCCCTGTATATATAGCCTCCCTACTGTCACTTTATTTTACTGTATATATAGCCTCCCTACTGTCACTTTATTTTACTTCTGCTCTTTTTTTCTCAACACTTTTTTTGTTGTTGTTTTATTCTTACTTTTTTTGTTTAAAATAAATGCACTGTTGGTTAAGGGCTGTAAGTAAGCATTTCACTGTAATGTCTGCACCTGTTGTATTCGGCGCATGTGACCAATAAAATTTGATTTGATTTGATTTGATTAGGGTCCGGGTTTGTTACGGAAGTCACTATTCCGGTCACCATGATCACCCAGGAGACTCATTGTGAGGAGGTTATTTTTTCGATTATTGAATCTCCTGCTTTCCCTGTGGTATTAGGTATCCCTTGGCATACATACGTCTCCGAGTCCCTGGGCCACTTCACTTCACCCGCCTCCTCGAGTTTCTTCTTTGTGAAGAAGAAAGACGGCGGTCTGCGCCCGTGCATTGATTATCGATCACTGAACAAGGAGACGATTAGATTTAGTTATCCACTTCCCCTCATTCCTTCAGTGATCGAGTCAATGCATGGGGCGCGCTTCTTCACAAAGCTAGATCTCAGGAGTGCGTACAACCTGGTGCGTATTCTGGAGGGGGATGAGGGGAAGACGGCATTCAGCACAACCACGGGGCATTATGAATACCTGGTGATGCCCTACGGTTTGATGAATGCTCCATCCGTCTTCCAGTCCTTTGTGAACAAGGTGTTTCGGGACATGCTTGGTCGCGGTGTAGTGGTCTACATCGATGACATCCTGGTGTATTCCGCTACTCGCGCCGAGCATGTGTCCCTGGTTCGCAAAGTGCTGGCCAGACTGTTGGAAAATCACCTTTAAGCCAAGGCAGAGAAGTGTATGTTTTTCCAGCAGGCCGTCTCCTTCCTCCTTCCATCTCCACCTCAGGCGTGGAGATGGAGGGAGATCGCATTTCAGCCGTGAGTAACTGGCCGACTCCAACCACGTTTAAGGAGGTGCAGCGATTCCTTGGCTTTGCCAACTACTACCGAAGGTTTATCCGGGGCTTTGGCAAGGTCGCAGCTCCCATCACATCCCTGTTGAAGGGTGGGCTGTCCCAACGCTCGGGCACGCCACCCAAGCACCACCCCTGTGCCTTCTTCTTGAAGAAACTCAGCCCGGCGGAGCAGAACTACGGCATTGGTGATCGGGAGCTGTTGGCTGTTGTCCGAGCTTTGACTGTGTGGAGGCATTGGCTCGAAAGGGGCAAAAACACCCTTTCCTCGTCTGGACGGACCACCGTAACATGGAGTACATCTGGGCAGCGAGGAGGCTGAATCCTCGCCAGGTCAGGTGGGCCCTATTCTTCACCCGGTTTGCTGCATTGTGGCGCCGGTAGTATGGGCGATGGACGCGGATATAGAGCGGGCATTACGTACAGATCCATCTCCACTGCAGTGTCCAGCTGGGCTGCGGTACGTGCCTGCTCTTATCCGTGATCGTCTGATCTTCTGGGCACACACGTCACCCTCCTCTGGTCACCCAGGTATCGGTCGTACAGTGCGCTGCTTGAGCGGAAAGTACTGGTGGCCTACCTTGGCTAAGGACGTGAGGGTGTACGTCTCCTCCTGCTCGGTGTGCGCCCAGAGTAAGGCACCTAGGCACCTCCCAGCGGGTTAGCTACAACCGTTACCAGTTCCACAACAACCATGGTCTCACCTTAGCATTGATTTTCTGACTGATCTTTCCCTCTCCCAAGGTAACACCACCATCCTGGTCGTTGTGGACCACTTCTCCAAGTCCTGCCGCCTCCTTCCTCTGCCCGGTCTCCCCACGTCTCACGTCTTCCGGCACTACGGGGTGCCAGAGGTTATAGTGTCCGACCGAGGTCCCCAGTTCACGTCCAAGGTTTGGAAGGCGTTCATGGAACGTCTGGGGGTCTCGGTCAGCCTGACCTCTGGGTTCCACCCCTAGTCAAATGGGCAGGTGGAACGATTAAATCAGGATGTGGGTAGGTTCCTGCGGTCCTACTGCCAGGACCGGCCGGGGGAGTGGTCGGTGTTCTTGCCATGGGCAGAATATGCCCAGAACTCTCTCCGCCACTCCTCTACTAACCGAATACCATTTCAATGTGTTTTAGGTTACCAACCGGTTCTGGCACAGAGGCGCCTGCGGTGGAGACGTGGGACGTTGCCTACGTTCACCTCCAGCGCGCCGTGCATGGTCAGAAGGCCAACGCTGACCATCACCGCAGTGAGACCCCGGTCTTCGTACCGGGGGATCAGGTCTGGCTCTCGACCCAGAATCTGCCCCTCCGCCTGCCCTGCCGGAAGCTGAGCCCGCGGTTTGTGGGGCCGTTCAAAGGTCCGCTCCAGGAGTCTGAGGTGCGGGAGGTTCCTCCACATCCTCTGGACATCGAGGGGGCCCCGGCGTACTCTGTCCGTGCCATCCTGGATTCAAGGCGTCGGGTGGTGGGCCTTCAGTACCTCATGGAGTGGGAGGGGTACGGTCCGGAGGAACGGTGCTGGGTCCCGGTGAGGGATATCCTCGATCCTTCCCTGTTGCAGAATTTCCACCGTCGCCATCCTGTCACGACCGTCGGGGTACTGTCACGACTTCGGCCGAGGCTGCCTCCCCTCCTTGTTTGGGCAGGCTTCGGCGTTCGTCGTCACCGGAGTACTAACCACTGCCGCCCCAATCATCATCACAATTGTCTTGTCAATCACACACACCTGATTCTAATCCCCTAATTAGTCCGTATATAAAGTGTTCCCTCTGTCCCCTTGTTATTGTGGGTGATTGTTAATTGTGAGAGTAATGTAGCTCGGTGGAGATACTCATAACATTGTGTTGCCAGGGTAGATTTTCCCCCTGTGCCTATGTATTATTGGATTCCGTTACAGTGTAATTGCCAGGGATGTTTGTTTCCCCTGTGCCTGTTTCGTTGATCGCTATTGGAGCGCATTTATGTGTCAACGAAGGAATAAACTCTGTATTTGGTGATTACCCTCCTGCGCCTGACTCCTTTCACCACACTCACCACAGAAGTGATGCAGACAATTACATTGATGGAAGTTACAATCTATCTGCAATATAAAGCTGATCTACCCCCTAAAAATATTACTAAAAATATATATATTTTTTAAAGCATTGGCTCCATCGGACACAAAATCCCAGTGTGTTCATGGCCTAAATGAGTTACACACTGCAGGACTGAGGCCTACACAGGGGCTGCATCTCAATACTCTACAGTGGCTTCCTCTCCCCTCTCCTTTGTCTGCACTGGTCTGAAAACAATGGACAGGTGAAAGCAACATTGCGGATCGTCTATTTGAGACTTGCTTTTACTTTTTCAGTTATTTTGTTCTATTGCAGGTAAAGGAAAGGAGGAGACGAGGAGAGGAAGCCACTAGACTATTGAGATGCAGGAAAGGAGACGAGGAAAGGAAGCCACTGTAGACTATTGAGATGCAGGAAAGGAGATGAGGAAAGGAAGACACTAGACTACTGAGATGCAGCCGGAGAGTGTCTCTCTACTGCACATGGCTTTCTAGTACAAGTTAGAGCAGGTAGTCACAGGTTTATAATTAATGAGGGCGTGCAGGGGCTGTGGAGAGAAGGACATGAAACCTGAGGGAGGGAGGGAGAGAGAGAGAGAGCACAAGACAGCGAGAGGGAGAGGGGAGATTAAATATCACTCCACAGGAGCATGAAGCCACTCAACATGGACACAGACGGACTCACACCGTGAGAAGAGAGAAACTGTAAACGGAGGGAGGGAGAGAAGGAAAGGAAGGATAGGTATGTAAAGGAAAGCAGTGAAGGGAAGTAGGAAGGGAGAGAGGATGGTTTGGAGGAGAGGAGGGAAGAAAGGAGAGTTTAGTTGTGCGTTTACCATTTTGTTGGGGTAACGCAGGACTACTGGTTGGACTGGAACTGCTGGAATGAAGGCCCCTGAGGCGAGAGAAAGAGAGAGAAAGGTTACTGAGTGAGTGCCAGTGTGTGTGGTTTTTAAAGAGGCATATTCATACTAGGCTTTGGCCGTATACCCCATTTGGAAATAGCCACGGGATGGTTTTTCAATACCGTCAAAACTATTTCTTAGAAGTTTTTAATACATTTGAATATTTGTTGGTACTTTAAGTAAATACCTGCAGTCAACTTGTGTAATATGTTAGGCGATAAAGCAGATCGTGTTCTTCTTTTCACCGGTCACATAATTTTTTTGATAATGAAGCTTACAAGCTCACAACAACGAGAGACTGGAGCCTTGTGAGTCACGCGCCAGGTGAATGTTTGCCAGCTAGATATCTTATCACTATTAAGTTAACCAAATGCTTTGCAGTTGTGCATTTGGTTTGCTAATTTAGTAGTTAGCTAGTTATCTAGCTTAGTGGTTAGCTTCTTGCAAAATCAAGCTTCTCTTGGTAATATCAGATAATCCCTTCCTGGATCAAGAGCCTTGCTGTCTAATATTTGTTTTATGCGTGCAGCAAACTGAGTAGCATTCTTTAGTTACTTGCATAACTTTATGAGCTGTGATGTCTGTCTTGCAAATAATTTCTGTCAGAGACTGTATAAAATGTTTGCAATGTGCTAGTTAGCATTTAGCTTGCATTCACTATGGGATTTTACATGTACTTGTTAGCATTGCTAACCTTCGCATTACTGAGGCTCAGTGGGGTTGGAAAATAGCGCCCCTTGTGTTCATACAAGGTTGGTATGAAGGTATGACAATCTGGATACTGCCCAAGCCGAATTCATACTCGGTGGATGACTGACATTCTGATAACATTCTATGTGTGTGTGTGTGTGTGTGTGTGTGTGTGTGTGTGTGTGTGTGTGTGTGTGTGTGTGTGTGTGTGTGTGTGTGCGTGTGTGCGTGTGTAAGATGACTGACGTTCCGACAACCCTCACCCCGGGGACACACAACGTCACCAGCCTGTGATAATGAATACAGTAGTACAGCCTGGTCATGACACGGCTGGAGACTACCCTGACCTCTGGGTGCAATGGAACAATTACCACTAGGATACTGTAGGAGTTATGACTCTGGATGAGAGAGAGAGGCATATGCATGTGAAGGTCTGTGTGAGATCAACTTGTTAGAGACAACAAGAGGAGATGCATTGGACAGAGACACCAACACAACACAGCGTTAAACTAAGAGGGACAAAACTACACAGACAATTCGCATACCGCCCCAACAGATCCATAGATCACGCAATCACTATTGCACTCCACACTGCCCTTTCCCATCTAGACAAAAGGAACACTTACGTGAGAATGCTGTTCATTGAATGCAGCTCAGCGTTCAACACCGTGGTGCCCTCTAAGCGCATCACTAAGCTAAGGACCCTGGGAATAAACACCTCCCTCTGCAATTGGATACTGGACATTGACGGTCCGCCCCCAGGTGGTGAGGGTAGGCAACAACACATCCGCTACGCTGACCCTCAATACGGGGGCACTCAGGGATGCATGCTTATCCCCCTCCTGTACTTCCTGTTCACCCACAACTGCGTGGCGGCACACGACTCCAACACCATCATTAAGTTTGCTGACGACAAGACTGTGCTAGGCATTATCACCGACGACGATGAGACAGCCTACAGGGAGGAGGTCAGAGACCTGGCAGTGTGTTGCCACGACAACTACCTCTCCCTCAATGTCAGCACGACAAAGGAGCAGATCGTGGACTACAGGAAATGGAGGGCCAAGCACGCCCCCATTCACGTCGACGGGCTGTAGTGGAGACGGTTGAGAGCTTCAAGTTCCTTTGTGTCCACATCACTAAGGACCTATCATGGTCCAAACACACTAACACAGTCGTGAAGAGGGCACGACAACGCCTCTTCCCCCTCAGCAGGCTGAAAAGATTTGGCATGGGCCCTCAGATCCTAAAAAAGTTATACAGCTGCACCATTAAGAGCATCTTCACTGGCTGCATCACCGCCTGGTATGGCAACTGCTCGGCATCCGACCACAAGCCGCTAGAGGGTAGTGCGTACTGCCCAGTACGCCACTGGGGCCGAGCTCCCTGTCATCCAGGACCTCTATACCAGGCGGTGTCAGAGGAAGGCCCTAAAAATGCTCAAAGACTCCAGCCACCAAAGTCACAGTCTGTTCTCTCTGGTACCGCACAGCAAACGTTACCAGAGCGTGAAGTCTGGGACAAAAAAGCTCCTGAACAGCTTCTACCCAAAAGCCATAAGACTGCTGAACAGTTAATTAAATGGCTACCCAGACTTTCTGCTTTCCCCCCTACCTACATGTACATAGTACTTAAATCACCTAATGAAACCTACATGTACATATTACCTCAATCAATCACCCCAACTACCTCGTACCCCAGTACACTGACTTGTTACCGGTACTCCTTGTATATAGCCTCGTTAATGTTATTTTATTATGTTACTACTTTATTTTTATCTATTTGCTAATTTTCTTTATTTTTAACTGCATTATTGGGAAAGGGCTCGTAGGTAAGCATTTCATGGTAAAGTATACACTTCTTGTATTCGCTGCATGTGACAAATACAATTTGATTTGAAAGACAGAAACGGGGTTGGATAAACAGGGATTTAAAGCTGGGATTTGGGAAACTCTTGATATTTCATTACAGTACCAGTCAAAAGTGTAGACACACCTACTCATTCAAGGGTTTTTCTTTATTTTTACTATTTTCTACATTGTAGAATAATAGTGAAGACATCAAAACTATGAAATAACACATATGGAATCATGCAGTAACCAACAGTGTTCACATCAAAATATATTTTATATTCTTCAAAGTAGCCACCCTTTGCCTTGATGACAGCTTTGCACACTCTCGGCATTCTCTCAACCAGCTTCACAAGGAATGCTTTTCCAACAGCACTCAATCACTCTCCTTCTTGGTACAACAGCCCTTACACAGCCTGGAGGTGTGTTTTGGGTCATTGTCCTGTTGAAAAACAAATGATAGTCCCACTAAGCGGGAGGTACAGTGGGGAAAAAAAGTATTTAGTCAGCCACCAATTGTGCAAGTTCTCCCACTTAAAAAGATGAGAGAGGCCTGTAATTTTCATCATAGGTACACTTCAACTATGACAGACAAAATGAGATTTTTTTTCTCCAGAAAATCACATTGTAGGATTTTTAATGAATTTATTTGCAAATTATGGTGGAAAATAAGTATTTGGTCAATAACAAAAGTTTCTCAATACTTTGTTCTATATCGTGGAGCTCCGCCCCATAGGGAAGCTCTGCTCCTAATGGTTTACCCTCTGCCCTAAGGCAGCAGCAGCCTGAGACAAAATTATGCACACACCTACAGCCAATAGGAGTACAGGTGTCCCTATAAGAGGGGGTGCCGCCCCTCAATCAGCCTCCCTTTTTCTTCAGCGACTGGATGACTAGACTGAAGAGCCAAGAAGAGACGAAGCATGAAGACTCAGGACGAAAACGCCGTTGATATTCCAGTCATCAACGTCGTCTAAATGAGCACACCGGGAGATTTTCCACCCCCAAAAGCTATTTTCAGAGCTCAGTGCAGATGCACTTCCATGGCGGCCGGTGACCACCACGACTTATGTTTCGTGTGTTTGGGATCCCAGCATGCCAAGGAAGGCGTCTGCAGTCCCCCGAATTGCGCCTCCTGCGCCCTCCTTTCTTTAAAGGAGAGGAAGCAGCGTTGGGCGTTTTTCAGGGAGGACATCCCCCTTGAGGATGTGTTGTCGATACTAGCCTCTGCTTCAGAGGCGTCGTCCGACGGCGCAGACTCGGGGGAAGATGGGGATTTTGAGGAAGGGTCTGGCATTCCAATGGAACAGTCGGACCCCGTCCCTCATACTTTCAAGCCCCCCTTTCCTTTAGAGAGCGAGAGGGCTTGTAGTCCCTATAGCGAAGGGGATACGAGCTCTGAGAGATCAGAAGCTCTCTCTTTCGCTGCAGCCTCTCTGAGAGCGGATTTTCCGGGTCTCATTGAGAGAGCTGCTCAACGGCTGGCAATAGAGCTGCCCCCTCTTCCCTCCCCCCTGGAGATTGATATGATGGAGGGAGGTCCTTATTCCAGGCCAAGGAAGGCGGCAGAGCCAGTGGCTCCTGCCATGCCTTCTTTGGCTAGGTGCGTTGGAGGCTCGTGGGAGGCACCTTTAGCGGCGCGTTTGCCTGTAAAAGCGTATCTCCCATTCACGAGAGTGGAAGGAAGGCTTCAGGGTCAGGGAATCCCCAGGTTAGAGAGCGCCATGGCGGCGTATCTCGTACCGGGTTCGAGCCCTTGGCCCTCTTCCAAGAAGGCCACGTTGCCATCCCAGAAGGACCGACTCACAGCGTCGCTGTTAGAGAAGTCTTTTGGGTTGGGAGCCCAAGCTGTAGCAGCAGCTAACAACATTGCCCTCTTGGCGGCCTCTCTGTCCCGTTTAACCACAGGTAAGACAGAGATGGCACCGGAGGAGGTGGAGGAGGCGTCCAGAATTTCTGCCGCCATACTCCACCTTACACAGGCGTCCGCAGTCTGCACGGGGAGATCCATGGCCACTTCGGTGGTCGGGGAACGACACCTCTGGTTGTCTTTGACTTCCATGAAAGAGGCAGACAGGACGTCTCTTTTGAACGCCCCCCTCTCTGACGATGGCCTCTTTGGGGTCGCAGTCAGAGGCGACGGAGCGTTTTTCGAAGTTGGAGGAGGAGAAGAAGCAGTTGGCCAAGCACCTGCCGTTGGCAGGACGACTCGGCCCCCCTCCTCCCCAAAGGCCATCTACCTCCGCCCCTCTAAGTAGACCGGGATCTACGACGAGGCGGCGTAATCGGCGTCATCCGGCGGCCACGAGCAGCAAGGGAGCGGGCTCGGCCCTCCCAGCAGCTACGGTAGCCCCACTACAGCCGGCGAGGGAGGTGACGAGGACGCCGACCTGGCCCTCCAAGGGAGGCAAGAGGCGTACGTGACGGGACGCGGGGGAGAGGATGGAGGACGCATCGATGGTGTCGAACGCGCCCACTGTTCCCCCCCACCCTTCGGTTGAAGGGACGGGTGCTGATGTAAATGCTTTTGTTGATGTGTTTAATAAAGAGTTGGCTCCACCTGACTTTGTCAAAAAAGAGCCTCTTTTCCATAATACGTCCGAGAGCGTTCAAATCTCACCCTCTCTTCCTTACCACTCTAAGAGCCGTTCATCCCACCGAGGGTGCGTTGCTGAACAGGCACTAAGAGTAGGTATCCAGAAGACCTCAATCAGGTCGTCACATCACACTTCACGTATAAGAAGTGCTTTACATAGAAGGCAGCAGTCCCGGTCAGATTCTGACATGAGGACGCAGCCGCTATTTGGGGATGGCGCACTAGTACAGACTAAGGTCTCCACTAGTACGAGCCAGACCCATGCTGCGTTCACGGAGGGCCCGATTACCGCGGTCACCAAGGTGCCCAGAGTATGGGCGCCCCCAGGCATTGTAACACAGCAGCTATCTGGGGACGGCGCATTATCGCAGACCAAGGTCTCGGTTAAGGCGATTCAGACCCATGCTACGTTCACGGAGGGCAGGATTACTAGCATTATGGGTATAACCAAAGTATCAGCTCCCCTGACAGAACGAGCCAGTACTCACCACACTGAGCGTGAATCAACCCACCAGGGGTGCAGAGTTGAACACACACAGAAGGTGAAAGTTAAGAAGGTATCAAGGCGCCGCCTTGTTTTACCTCATAGAGACCTCATACTACAGACTTCTAGGAGTACTGTAGTGAAGGGCTCTGATAGCGAATTGCAGTCACCTAAGATGACGCAATCGATTGCTGGGGATGGTGCCCTGCCGCAGGCTGTGGCCTCGGTCAGTGCAATTCAGACCCGCGATGCGTTCAAGGAGGGCAGGAATACGACGGTTACGGGTTTAACCGACGTCCCTACTCCTCTTTCTTTCTCAGAACGCATTTCCTCTCCCTTTCACGGGAGGCCCACCTTGGGCTGTTCCACCACTTCAATGTTGGGGAACAGTGGCGGTAAGGGCCATAGAGGAATACAGGTCCTTCCTACTGGATGCACCACAGCTTCGCGCCCAGCCACTTTCTCAGCATTGCTGGCAGTGGCGAAGAAGCTGCACCCTCTCATGCTGGCTAGAACAGACGTTGCAGAAGGGTTATGCTCTCCAATTCCACCGGACCCCACCCACGTTCAGGGGAGTGGTGGAGACGGTGATGAAAACGCCAGACAAAGTGGCCGCTCTGATGACAGAGATTACGGAACTTTTGGCGAAGGAGGCGGTGACAGTAGTTCCCCGGGAGCAAAGGAACAAAGGGCTATATTCGCCTTATTTCCTAGTGCCCAAAAAGACGGGGGGAGTGAGGCCGATTTTGGATTTACGCATTCTCAATGAGAGCATAACCAAACGGCCCTTCCGAATGCTAACGACAAAACGTCTGCTGGAATGTGTCCAGAGAGGGGACTTTTGTACGAGCATAGACCTAAAGGACGCGTACTTTCATGTGCCGGTTCATGTGCATGTCAGACACAGGAAGTTTCTGCGGTTCGCCTTTCAAGGGGTGGCGTACGAATACACGAGGATGCCATTTGGGTACGCCCTGGCACCTCGCACATTTTCCAAGTGTGTGGAGTCGGCATTGGAACCGTTGCGTCGTCAGGGAATACGGCTACTAGCCTACCTGGACGACCTACTGGTTCTCGCCCCGTCAGCAGAGCTGGCGATCACTCACACAACACAGACAGTGATGCATCTCACAAGTCTGGGGTTCGCTGTGAATTGGAAAAAGAGCGCGCCCTGGCCCACTCATCAGATTGTCTACCTGGGGATACAGCTAGACACTGTGAGGATGAGGGCTCGAATCTCGGACCCCCGAAGGGTAGCCTTGTTGCTAGCCATAAGGAAGTGTCGTCCGAATCACACGGTGACGGCGCTGTCGATCATGTCACTTTTGGGTCTCATGTCGTCAGCCCACTCTGTGGTTCCGCTGGGACTCCTGCACATGCGCAGGACGCAGCGATGGTTCGCCCAACTAAGACTAGACCCATTGCGTCAACGTCATCGGTTGGTGGTGGTTCCCCTCTCGCTCAGTGCAGACCTAAACTATTGGAGAAACTCGCGCGTTCTCACGTACGGAGTCCCGATAGGAAAGGTGTCCTCTCACATCCCAGTATTCACGGATGCGTCCCTGACGGGATGGGGAGGGACATGTCAGACACAAGCGATAGGAGGTGTGTGGCCTCAATCAGGTCGTCACATCAACCTCCTGGAGTTGGAAACGGTTCGACTGGTTCTGACCCACTTCGAGTCTACCCTTCGGGGTCGCGATGTGCTGGTCTGGTCAGACAACCGGACCACAGTAGCCCACATAAATCGCCAGGGTGGAGTCAGGTCGCCTGCTCTCCATCGGGTGCGGCAGAGGAATTGTGGCTGTGGGCTCACGAGCACCTTCGCTCATTGAGAGCAGCACACATTCCGGGCTACTTGAACGTAGGAGCAGACCTCATGTCAAGAGGGGGTCCTCGAGACGACGAGTGGTGTCTGCATCCAGACATTGTTCTCCAGATTTGGGAACAATTCGGGAGAGCCGAGGTGGACCTATTCGCGTCACGCGTGAACGCGCAATGTCCTCTGTGGTTCTCTCTGAGGGAACAGGACGAACCGCCACTGGGAAGGGACGCCTTTGCGCACCAACCGTGGCCGAGAGTTCTCCTGTATGCATTCCCTCCGCTGTCCTGCATTCTCCCACTGCTAGCCAGGGTGAGGTCAGGGGGGCTGTCAGTGATACTGATAGCGCCCGATCGCCCGGGGGCTCTGTGGTTTGCGGAGATGAGTCAAATGTTGATTGCGCCACCTTGGCCAATTCCACATCGACGGGACGCGTTGTCTCAGGCGGCTGGCACGATAGGGAAATTGCCCATAATCGGCCAACCACTGAAGGCCTGGCTGCTGAGAGGGACAGGCTAGAGCGCCGTGGGTTATCTGATGCAGTGATCAGGACCATACAGGGTTCACGTGCCAGTTCCACTTCTAAGATGTATGCCAGTAGATGGAACGTGTTTTCACGATGGTGTGTCACACAAGGTGTGGACCCCATGAGCTGTCAGGTGGAGAGTATTCTCTCTTTTCTGCAGCTCATGTTTGATAAGCAAAAATCGCCTGCCACGATTAGAGTGTTTGCAGCAGCGATTTCAGCTTGTCATGAGGGTTTTGGCAGAGACAATGTCTTTAGTCACCCTCTAGTGAAACGCTTCCTATTAGGAACGCGGCGACTTAGGCCAACACCTAGAGTCACGCTTCCTCCGTGGGATTTGGCTTTGGTACTCGAAGCGCTATGTAAGTCGCCGTTCGAGCCATTGAATCAAATACCCCTCAAGATGCTGTCTATCAAGACAGCACTGTTGCTCGCTTTGACTACAGCTAAGCGGGTCAGTGATTTGTGTGCTCTTTCGACGAGACCTGACTGCCTGGCTATCAATGGTGACCTGAGCAGAGCAGTGTTACGTCCTAACCCGGCATTTGTGCCGAAGGTTATTAAGAGTTCATATAGGTCACAGACCGTGGAGCTGTGGGCTTTTTCTCCTCCTCCTCATAGAGAGAGGAGTGAGGAGAAGCTCCATCGCCTGTGAGGAGTGAGGAGAAGCTCCATCGGTACGCGCTTTGGCGTGTTACGTCGAGCGCACAGCAGCGATTAGGTCATCGCCTCAGTTGTTTGTGTGTCACGGTGCGGCTGCACTAGGTAGACCACTTTCAAAACAGAGGCTGTCTCACTGGCTTTGTGAAGGCATTGAGACAGCTTATGAGGTAGCAGGGCGGCAATTGCCTCAGGGTATCAGAGCTCACTCCACTCGTGGAGTAGCGGCTTCTACTGCCCTTTTTAGAGGAACAGGAGTAGAGGATATCTGTAGAGCAGCATCCTGGTCGACGCCGTCTCCATTTATCAGTTTCTATCTCTTAGATATGTCTTCTAATTCTCTGGCTCGATCTGTACTCAGCGTGGCTGAAGGGAGATCTTGAGCAAGAAAGAGAGGAGAAGCAGGACTGTGGACTCAGGTTTCCATCAGGTCCGCTTTGGTTAGGAAGACGTGTTTTTGACAGATGTGTTTTCTAACTCTTTGGCTCGGTCTGTACTCAGCATAGCTGAAGGGAGATCTGGAGCTAGGAAGAGAGGGAAAAGCAGGACTATGGACTGGGTTTCCATCAGGTCCGCTTTGGATAAGAAAACATATTTTGTGACATGAATCCTGACTGACAGGATCAGTACAGTAGAGGCATGCGTTGATTAACAGAATATGAGGTCATCTATCTGCTTGTTCAGTTAGTATGACTCATGTTTTTGTTCCTGCCCACTAATCTCTGGGATTCCATTGAGTGAGTGAGGCGGTCTACCGCGTTCATAATGTAGAGTGACACTTGATGTCATTCCATTAGTGGTCGGTAGTGTTTTCACAGGATATTGAGGCACATCTATCTGCTAGTACAGATTAGTATGGCTTCTATTCTGGTGATCTGCCCACTAGTCATTGGCATTGCCATTGGACTAGGTGGGGCGGGTTTTTTAACCGATGACGCGGTATATTGTGACGCCCGTAGGGGTTTTTAGTTGCAGTACTGCGGGACTCGGTTGCAGCCATTGCTAGGCTTGACTTTCTCGTTTCGATGGGAAGTGTTAGGCTCGGCAGGGAGTACATTTTGGAGCGCTACGCTCCGCCTTAAACCATTAGGAGCAGAGCTCCCCTATGGGGCGGAGCTCCACGATATAGAACGATTAGTTACCGGAGTGTAACTCCAGTTCTATGAGTGGAGCGGAGCCCCATAGGACTTAAGGCCCTGCCGACCCTCTCTAGTCTCGCTGAAGAAAAATATCTCGGGAGGCTGATTGAGGGGAGGCACCCCCTCTTATAGGGACACCTGTACTCCTATTGGCTGTAGGTGTGTGCATAATTTTGTCTCAGGCTGCTGCTGCCTTAGGGCAGAGGGTAAACCATTAGGAGCAGAGCTTCCCTATGGGGCGGAGCTCCACTCATAGAACTGGAGTTACACTCCGGTAACTAATCGTTATATACCCTTTGTTGGCAATGACACAGGTCAAACGTTTTCTGTAAGTCTTCACAAGGTTTTCACACACTGTTGCTGGTATTTTGGCCCATTCCTCCATGCAGATCTCCTCTAGAGCAGTGATGTTTTGGGGCTGTCGCTGGGCAACACGGACTTTCAACTCCCTCCAAAGATTTTCTATGGGGTTGAGATCTGGAGACTGGCTAGGCCACTCCAGGACCTTGAAATGCTTCTTACGAAGCCACTCCTTCGTTGCCCGGGCGGTGTGTTTGGGATCATTGTCATGCTGAAAGACCCAGCCACGTTTCATCTTCAATGCCCTTGCTGATGGAAGGAGGTTTTCACTCAAAATCTCACGATACATGGCCCCATTCATTCTTTCCTTTACACGGATCAGTCGTCCTGGTCCCTTTGCAGAAAAACAGCCCCAAAGCATGATGTTTCCACCCCCATGCTTCACAGTAGGTATGGTGTTCTTTGGATGCAACTCAGCATTCTTTGTCCTCCAAACACGACGAGTTGAGTTTTTACCAAAAAGTTATATTTTGGTTTCATCTGACATTCTCCAAATCCTCTTCTGGATCATCCAAATGCACTCTAGCAAACTTCAGACGGGCCTGGACATGTACTGGCTTAAGCAGGGGGACACGTCTGGCACTGCAGGATTTGAGTCCCTGGCGGCGTAGTGTGTTACTGATGGTAGGCTTTGTTACTTTGGTCCCAGCTCTCTGCAGGTCATTCACTAGGTCCCCCCGTGTGGTTCTGGGATTTTTGCTCACCGTTCTTGTGATCATTTTGACCCCACGGGGTGAGATTTTGCGTGGAGCCCCAGATCGAGGGAGATTATCAGTGGTCTTGTATGTCTTCCATTTCCTAATAATTGCTCCCACAGTTGATTTCTTCAAACCAAGCTGCTTACCTATTGCAGATTCAGTCTTCCCAGCCTGGTGCAGGTCTACAATTTTGTTTCTGGTGTCCTTTGACAGCTCTTTGGTCTTGGCCATAGTGGAGTTTGGAGTGTGACTGTTTGAGGTTGTGGACAGGTGTCTTTTATACTGATAACAAGTTCAAATAGGTGCCATTAATACAGGTAACGAGTGGAGGACAGAGGAGCCTCTTAAAGAAGAAGTTACAGGTCTGTGAGAGCCAGAAATCTTGCTTGTTTGTAGGTGACCAAATACTTATTTTCCACCATAATTTGCAAATAAATTCATTAAAAATCCTACAATGTGATTTGCTGGAAAAAAAATTCTCAATTTGTCTGTCATAGTTGACGTGTACCTATGATGAAAATTACAGGCCTCTCTCATCTTTTTAAGTGGGAGAACTTGCACAATTGGTGGCTGACTAAATACTTTTTTTCCCCACTGTAACTCTCGGTCTTCCTTTCCTGTGGCGGTCCTCATGAGAGCCAGTTTCATCATAGCGCTTGATAGTTTTTGCAACTGCACTTGAAGAAACGTTCAAAGTTCTTGAAATGTTCCGTATTGACTGACCTTCATGTCTTAAAGTAATGATGGGACTGTTGTTTCCTTTGCTTATTTGAGCTGTTCTTGCCATAATATGGACTTGGTCTTTTATGAAATAGGGCTGTCTTCTGCATACCCCCCTACCTTGTCACAACACAGCTGATTGGCTCAAATGCATTAAGAAGGAAAGAAATTCCACAAATTAACTTTGAACAAGGCACACCTGTTAATTGAAATGCATTCCAGGTGACTACCCCATGAAGCTGGTTGAGAGAATGCCAAGAGTGTGCAAAGCTGTCATCAAGGCAAAGGGTAGCTACTTTGAAGACTCTCAAAATAATATAATATTCCATATGTGTTATTTCATAGTTGATGTCTTCACTATTATTCTACAATGTAGAAAATAGTAAAGATAAAGAAAACCCTAGAATGTGTAGGTGTGTCCAAACTTTTGACTGGTACTGTATGTCTAACTATTTACATTTTTCATAACCCAAAATATAACAATGTTACTCCATTGTTTACAAACAACAAGAATTTAAACAAACAATGACTAGCTTCAAAATACACTGCTCAAAAAAATAAAGGGAACACTTAAACAACACAATGTAACTCCAAGTCAATTCTGTGAAATCAAACTGTCCACTTAGGAAGCAACACTGATTGACAATACATTTCACATGCTGTTGTGCAAATGGAATAGACAACAGGTGGAAATTATAGGCAATTAGCAAGACACCCCCAATAAAGAAGTGGTTCTGCAGGTGGTGACCACAGACCACTTCTCAGTTCCTATGCTTCCTGGCTGATGTTTTGGTCACTTTTGAATGCTGGCGGTGCTTTCACTCTGGTGGTAGCATGAGACGGAGTCTACAACCCACACAAGTGGCTCAGGTAGTGCAGCTCATCCAGGATGGCACATCAATGCGAGCTGTGGCAAGAAGGTTTGCTGTGTCTGTCAGCATAGTGTCCAGAGCATGGAGGCGCTACCAGGAGACAGGCCAGTACATCAGGAGATGTGGAGGAGGCCGTAGGAGGGCAACAACCCAGCAGCAGGACCGCTACCTCCGCCTTTGTGTAAGGAGGAGCAGGAGGAGCACTGCCAGAGCCCTGCAAAATGACCTCCAGCAGGCCACAAATGTGCATGTGTCTGCTCAAACGGTCAGAAACAGACTCCATGAGGGTGGTATGAGGGCCCGACGTCCACAGGTGGGGGTTGTGCTTACAGCCCAACACCGTGCAGGACGTTTGGCATTTGCCAGAGAACACCAAGATTGGCAAATTCGCCACTGGCGCCCTGTGCTCTTCACAGATGAAAGCAGGTTCACACTGAGCATGTGACAGACGTGACAGAGTCTGGAGATGCCGTGGAGAATGTTCTGCTGCCTGCAACATCCTCCAGCATGACCGGTTTGGCGGTGGGTCAGTCATGGTGTGGGGTGGCATTTCTTTGGGGGGCCGCACAGCCCTCCATGTGCTCGCCAGAGGTAGCCTGACTGCCATTAGGTACCGAGATGAGATCCTCAGACCCCTTGTGAGACCATATGCTGGTGCGGTTGGCCCTGGGTTCCTCCTAATGCAAGACAATGCTAGACCTCATGTGGCTGGAGTGTGTCAGCAGTTCCTGCAAGAGGAAGGCATTGATGCTATGGACTGGCCCGCCCGTTCCCCAGACCTGAATCCAATTGAGCACATCTGGGACATCATGTCTCACTCCATCCACCAACGCCACGTTGCACCACAGACTGTCCAGGAGTTGGCGGATGCTTTAGTCCAGGTCTGGGAGGAGATCCCTCAGGAGACCATCCGCCACCTCATCAGGAGCATGCCCAGGCGTTGTAGGGAGGTCATACAGGCACGTGGAGGCCACACACACTACGGAGCCTCATTTTGACTTGTTTTAAGGACATTACATCAAAGTTGGATCAGCCTGTAGTGTGGTTTTCCACTTTAATTTTGAGGGTGACTCCAAATCCAGACCTCCATGGGTTGATACATTTGATTTCCATTGATAATTTTTGTGTGATTTTGTTGTCAGCACATTCAACTATGTAGAGAAAAAAGTATTTAATAAGATTATTTCATTCATTCAGATCTAGGATGTGTTGTTTAAGTGTTCCCTTTATTTTTTTGAGCAGTGTATATTCTGTGTTTCCTTACGTCTGGAGCACTGTCTATGAATGTTGGTTACATTTCCCTAGCCCTATCCCTCATCTGTATACCATAACAAATGGCGTGGACAGCATTTTGTGCTTTTTTAAATCCCAGAATGTAGTTTTAACTGGACAGGGTGAGACAGAGTTAGACAAGCATGGCTTATGGGGACAGGACGGTGACACTGGGGTGGAACAGAAGGGATTACTCTGTGGGGACAGTCACAATGAAGAGGGGTCACTACAGTGGGAACACGCACACACAGAACAGACACACACAGAAGACACACACACAGAACAGACAACACGCACACACGGACGCACACAGAAGACACACATACACAGAGACATACACACACACGCTTTCCACCTGACTTGTGATTCAGTTAGAAGAGAGAGAGAGAGACAGAAATAGAAAGAGAGTAAAAGAGAGACAGAAAGAGAAAGAGAGTAAAAGAGAGACAGAAAGAGAGAGAGTGAGGGCGTGAGAGCTTGGTCAGCATAAACAAGAACACATACCAGGTTTGAATGTGATGAGGCAGGATCTGTTGGTACACGTCCCCTCTGGAAATATCATTATCTGCACGCATACACACACACACACACACACACACGCGCACCCATGCAGTATTAGATAGGGGATATAGCCATCATTGAATCAGTTTTTGCCATAACAAAGATAGCATGGCCACAGCAGAAAACAAAACTATATTTAGCTACATCTCGTCTTATCTAAACACAGTACATTGAATTTGACATTGGTCTTTATGTTAACACAAGCACAAGCAGCGTGTGTGTTACCTGAGGCCACTTCCCTCCAGCATGGGCTCTGCGTTTGATCTCCTCGACCGTCTTCCGACGAGAATCCTGGTCCGACCGCGACACGAACACTGGCCTTATGAACTTTATCAGAGCTGGTGGGGCAGGGGGAGGGAGAGACAGAAGGGGGAGGGGATGAGGGAAAGACAGTGGGGAGAGAAGGGGAGGTGGGGGAAGGGGGAGAGAGAGGGAGGGAAATATAGGGATGATCGAGAGATTAGTGATTAGCATGACGACTAATAATAATGTTATAATGAGATAACGAGATAACGAGAATATGCTAATAATTTACACCTGGCCTCACCACCTCCCTACCCATTCACTCCCCTCCCCCCTTCATGTCCAGTCTGATAACCTCACTAACACACATCAGTCAGTATCTATCCGAAGACTATGGTTCTCAACGCCCTTGACAGAGACAGAGAGAAATGAGGAAGACTATGGTACCAGAGAGAGAATGAAGATGAAGACTACAGTACACACTTCCCTAGACAATGAGAAAGACCAAAAAAGTCTGACAAATGAGGAAGAGACAGAGAAAGAGAGAGAGAGGTGAGGAAGACCCATTGTCTTCCTCTTCCTAATATTGAATGAAGATGACAGAGGGATGAAGACGACTACTCACTGCCCCATACAGGGATGTTCTTGCTCTCGGTCTTCATGACGATAGAGGCCATGGTCATGGTGATGGGGATGGCGTCGAAGTAGGACGAGTGAGGGGCCAGGGTGAGGATGGGCGCCTGCGAGGGCGGGGCCGGTTCCCCTTTCACCGTCACCCAATGGAACCCTCCACAGAACCACATGGCACGCATGATCACCCTCAGGGCTATGTCACAGATCCTGTAGGAGAGAGAGAGACAGACGGGTGAGGGTGGGTCTGTTTATTTTCTATTTATACAGGTAAGTCAATTAAAGACATGCTCTGGAACTTTGGCGACTACTAAGTATATATATTTTTTACCTCCCACTTTGGGCTGGATGTGTCAATGAGCTTCAGCCCCCTCACCATTTGAGTGAGAGCACAGCAGAGATTAACAAACAGCAGAGAGAGCAATGATGTGGTTCACATACCTGCACATATGTGACGTAGAACGCAATTTTCAGGGACCACTTTTGGCTCGTGAGTTATACTTTCAGAACTACTGGCTAAAAAGTATATAAAAGTACCGGAGAATCTCTTTAAGACTGCAATTACGACCTGTCACGTGTGTGTGTGTTTGCCCCGACACAATGAAGACAATATCCAAACCTTCCACAAGAGGTGGTGATGTCATTATCAGGTGTGTCATTCATTATATATATATATATATATATATATATATATATATATATATATATATATATATATATATATATATATATATATATATATACTGCTAAAAAAAATAAAGGGAACACTTAAACAACACAATGTAACTCCAAGTCAATCACACTTCTGTGAAATCAAACTGTCCACTTAGGAACAACACTGATTGACAATACATTTCACATGCCGTTGTGCAAATGGAATAGACAACAGGTGGAAATTATAGGCAATTAGCAAGACACCCCCAATAAAGGACTGGTTTTGCATGTGGTGACCACAGACCACTTCTCAGTTCCTATGCTTCCTGGCTGATGTTTTGGTCACTTTTGAATGCTGGCGGTGCTTTCACTCTAGTGGTAGCATGAGACGGAGTCTACAACCCACACAAGTGGCTCAGGTAGTGCAGCTCATCCAGGATGGCACATCAATGCGAGCTGTGGCAAGAAGGTTTGCTGTGTCTGTCAGCGTAGTGTCCAGAGCATGGAGGCGCTACCAGGAGACAGGCCAGTACATCAGGAGACGTGGAGGAGGCCGTAGGAGGGCAACAACCCAGCAGCAGGACTGCTACCTCCGCCTTTGTGCAAGGAGGAGCACTGCCAGAGCCCTGCAAAATGACCTCCAGCAGGCCACAAATGTGCATGTGTCTGCTCAAACATTCAGAAACAGACTCCATGAGGGTGGTATGAGGGCCCGACGTCCACAGGTGGGGGTTGTGCTTACAGCCCAACACCGTGCAGGACGTTGGCATTTGCCAGAGAACACCAAGATTGGCAAATTCGCCACTGGCGCCCTGTGCTCTTCACAGATGAAAGCAGAATCACACTGAGCACATGTGACAGACGTGACAGAGTCTGGAGACGCCGTGGAGAACGTTCTGCTGCCTGCAACATCCTCCAGCATGACCGGTTTGGCGGTGGGTCAGTCATGGTGTGGGGTGGCATTTCTTTGTGGGGCCGCACAGCCCTCCATGTGCTCGCCAGAGGTAGCCTGACTGCCATTAGGTACCGAGATGAGATCCTCAGACCCCTTGTGAGACCATATGCTGGTGTGGTTGGCCCTGGGTTCCTCCTAATGCAAGACAATGCTAGACCTCATGTGGCTGGAGTGTGTCAGCAGTTCCTGCAAGAGGAAGGCATTGATGCTATGGACTGGCCCGCCCGTTCCCCAGACCTGAATCCAATTGAGCACATCTGGGACATCATGTCTCACTCCATCCACCAACGCCACGTTGCACCACAGACTGTCCAGGAGTTGGCAGATGCTTTAGTCCAGGTCTGGGAGGAGATCCCTCAGGAGACCATCCGCCACCTCATCAGGAGCATGCCCAGGCGTTGTAGGGAGGTCATACAGGCACGTGGAGGCCACACACACTACTGAGCCTCATTTTGACTTGTTTTAAGGACATTACATCAAAGTTGGATCAGCCTGTAGTGTGGTTTTTCACTTTCATTTTGAGGGGGACTCCAAATCCAGACCTCCATGGGTTGATAAATTTGATTTCCATTGATCATTTTTGTTGATTTTGTTGTCAGCACATTCAACTATGTAAAGAAAAAAGTATTTAATAAGATTATTTCATTCATTCAGATCTAGGATGTGTTATTTTAGTGTTCCCTTTATTTTTTTGAGCAGTATATATATACACACATATACATATACATATATATACACACACAGTGAGGGAAAAAAGTATTTGATCCCCTGCTGATTTTGTACGTTTGCCCACTGACAAATAAATGATCAGTCTATAATTTTAAATGGTAGGTTTGTTTGAACAGTGAAAGACAGAATAACAACAAAAAAATCAAGAAAAACGCTTTTCAAAAATATTATAAATTTATTTGCATTTTAATGAGGGAAATAAGTATTTGACCCCTTCTCAAATCAGAAAGATTTCTGGCTCCCAGGTGTCTTTTATACAGGTAACGAGCTGAGATTAGGAGCACACTCTTAAAGGGAGTGCTCCTAATCTCAGCTTGTTACCTGTATAAAAGACAACTGTCCAGAGAAGCAATCAATCAATCAGATTCCAAACTCTCCACCATGGCCAAGACCAAAGAGCTCTCCAAGAATGTCAGGGACAACATTGTAGACCTACACAAGGCTGGAATGGGCTACAAGACCATCGCCAAGCAGCTTGGTGAGAAGGTGACAACAGTTGGTGCGATTATTCGCAAATGGAAGAAACACAAAAGAACTGTCAATCTCCCTCGGCCTGGGGCTCCATGCAAGATCTCACCTCGTGGAGTTGCAATGATCATGAGAACGGTGAGGAATCAGCCCAGAACTACACGGGAGGATCTTGTCAATGATCTCAAGGCAGCTGGGACCATAGTCACCAAGAAAACAAATTGGTAACACACTACGCCGTGAAGGACTGAAATCCTGCAGTGCCCGCAAGGTCCCCCTGCTCAAGAAAGCACATATACAGGCCCGTCTGAAGTTTGCCAATGAACATCTGAATGATTCAGAGGAGAACTGGGTGAAAGTGTTGTGGTCAGATGAGACCAAAATCGAGCTCTTTGGCATCAACTCAACTTGCCGTGTTTGGAGGAGGAGGAATGCTGCCTATGACCCCAAGAACACCATCCCCACCGTCAAACATGGAAGTGGAAACATTATGCTTTGGGGGTGTTTTTCTGCTAAGGGGACAGGACAACTTCACCGCATCAAAGCGACGATGGACGGGCCATGTACCGTCAAATCTTGGGTGAGAACCTCTTTCCCTCAGCCAGGGCATTGAAAATGGGTCATGGATGGGTATTCCAGCATGACAATGACCCAAAACACACGGCCAAGGCAACAAAGGAGTGGCTCAAGAAGAAGCACATTAAGGTCCTGGAGTGGCCTAGCCTGTCTCCAGACCTTAATCCCATAGAAAATCTGTGGAGGGAGCTGAAGGTTTGAGTTGCCAAACGTCAGCCTCGAAACCTGACTTGGAGAAGATCTGCAAAGAGGAGTGGAACAAAATCCCTCCTGAGATGTGTGCAAACCTGGTGGCCAACTACAAGAAACGTCTGACCTCTGTGATTGCCAACAAGGGTTTTGCCACCAAGTACTAAGTCATGTTTTGCAGAGGGGTCAAATACTTATTTCCCTCATTAAAATGCTAATCAATTTATAACATTTTTGACATGCGTTTTTCTGGATTTTTTTGTTGTTATTCTGTCTCTCACTGTTCAAATAAACCTACCATTAAAATTATAGACTGATCATTTATTTGTCAGTGGGCAAACGTACAAAATCAGCAGGGGATCAAATACTTTTTTCCCTCACTGTATGTGTGTGTATATATATATATAAATAAATTCTCTCTCACACACACACACCTCCTCCACCAGGTCTCCACGGCCAGTTCAGATCGTCCCAGACAGGCAGTGAAAGCAAAGGGCCAGGCCAGCAACATGAGGAACACTGCAAAGAACAACCGTACTGGGAACACTGTCACCGTCATCACACCGATCTGAGGGGGGGAGGGAGAGAGAGAGCCAGAGACAAAAGCAAATGGTGATGCATTCATTCATAAAAACACGGAGCGAGAGGGAGACAGAGGTACAGATCCTCACATTTTCAAATTAGGCGATTAGCCCACACCACACAGGTCAGGAAAAGCCTCTCTTTCCGTGAAAACAAGTACAACTAGTATAGCTTTGCCTTGGGCCTTATATGTTCTCTCCAGAGTGGTGCTGGTCTACAGATGAGCAGTCTAAGAAAGTTAGTCACGGGGAGGAGGAGGGGAGAGAGCTAGCAAATTAGATTGACCCATCAGGAATGGCTCTGTTGAAGAAGAGACTCAGGCTCGCCTCTAACCATCCAGCAATGACAGACATACAGCTAGTCATCCCACCTAGCCTTCTCCTTGTTTACTCTATTCTCCTTATGTAAGCATGATCACATGGTCCACGCATACAATAGCTCATACTGAAATGCTACAAAAAACGCAAACCAATCCAATGTGATTTCAGGTTTAAATAAAAATATAAAACGGTTCATTTAGTACCAAACTAATTTACGCTTACATCATTAAGGTCAAAGGTCGAAGCATCATCTGAGGTCAAAGCTGATAACTATTGACTTGTCATGCCCTTACAAGGAATATGGTTGTGTGTGCGTGTCAGTGTCATGCCATCACTCCACAATGTCACGGCCAACACTGTTATTTCAGATCCCCCTCCTCTATTCCTCTCCCCCATCTCCATCTCATCTCTCTCCTACTGTGTGTTACAGTAGTGTGTTGTTCTCAATACTGTACATGTTTCTCTCTCTATTGCTTTCTCTATAAATATATTTCCCCCTCTCTCTCTGCCTCCCTACATTACAATGATGTGGTCTCCTTTCCTCTCCCAGGGGACTCGTATTCCTTCTCCTCCCTCTCCATCTATCTGTGTGAGCCCCAGGTGCAGACAGCATGGCCAGATAAATAAATAAACTCTTAATAGGGCTGGTTTCTGACACTCCCCCAAAACACCTAACCGACCCACCTGACCACCACCCCCTTCTGTAATGGACTCATCCAAACTGCACACTAACACAAACATCTAGCAGCCATTCTACTGAGGTTATAATCCTGTTATAACTCCATTACAGACTAAAACCTAACCAGAATTATGACTATCAGTCCCTCCTGTAGAATCAGTCTTTCCCCTATATTTATTTAGCAGCAGAGCACCGTTCCCGCTACTCAAAAAAAGGACGCGCTTTTACAATCAGTGTTAAAATGTGTTACAAGTTGCATATCTTCCTTAGATTCTCATCAGATCGTCTGAGAAACCTCCAAGGCCACTAGCTAGCTATCTTGTGATCCTGGAAGTGTCGCAAACCCTATTAATAGATGTATGTAATAATTGTTAGCTAAGATACAGTAACGTTACACTCACAAAATCTTTTTTTGGGTTAATATAGAATTGGCTGGTGATGTCATTGAGATCAAGAGATAAAATTATAACTGTCCTCGATTTTCAGATCGTGCCTTTTACAACTGCCATTCTTGTGAGCTGGTCTCCATGTTTGTTGTGAGGGAGGATTCAGGGAGTTAAAAAGGAAAGCTTTGTGGTGTGAAATATTCAGGAGGAGACTTAGTGGAGGTGTGTGTGAGAGAGAGGAGGCATGCAAGAGATAGAGAGAGATGCATGCCTTTTGTTTCCTTAAACGCACGGCACACACACTTCCTCCCATCCTCCAGGGTTGGCAAGGGCCATTAGGGGAAGGCTCTCCACCCCCTACACACACACACACACACACGTAGGGGCGGAGTCTACTCAGCAGGAAAGCATCTTCCTGCCCTATAAAAGGTGTCTGCATGCTTCCCATCCGAAACAGTTCGTGCATATATTATGACGACATGTTGTGATGTTTTTGTTCGTTTGGTCTTCAAAAAATGTTCAGAGGCAAGCCGAAGTTCGGTAGGCAAAGTCAACGCCCCTTCGTCGGTGATTGGTCAACAGTAGGGATTCTTCAATGAAGTTCCCTCTTGTGTTTGTTGTCATTTAACAAGAGACTACTCGGTTTCATGCACATTTTTTCATTTGAGAAATACTGCACCAAACATCGTAGTTAGATGTGCAACTAAGATTTCCTCTGCAAAAACTTCAATTAATGACAGATTTCTTGAGTAATCTTAATTATGACTATTTTGAGGACGTGTATACTGGCTACGGCGTCTCAAGATGGACAAACTGTACTATTACCACTTTTTTAGTTTTTTTAAGCGAAGGTCTTTTAAAACCTTTTCCTGCAGTCGAATGGCCAAAAGCTGAAAATCTGGTGTGTCGATGTCAAACAGGCCCTCAGATAGCCAAATCACCAGTTGAAATCTTTATCAGCCTCTCTCCCCTCCAACACAGGGCCATAAATCGCAAGCTGTCAGCAGGGCCCCTCAGTCTCCCTCACACCTACATGTAAAAATTGCACCAAAACTGAGAAATCTACTTTGAGAACTCCTTTTCCAATACACAAACTTTCAAAAGTTTCAATTTAAAAAAATCTATATTATATATTTTCCCTGCTTACATGTCAGCCATTGAAACCCATGCACATCCGGGTTGATCACAACAATACATTTTCCAATAAACCATTGGTTAAAAAACATGACTTACCTTTTATTGAAGCTTTGGCTGTTATGTAATTGATCCATGATGATCTTTTGATAATCCTTTCAGATGTACTGGAATGTCCTCATTCGCATAGTCCAAAATGGCTAATGCTAACGTGGGACGTTTTGGCTACTCATAAAATTGATTTCTGGGAAAGATGAGCAAATATTCTGAGCAGCACCTATGCATATTCGGTTTCTACAGTCTTTCAGATTTCCAACAATGTATGTCCTATTCGGTTGAAGTATCACGACACAGCATGTATGCGTATCCATCCCTACGCAGTGACTCAGCACGTGCCTCAGACAACAGTGTTGAGCGTGGCTTGTATGCAAGGCACACATGACCCACTGGCGCGCTGCGCTTTTGTATCGATCTAGTAAACAATTGAATAGGTATTTTTCATTCCGTCTATCCTGATGGTTTTTGGGTCACATATACATAGCCAGCACTGCCCATCCCCCACCAAAATGCTTGGACCCCAACAAAACATGGCTAGTTGCTTTTCAGCAGGTGGACTTGTTTTGGTGGAAGACTCATTCGAGCAAGCAAGGGAGGCCTTATTGCTGTTGGACATTACTTGTAAGTAGCGATATTTGTATTGATTATTGGTTTTATTGTTATAGCTAGAATGTGTAGTTATTACTATAATGTTAGTTACATAGTGCAACGTGTGTACAGGTTTCATAGAACGCCATTGTAGCCTGTGTAGCTAGTAGCTTTCATGCACTATATATAGTTGAAGTCAGAAGTTTACATACACTTAGGTTGGAATCATTAAAACTCATTTTTCAACCACTCCACACATTTCTTGTTAACAAACTATAGTTTTGGCAAGTCGGTTAGGACATCTACTTTGTGCATGACGAAATACATTTTTCCAACAATTGTTTACAGACAAATTATTTCACTTATAATTCACTGAATCACAATTCCAGTGGGTCAGAAGTTTACATACACTAAGTTGATTGTGCCTTTAAACAGCTTGGAAAATTCCAGAAAAGGATGTCATGGCTTTAGAAGCTTCTAATATGCTAATTTACATAATTTGAGTCAATTGGAGGTGTACCTGTGGATGTATTTCAAGGCCTACCTTCAAACTCAGTGCCTGGGAAATGGGAAATGAAAAGAAATCAGCCAAGACCTCAGAAAAAAATGTGTAGACCTCCACAAGTCTGGTTCATCCTTGGGAGCAATTTCCAAACGTCTGAAGGTACCACGTTCATCTGTACAAACAATAGTACGCAAGTATAAACACCATGGGACCACACAGCCATCATACCGCTCAGGAAGGAGACGCGTTCTGTCTCCTAGAGATGAACGTACTTTGGTGCAAAACGTGCAAATCAATCCCAGAACAGCAAAGGACCTTGTGAAGATGCTGGAGGACACAGGTACAAAAGTATCTATATCCACAGTAAAACGAGTCCTATATCGACAACCTGAAAGGCCTGAAAGGCCGCTCAGCAAGGAAGAAGCCACTGCTCCAAAACTGCCATAAAAAAGCCAGACTACGGTTTGCAACTGCACATGGGGACAAAGATCGTACTTTTTGGAGAAATGTCCTCTGGTCTGATGAAACAAAAATAGAACCGTTTGCCCATAATGACCATCGTTATGTTTGGAGGAAAAAAGGGGTCGCTTGCAAGCCGAAGAACACCATCCCAACCGTGAAGCACAGGGGGTGGCAGCATCATGCTGTGGGGGTGCTTTGCTGCAGGAGGGACTGGTGCACTTCACAAAATAGATGGCATCATGAGAAAGGAAAATTATGTGGATATATTGAAGCAACATCTCAAGACATCAGTCAGGAAGTTAAAGTTTGGTCGCAAATGGTCTTCCAAATGGACAATGATCCCAAGCATACTTCCAAAGTTGTGGCAAAATGGCTTAAGGACAACAAAGTCAAGGTATTGGAGTAGCCATCACAAAGCCCTGACCTCAATCCTATAGAAAACTTGTGGGCAGAACTGAAAAAGCGTGTGCGAGCAAGGAGGCCTACAAAATACCAATTTTGTAAAGTAAACAGTAAACCAAATACTAATTGAGTGTATGTTATTATTATGTAAACTTCTGACCCACTGGGAATGTGAAATAAATAAAAGCTGAAATAAAGAGAGTCGCACACTCTATATAAATAAACTCCCAGTAATTTATTGGGTAAAACGCCAACGTTTCAGCATCAATGTGCCTTCTTCAGGGTGTTCATGGATAAAAGTCTATAAAGAGATTGGGATAAGATATCAGCTGAATATTTTGGCCACATGTTGAAAAGATGCCTCACTGGAGGGGAATATTGACCCCAATAAGCATCTCTGAATAGTAAACTCAGTGTACAGCTCAATAAACACACTAGACGTTTTGTTATGTATTTCAGTCTTCTGTGATGTACATAAAGTGTAATATTGGGATGCAAACTCAAAATTGAATACATTTCAACTCTATCTGACATGGTACAGGTGTATGTTTTTTAAGCCAATAACCATGGGTGTGAGGTGTACACTTTTGTTTCAAAGTAGATTTGTTTAAGACTACCAAGAAACCGTCTGCGTGACCCTGATTTAGCCCACTGCATTAAAGTGATACATCGGGATTTTGGCAATGAGGCCCTTTATCTACTTCCCCAGAGTCAGATGAACTTGTGGATACCATTTTCATGTCTCTGTGTCCAGTATGAAGGTAGTTAGAGGTAGTTTCGCAAGCCAATGCTAACTAGCATTAGCGCAATGACTGAAAGTCAATGTGTATCTGCCATGCTACCTTCTCTTCTTCCTCCACCCCTCTCCCTCCCGGTCTGTGAGGGATAGCCCCAGATCCCCCTCTCCTCCTGTCTGTCAGTATAATGAACCAACAGCTTGAAGTGCTTATTAGCTGTTCACAAGCTGAAGCGGCTGTTATTATTTAGTTAAATTATCATTGCAGCCAGGGAGAAATGCAAACCAGAAGGACTTCAGTTCTGCAAGGGCTAACTAACCTTACTAATGTCAACACACACAAACAGGCACATCAAAGAATGCAAATACTTTATCATTAGGCTAAATGGCAGACAGACAGAGACCAGCTACTACAATACAGACCCCTCAGCTGTTCAGTCAGTGAGTGACATCTTTATTTGGGATGTTTTGTTTTGTTGGTTCAGTGTGTTGGTTCATTGTGACGTTAATTCATTTGAGGTGTTTTTGTTGTTTTGTAAAAACAGGCCATCTGGGAGAGAGCAAGAGAGGCCTGAGGGAGGAATGTGCTTACACGTGTTGGTGTGACACACACACACACACACACACGTCACCCAGTCATACGGCTCTGTTGTCAGCGGCATGAAGGGAAGTAGTGTTTATGTTCAGGCAGAGAGAGAGACAGTTCTTAAATGAACCAGTGTGTGTGTCTACATAGAATGGAAAAACACACTGACAACTCCACAGTAACAGCAGGTAGTAGGCTAGTGAGAACAACACTCAGACAGACACCTGTTACAGTTTACTGACTCAACTAGCAACCTTCACATCTCTGATTGGCCCAAGAGTGTGTGTATGTGTCTACTTCAGCCCAAGTAGCCTCCAGCACCTTTTTCTGTCCAACTAGCCTAACTATAACTTTGATCTGAGTTTAACGATAATTTAGATGTAATCTTTGACAGAAACATGCAACAAACGATAACAATGCAGTTGAATACACTGACTGTCTTCTAAGAAATACTATTTTAAAAAGCCAACGTGCTCATGTTAGAATAAAATAGAAACGCACATTTAATAAGGCTTGGCCTAGATCCAGAGACTGAAATAATTAGCACCAGATTCAAAAGCTAAATACTGTTCCAAAGTCTCAGTCCTTTGTGCTCCTTTATCAAGTCACGTTCTGCTACTTTATCGAGTCACGTTCTGCCCCTTGTCTCTGTGTGCAGTGTGTGTGTGTGTGTGTGTGTGTGTAAAGCATGCCTCCTGCTGCAGGAGTAAACTTGTTTGCCGTGTTCCTCTTCCACTGCTGGCACAAAATGTTCTGTGCCAAAACGGAGGCCAGTTTCCTGGACCCTGTAGGGCAGGGCTCTCCAACCCTGTTCCTGGAGATTAACCGTCCTGTAGGTTTTCACTCCAACCCTAATCTAGCACACCTGATTCTAATAATTAGCTGCTTGATAAGCTGAATCAGGTTAGTTACAACTGGGGTTGGAGTGAAAACCTACAGGAGGGTAGCGCTCCAGGAACAGGGTTGGAGAGCGTTGCTGTAGTGTACAGTATATGGCTGAGAGTGACTGGGACACACCCTGGTCCTGGGGCTGTGTGAGAGCAGAGAGGCCATGGAGACAGGAACGGGACAAACCACATTTCCTGCACTTCCAGGAAGAACGCTAGCTGAGTATTGGTACACTTCCTAACTTCCTGCCAAATGTATGACCATATTAGAGACACATATTTCCCTCAGATTACACAGACCCACAAATAATTAAAAAACAAATCCAATTTTGATAAACTCCCATATCTATTGGGTGAAATACCATAGTGTGCAATCACAGCAGCAAGATTTGTGACCTGTTGCCACAAGAAAAGGGCAACCAGTGAATAACAAACAACATTGTAAATACAACCTATATTTATGTTTATTTATTTTCCCTTTTGTACATTAACAATTTGCACATCATTACAACACTGTATATCGACAATGACACTTGAAATGTCTTTATTCTTTTGGAACTTTTGTGAGTGTAATGTTTACTGTTAATTTTATATTGTTTATTTCACTTTTGTTTATTATCTATTTCACTTGCTTTGGCAATGTAAACATGTTTCCCATGCCAATAAAGCCCTTAAATTGAATTGAAATTGAATTGAGAGAGGTGGCAATGTAAACACAGGGACTCAATTATCCATTCCCTGGCTCAAACCCCTTTTGTTTACACCAACCTGTCAATGACCTGTCAATGACCTGTCACCCCCCCCCCCCCCCTCCCCTCCGTGTGTGTGAAAGAGAAAGAACGTGTGTGTGACCCAGATCTATTCAAAAGCCACAGTAGGCAAGCCTCCCTTGAACAGTGAAGGCTGTTCAGTCATTTAGGACAGTTTTACAGTTAACTGCTATTGGACATGGAAATCCACTGCAAACGTTTGAAATGCAAATGATGAGAATCAAGATCACATTTACATTTACATCATTTAGCAGACGCTCTTATCCAGAGCGGTTGGCTCTTATCAATAGGTTGGCTCTGATGTTTTGCAAATGAAAACTCTTCTTCTTTATAGAATCACATCTCCATAAAAGACACCATATGTATAGATTTTAGTTTAGTCCCTACATGTAACTTATGGTCAATATATACCAATCATTCTAGCTACCAGCTTCGACCATAACGTTCAGCGGCACGCTTGAAAGGCATAGAACACTTGGTGGGCGGAGAACATCAAGTACCTAACTAGCATGCTAGTTAGCTGCTAGCTACTGTAGCACAGAGTGCCGTTAACTGACCAGCTAGCTGGCAAAATAAAACATTTAAAAAATACTTTGAATGTTCATAAAATACGATGTCGTCAAAAGCTGAACGGTTGCTTACCCTGATTTTCTCCAAGGGGGTGAATCGTAACTCGTGAACGAAAGGATTTCTGAAAGGGGTTGGCAAGTCCGACCCATCTCTAATCTCCAAGGAAGGATGCTGCTTATCTGGCAACTTCATTACTGAAAACAGATTAACTAACATTTATCAGTTCGCAACGGTTTTTCTATTCCACAATAAACAGGCAATGTTTCTTTTAAACCGACTACCTAGGCTAGCTACACAGGTACGGATGGCGTTGATCGGTAGGCTCGCGGAACATCAATTCGTTTTCGCTTGTGAGGGAGATGTGGGGCGGGGAAGGGAGGATGGCTAATTTCAATATACTGGGAATGCGCATGTGTAGCAACGAGCCATACACTGGCCACTTTGGAAGGTGTTAATCTTTTTTACAGTGGTGCCAGAATTTCAACACACATGCCACACACACACACTCACACACACACGAGTCACTACACAGGCACAGGCACACTCACAGGGATAACTGATATGAGTTTTGTGGGACACGACCTCTTTTCCTGGAATGTGTCTTTGAGATGTGCCAGATACCTTTGAGTGTGTATGTGTGTGAAGGTGTAGTACTTGCTCTCTCACTTGATCCACCTGTCAATTTGTTACTCAGTTTGACATCTTTCTGTCTCTCTTGTTTACCTTCATATGTAAAAACAGTACTTGGCTGTAGGTGACAATATTCCAGAAAATAGCTCAACATTATTGTTCATTCAGTCTGGATGTCATTATAATTTAGGATGATTTTCATTGAAAGTTGTAGCTCTATCAGGACAGGAGAGGCCCTGTCAGAGAAATGGCAGCAGGGTCAACAGTTAAAGAATAATTATTCTTCTTCATGTGGCTTTCCGGCAGACTGGACGCTATGTTGCGTATTGCTGCCTTTCGCAGGTCGGAGTGCGGATTGCACATTTTGGTCACCAAAATAAAGGGAAAAGGGGAATGGGAAAAACTTAAATTGCACCACAATCTAAACCTGCACCTATACACTATTCTCAAAAACCCACCACCCCATCCCACTACTTTGGCCCTAAACGATCCTACACTAGGCCGTCGGGCCTGGGAGGATGGAACCCCTTCTCTCAAAACTTCCTGTAGATCTTCTGCACTTAAATCTCTCACACCCAAATATTTCTCTGCTGCTGCAACTACCACATCTATCTTCTGTGATTTCCGCTCCATCAGTACAGTGCAGTTGATCACCATGGTTATAAAAGCAAGAAATCCAACCTTACTAAAACTCATCCTCTCTGGATCTCCCTCTTCAGGCCTACGCACTGGGGGCCTCCCAGTCGACTCACTCACCCTTGGGCTATCCTCTACTCTCTTCACTGCCTCAGCATAGGAAACTTTCTGCCACACTCGAACTCTGGCAATCTCAACCTGTCTCTCTCTCACAGGGAACTTCGGATCCCCAGCTACATGGGCGCCCCCACAGTTGACACACTGTGCTTTCTCTATCCCAACTGTACACTCCCTCTAACTATACCCTCCTGCACACTTCTCACATGGTGGGATCTCCCTTCTACACACTGCAACGTTTCCAAATCCTTGGCACCTAAAGCACCGAAGCGGGTTCTAAACATAGGTCCTCACAGAATAGCAAACATAACCTAACCTGACCTTATCAGGTAGAAACTCTGTGTCAAAGCTCAACAAGACAGACAGGGTATTCTCAGTCTCGCCTTTGTCATTGGGTCTACGTCTCACCAAACGGCGGACATCACAAACACTAGGAATATTCATTTTCATTTGATCCACCTCTACACTCAACGCTACCCCACTGATCACCCCTTTTAGCAGCACCCTGCTCCGGAGAGCAAAGCACACCACAGGTTGAGCCCAGAGCCACGTGACTCAAAGTGCCTGCTTCCTCTTGGAGGCGGATACAAAAAATAAAATACAATAAAAATAAAACTTCTCTAAAGTTTCACAGATGTAACCATTCCAAATTTGTCCTTTACCCGACATAATGTTTGGGTCGGCCAAAAAGCAAGAATCTCACTCCTACCGGTCCAAAATCATTTCTGGTAGGATTCTCAGGTCAAACATTGGAAGTCTCCACTACACCTGGACTGGCTCAACTTCAGAGCGCTCACCACTGCCGTCTGACTCCATTTCGAGATCAGCAAGGTTCTCAAGAGAGCATGAAGACCTATAAGTAACATTACTTGGTTTGTAATCAGGACACTTGGGTACAGTGCATTCGGAAAGTATTCAGACCCCTTCCCTTTTCCACATTTTGTTACGTTACAGCCTTATTCTAAAATTGATGAAATATGTATTTTCTCATCAATCTACACACAATACCCCATAATGACAAAGCGAAAACAGTTGTTTAATTTTTTTTGCAAATGTATACAAAATAAAAAAGAGAAATACCTTATTTACATACTGTAAATATTCAGACCCTTTGCTATGAGACTCGAAATTGAGCTCAGGTGCATCCGGTTTCCATTGACCATCCTTGAGATGTTTCTACAACTTGATTGGAGTCCACCTGTGGTAAATTCAAATGATTGGACATGATTTGGAAAGGCACACACCTGTCTATATAAGGTCCCACAGTTGACAGTGCATGTCTGAGCAAAAACCAAGCCATGAGGTCGAAGGAATTGTCCGTAGAGCTCCAAGACATAATTGTGTCGAGGCACAGCTCTGGGGAAGGGTACCAAAAATGTCTGCAGCATTGAAGGTCCCCAAGAACACAGTGGCCTCCATCATTCTTAAATGGAAGAAGTTTGGAACCACCACACTCTTCCTAGAGATGGCTGCCCGGCCAAACTGAGCAAACGGGGGAGAAGGGCCTTGGTCAGGGATGTGACCAAGAACCCGATGGTCACTCTGACAGAGCTTCAGAGTAACTCTGTGGAGATGAGAGAACCTTCCAGAAGGACAACTATCTCTGCAGCACTCCACCAATCAGGCCTTTGTGGTACAGTGGCCAGATGGAAGCCACTCCTCAGTAAAAGGCACATGACAGCCCGCTTGGAGTTTGCCAAAAGGCACCTAAAGGACTCTCAGACCATGAGAAACAAGATTCTCTGGTCTGATGAAACCAAGATTGAACTCTTTGGCCTGAATGCCAAGCGTCACGTCTGGAGGAAACCTGGCACCATCCCTACGGTGAAGCATGGTGGTGGAAGGTTCACCTTCCAACAGGACAATGACCCTAAGCACACAGCCAAGACAATGCAGGAGTGGCTTCGGGACAAGTCTTTGAATGTCCTTGAGTGGCCCAGCCAGAGCCCGGACTTGAACCCGATCGAACATCTCTGGAGAGACCTGAAAATGGCTGTGCAGCGACGCTCCCCATCCAACCTGACAGAGCTTGAGAGGATCTGCAGAGAAGAATTGGAGAAACTCCCCAAATACAGATGTGCCAAGTATCCAAAAGGACTCGAGGCTGTAATCGCTACCAAAGGTGCTTCAACAAAGTATTGAGTAAACGGTCTGAATACTTATGTAAATGCAATATTGCCGTAGATTATTATTTTTTGTGCAAAAATGTCTAAAAACCTGTTTTTGCTATGTCATTATGAGGTATTTTGTGTAGATTGATGAGGGGGAAAAAACAATTTTATCCATTTTAGAATAAGGCTGTAACGTAACAAACTGTAAGTCGCTCTGGATAAGAGCGTCTGCTAAATGACTAAAATGTAAAAAAAAAAAAAAAAAAAAAGTATGTTACTTTACTACCTACAGTGGGGAGAACAAGTATTTGATACACTGCCGATTTTGCAGGTTTTCCTACATACAAAGCATGTAGAAGTCTGTACATTTACATTTACATATTAGTCATTTAGCAGACGCTCTTATCCAGAGCGACTTACAGTTAGTGCATACATAAAAATAATTTTAAAAAAAATCATACTGGTCCCCCGTGGGAATCGAACTCACAACCCTGGCGTTGCAAGCACCATGCTCTACCAACTGAGCTACATGGGACTAGTAGCCTAGGAAATACAGTCGTCGTCAAAAGTTTTGAAAATGACAAGTATTGGTCTCCACAAAGTCCGCTGCCCCAGTGTTGATGATGGCAATTTGTATATACTCCAGAATGTCATGAAGAGTGATCAGATGAATTGAAATTAATTGCAAAGTCCCTCTTTGCCATGAAAATGAACTTAATCCCCCAAAAACATTTCCACTGCATTTCAGCCCTGCCACAAAAGGACCAGCTGCCATCATGTTAGTGATTGTCTCGTTAACACAGGTGAGAGTGTTGACGAGGACAAGGCTGGAGATCAGTCTGTCATGCTGATTGAGTCAGAATAACAGACTGGAAGCTTTAAAAGGAGGGTGGTGCTTGAAATCATTGTTCTTCCTCTGTCAACCATGGTTACCTGAAAGGAAACACGTGCCGTCATCATTGCTTTGCACAAAAAGGGCTTCACAGGCAAGGATATTGCTGCTAGTAAGATTGCACCTAAATCAACCATTTATCGGATCATCAAGAACTTCAAGGAGAGAGGTTCAATTGTTGTGAAGAAGGCGTCAGGGCGCCCAAGAAAGTCCAGCAAGCGCCAGGACCGTCTCCTAAAGTTGATTCAGCTGCGGGATCAGGGCACCACCAGTGCAGAGCTTGCTCAGGAATGGCAGCAGGCAGGTGTGAGTGCATCTGCACGCACAGTGAGGCGAAGACTTTTGGAGGATGGCCTGGTGTCAAGAAGGGCAGCAAAGAAGCCACTTCTCTCCAGGAAAAACATCAGGGACAGACTGATATTCTGCAAAAGGTACAGGGATTGGACTGCTGAGGACTGGGGTAGAGTCATTTTCTCTGATGAATCCCCTTTCCGATTGTTTGGGCCATCCGGAAAACACCTTGTCCGGAGAAGACAAGGTGAGCGCTACCATCAGTCCTGTGTCATGCCAATCCTGAGACCATTCATGTGTGGGGTTGCTTCTCAGCCAAGGGAGTGGGCTCACTCACAATTTTGCCTAAGAACACAACCATGAATAAAGAATGGTACCAACACATCCTCCGAGAGCAACTTCTCCCAACCATCCAAGAACAGTTTGGTGACGACCAATGCCTTTTCCAGCATGATGGAGCACCTTACCATAAGGCAAAAGTGATAACTAAGTGGCTTGCTGTAATTTTTATCATAGGTACACTTCAACTGTGAGAGACGGAATCCAAAACAAAAATCCAGAAAATCACATTGTATGATTTTTAAGTAATTAATTTGGATTTTATTGCATGACATAAGTATTTGATACATCAGAAAAGCAGAACTTAATATTTGGTACAGAAACCTTTGTTTGCAATTACAGAGATTATATGTTTCCTGTAGGTCTTGACCAGGTTTGCACACACTGCAGCAGGGATTTTGGCCCACTCCTCCATACAGACCTTCTCCAGATCCTTCAGGTTTCGGGGCTGTCGCTGGGCAATACAGACTTTCAGCTCCCTCCAAAGATTTTCTATTGGGTTCAGGTCTGGAGACTGGCTAGGCCACTCCAGGACCTTGAGATGCTTCTTACGGAGCCACTCCTTAGTTGCCCTGGCTGTGTGTTTCGGGTCGTTGTCATGCTGGAAGACCCAGCCACGACCCATCTTCAATGCTTTTACTGAGGGAAGGAGGTTGTTGGCCAAGATCTCGCGATACATGGCCCCATCCATCCTCCCCTCAATACGGTGCAGTCGTCCTGTCCCCTTTGCAGAAAAGCATCGCCAAAGAATGATGTTTCCACCTCCATGCTTCACGGTTGGGATGGTGTTCTTGGGGTTGTACTCATTCTTCTTCTTCCTCCAAACACGGCGAGTGGAGTTTAGACCAAAAAGCTATATTTTTGTCTCATCAGACCACATGACCTTCTCCCATTCCTCCTCTGGATCGTCCAGATGTTAATTGGCAAACTTCAGACGGGCCTGGACATGCGCTGGCTTGAGCAGGGGGACCTTGCGTGCGCTGCAGGATTTTAATCCATGACGGTGTAGTCTGTTACTAATGGTTTTCTTTGAGACTGTGGTCCCAGCTCTCTTCAGGTCATTGACCAGGCCCTGCCATGTAGTTCTGGGCTGATCCCTCACCTTCCTCATGATCATTGATGCCCCACGAGGTGAGATCTTGCATGGAGCCCCAAACCGAGGGTGATTGACCGTCATCTTGAATTTCTTCCATTTTCTAATAATTGCGCCAACAGTTGTTGCCTTATCACCAAGCTGCTTGCCTATTGTCCTGTAGCCCATCCCAGCCTTGTGCAGGTCTTAAATTTTATCCCTGATGTCCTTACACAGCTCTCATGTCTTGGCCATTGTGGAGAGGTTGGAGTCTGTTTGATTGAGTGTGTGGACAGGTGTTTTTTATACAGGTAACGAGTTCAAACAGGTGCAGTTAATACAGTTAATGAATGTAGAACAGAAGGGCTTCTTAAAGAAAAACTAACAGGTCTGTGAGAGCCGGAATTCTTACTGGTTGGTAGGTGATCAAATACTTATGTCATGCAATAAAATGCTAATTAATTACTTAAAAATCATCAATGTGATTTTCTGGATTTTTGTCTCTCACAGTTGAAGTGTACCTATGATAAAAATGACAGACCTCTACATGCTTTGTAAGTAGGTAAACCTGCAAAATCGGCAGTGTATCAAATACTTGTTCTCCCCACTGTACCTCCTGTTGCATTTTATGAAATGTAATCTGACATAATGACCAAAGTTGCATCACTGAAGATAGAACATTTGAAAAGTAACAAATGTATTTATTTGTTTTGATTGTTTATTGATTGTTTATGCTGTAAATGAGTTTTTTTTTGCCTGTCCAGTACATTTATTCAGTAGAGTAGGAAGTCCCATGAAGTCTTTTTACCTATCTTATATCATTCTTAATTTTCAGGAAGGATTTCTGGGTTCGTGGAAGCTGTTTATATTTATTTTTTATTATTAAATTTTTTAGGGGGTAGATCAGCTTTAATATTGCAGATAGATTATAACTTCCATCAATGTAATTGTCTGCATCACTTCCAATCCACCATATGTTTTTTTTTCCGCAAATATATATATATATATATACATACAGTTGAAGTCGGAAATTTACATACACTTAGGTTGGAGTCATTAAAACTCGTTTTTCAACCACTCCACAAATGTCTTGTTAACAAACTATAGTTTTGGCAAGTCGGTTAGGACATCTACTTTGTGCATGACACAAGTAATTTTTCCAACAATTGTTTACAGACAGATTATTTCACTTATAATTCACTGTATCACAATTCCAGTGGGTCAGAAGTTTACATACACTAAGTTGACTGTGCCTTTAAACAGCTTGGAAAATTCCAGAAAATGATGTCATGGCTTTAGAAGCTTCTGATAGGCTAATTGACATCATTTGAGTCAATTGGAGGAGTACCTGTGGATGTATTTCAAGGCCTACCTTCAAACTCAGTGACTCTTTGCTTGACATCATGGGAAAATCAAAAGAAATCAGCCAAGACCTCAGAAAAAAATGTGTAGACCTCCACAAGTCTGGTTCATCCTTGGGAGCAATTTCCAAATGCCTGAAGGTACCACGTACATCTGTACAAACAATAGTACGCAAGTATAAACACCATGGGACCATGCAGCCGTCATACCGCTCAGGAAGGAGATACGTTCTGTCTCCTAGACTTTGGTGCGAAAAGTGCAAATCAATCCCAGAACAACAGCAAATGACCTTGTGAAGATGCTGGAGGAAAAGGGTACAAAGGTATCTACAGCAAAACGAGTCCTATATTGACATAACCTGAAAGGCCGCTCAGCAAGAAAGAAGCCACTGCTCCAACACCGCCATAAAAAAGCCAGACTACGGTTTGCAACTGCACATGGGGACAAAGATCTTACTTTTTGGAGAAATGTCCTCTGGTCTGATGAAACAAAAATAGAACTGTTTGGCCATAATGACCATTGTTATGTTTGGAGGAAAAAGGGGGTCGCTTGCAAGCCGAAGAACACCATCCCAACCGTGAAGCACGGGGGTGGCAGCATCATGCTGTGGGGGTGATTTGCTGCAGGAGGGACTGGTGCACTTCACAAAATAGATGGCATCATGAGGAAGGAAAATTATGTGGATATATTGAAACAACATCTCAAGACATCAGTCAGGAAGTTAAAGCTTGGTCGCAAATGGGTCTTCCAAATGGACAATGACCGCAAGCATACTTCCAAAGTTGTGGCAAAATGGCTTAAGGACAACAAAGTCAAGGTATTGGAGTGGCCATCACAAAGCCCTGACCTCAATCCTATAGAAAATGTGTTGGCAGAACTGAAAAAGCGTGTGCGAGCAAGGAGGCCTACAAACCTGACTCAGTTACACCAGCTCTGTCAGGAGGAATGGGCCAAAATTCACCCAAATATTCCTCAGTCATATCACATCAGTGAGGTTTAGGAGACCAAATGGGTCTTCATCGGATCAGCATCATAGTTATTTAAAACAGCTAAATTATGAATAGGTGCATTAGCTCTTAGAGATTATTAGCGGACTCTCTAGCTAGCTGTCATAGTAGCTCAATTTTCTCCATTGAGGCAACGGTGCGTTTAGGCTGCTAGATTTCACGTCCCAGCTGCCACTTTTTTATTTTATTTAACCTTTATTTAACCAGGTAAGACCCATTGAGGTTAAAAACCTATTTTGCGATGGCGACCTGGCAAGAAGGCAAAACAGGGAAATAGCAGCGTGTACAGAAAATATTACAGAAAAATACAAAACACACACAAAAGACAAAGTGTCACAAGTTACAGATACAATTGAAGATTAGAAACAACTGCAGCTATCACAAACAGTGTTGTGGATCAACACTCCCCTAACTTTAATATATTTTGAAGCATGTTCCAGGATGGAGGGGCATTATGGGGAAAAATATTGTTTCCCCATCTCAGTTCTAGCCTTAGGAACAGACAAGGACAGCAGCGACTGTGAACGAAGACTGTATTGAGTGACTGATTTGGTCAGTAAGGAACAGAGATACAAAGGGAGTTGTCCTATCAGTGATTTGTACACAAAAGTGTACCAGTGCTTTAGCCTCCTGGTGGAGAGAGAGGTCCATTGCACCCTAGCATACAAATCACAGTGATGGGTGAGTGATCTAGCATTTGCAATAAATCTTAACAATGATACACTGTGTCCAGAGTTAAGGTACAGTGCCTTGCAAAAGTATTCATCGCCCTTGACGTTTTTCCTATTTTGTTGCATTACAACCTGTAATTTAAATAAATTTTTATTTGGATTTCATGTAATGGACATACACAAAATAGTCCAAATTGGTGAAGTGAAATGAAAAAAATTACTTGTTTCAAAAAAAGAAATAACGGAAAAGTGGTGCGTGCGTATGTATTAACCCCCTTTGCTATGAAGCCCCTAAATAAGATCTGGTGCAACCAATTACCTTTAGAAGTCACATAATTAGTTAAATAAAATCCACCTGTGTGCAATCTAAGTGTCACATGATCTCAGTATATATATATACACACCTGTTCTGAAAGGCCCCAGAGTCTGCAACACCACTAAGCAAGGGGCACCACCAAGCAAGCGGCACCATGAAGACCAAGGAGCTCTCCAAACAGGTCAGGGACAAAGTTGTGGAGAAGTACAGATCAGGGTTGGGTTATAAAAAAATATCCAAAACTTTGAACATCCCACGGAGCACCATTAAATCCATTATAAAAAATATGGCACCACAACAAACCTGCCAAGAGAGGGCCGCCCACCAAAACTCACAGACCAGGCAAGGAGGGCATTAATCAGAGAGGCAACAAAGAGACCAAAGATAACCCTGAAGGAGCTGCAAAGCTCCACAGCGGAGATTGGAGTATCTGTCCATAGGACCACTTTAAGCCGTACACTCCACAGAGCTGCGCTTTACGGAAGAGTGGCCAGAAAAAAGCCCTTGCTTCAAGAAAAAAATAAGCAAACACGTTTGGTGTTCGGCAAAAGACATGTGGGAGACTCCACAAACATATGGAAGAAGGTACTCTGGTCAGATGAGACTAAAATGTAGCTTTTGGGCCATCAAGGAAAACGCTATGTCTGGCGCAAACCCAACACCTCTCATCACCCCGAGAACACCATCCCCACAGTGAAGCATGGTGGTGGCAGCATCATGCTATGGGGGTGTTTTTCATCGGCAGGGACTGGGAAACTGGTCAGAATTGAAGGAATGATGGATGGCACTAAATACAGGGAAATTCTTGTTTCAGTTTTCCAGAGATTTGAGACTGGGACGGAGGTTCACCTTCCAGCAGGACAATGACCCTAAGCATACTGCTAAAGCAACACTCGAGTGGTTTAAGGGGAAACATTTAAATGTCTTGGAATGGCCTAGTCAAATCAAATCAAATCAAATCAAATCAAATTAAATTTTATTGGTCACATGCGCCGAATACAACAGGTGCAGACATTACAGTGAAATGCTTACTTACAGCCCTTAACCAACAGTGCATTTATTTTAAACAAAAAAGTAAGAATAAAACAACAACAAAAAAGTGTTGAGAAAAAAAGAGCAGAAGTGAAATAAAGTGACAGTAGGGAGGCTATATATACAGTAAAATAAAGTGACAGTAGGGAGGCTATATATACAGGGGGGTACCGTTGCATAGTCAATGTGCGGGGGCACCGGCTAGTTGAGGTAGTTGAGGTAATATGTACATGTGGGTAGAGTTAAAGTGACTATGCATAAATACTTAACAGAGTAGCAGCAGCGTAAAAAGGATGGGGTGGGGGGGCAGTGCAAATAGTCCGGGTAGCCATGATTAGCTGTTCAGGAGTCTGAACCAAGAGCCAAGACCTCAATCCAATTGAGAATCTGTGGTATGACTTAAAGATTGCTGTACACCAGCGGAACCCATTCAACTTGAAGGAGCTGGAGCAGTTTTGCCTTGAAGAATGGGAAAAAATCCCAGTGGCTAGATGTGCCAAGCATATAGAGACATAGCATATAGAGGGGGGGGGGGGGGGGTGAATAGTTATGCACGCTCAAGTTTTCAGTTTTTTTGTCTTATTTCTTGTTTGTTTCACAAAAACAAATATTGTGCATCTTCAGAGTGGTAGGCATGTTGTGTAAATCAAATGATACAACCCCCCAAAAAATCCATTTTAATTCCAGGTTGTAAGGCAACAAAATAGGAAAAATGCCAAGGGGGGTGAATACTTTCGCAAGCCACTGTACTTTCTGAGGCCTGCATATAGACAATATCACCATAATCCAGCACTGATAAAAAAGTGCTTTGAACAAGATGCTTTCTGACTAACATTGAAAAGCAAGATTTGTTCCTAAAATAGAAACCGAATTTCAACTTCAGTTTCTTGGTCGTTATCAATGTGCTGTTTAAAATTCAGCTTTTCATCTAACCAAATCCCAAGATACTTATAGGAGGTGACGCTATCAATTTGCTGGCCTTTTATAGTTAAAATCTGCAAGTGACTTCATCAGTTTACTTTCAGGGAAGAGAAAACCATACATTTTGTTTTCCTTGCATTAATCACAAGTTTCAATTCAAAAAGCTGCCTTTGAATAACATCAAAAGCCAACTGTAAGTCCTAAAAAGCCTTCTCAATATTAGATGCGCTAGAATAAATGTGTCATCAGCATACAGATGGAGATTTGCAGAGTCAACAGTCTTCCCTATATAATTTATATACAGTGTAAAAAGGATCAGACCTAAAATTGAGCCCTGGGGAACTCCTTTTGTAAGCCTTTCGAAACTCAGATTTCATACCCTCCTGTGCTACACACTGTTCTGTCAGAAAGGTAGTTTTGGAACCAATCCAATGCATGAACACTTAAACCAATATTTTTTAGTCTACTGCATGTATCAGAATAGTTTATTCTCCACTGTGTAGTTTTAAAATGTATAAGGGACATGTTGAGAAAGAGAGACGACAGGGAGGTGAGGTGAAAGAGAGAGGGATAGGAAAAGGTCAATCTGTCAGTCAGTAAAACAATTTAATGTGGCAATACAACTCAAGTAACAAACAATTCAGAGGACCATACACACATCATCATCACACCCCCTGCTCCTCTTCACCCCTGTCTCTGCTTGTGTCTGGGGTGAGCCTTACAGAACACAAATAGACATCCCCGCCGTACCACAAAGAAGCAGTCTTTACATCGCCGTTTCAGAGCGCTCTTGGTTTTCATCCCTGCAGTGGGCTGGTGGCAGGCCAGGTGCTGACATTGGCCCAGTAGGGAGCCCTGATCCTGGGGAGAAGATCCAGGAGAGGAGGCCAGGGGCTGGATGGGTCTACCCAGCGTCAGGAGCACTCTGGCTGGGTAGGATGTGAGTGAGGAGAGGCAGCGGGAGATGGTGGTGGTAGTGCTTGGGTAGGTTCGGCTGAGGGTGATCTGGGTTAGATGGCAGGTTAGGGAGCTGACGAGGCGGTACAACAGGAGTGGAGCCATGGTGTCACAAACACCTGCCTGGAGAGAGAGAGAACATATATGTTGGTTGTTTTAGGACGCATCTCAATAATTTTAAACTTGCTTTGAGTTGTGGTTCCTCGGACTGTGCCCTTCCCATTCCTCCATGATCACTTGATCTGACAGAACACGACAGGTGAAAGCAATATGATGGAAACCTATCTAGGCATTTCAGCTACCAGTGGTGCTGGAGGACAGGCAATCAAAACAATGCAGATAAAAAATATAATGTACAGTGTCTATTAACCTTTGCTTATCCTGGAGAATATACATTTTTGTATGATCTAGCCCCTAGAGATCATATCAGATTCTAGCTAGCTATACCGTGCATGATTCATGCCCAGACGCGATCATCTTTAAACTGCCCGATTAGGCAAATGTAAAGTACCAGTACTTGATCAGATTAACTTTCTGAATGTAACAGAATATGCACCAACCTTTCAGCTATAAGAACGGGTTAGAGCGGGGAATAAACCCCTGAAATGCACCGTTTAATCAAAACAACACTGCCGATGAAGGATTTCTCTAGCACAGAGCTATTGCTGTTTCCTGGCTGTGGCGTCCGCGCTGGGTCCTAGAGCGCAATAATTCGAGGTTTCTGTGCCCGCGCTAAACAGACTTTCTCGCTTTAATTTCAACAGTAACGCGTTGCTCAATTGATAAACTACCACATCTTTACAATAATCCACTCCTTATTTTGATAATTATGTTACTGTTGGTTGCAAACGATTCGTGAATATTCTTTGAAATTCACAGCACTAGGACGGACGTTTTTGGAGGTCAGATAATCGCCCTCTTCTTTGCAAAGCATCCTGGGTACAGAGTCCATTATCAACATGGCGGCCGCTGTGCAACGGATTCTGTCCTTAAGTAGAAATGCTAAAGTGCTTGTATCACCTTTGAAGACATCGGTGGTTTCTGTACAGCGTTACAGTCTAGAAGTGTCGACCACTGGAGAGCAAATTACACACACCGGACAGGTAAGGCTCAAACGTTAGGCTTGTTGGCTTCCCCGGAAATATGTAATTTTGCTACTAACTAACTAGTAAGCTAACGGTACTCACTAGCACCACTAGCTAACTTTTGGCATAGTGTCAGATGCTGGTGTTATCAATTAGGATTTGCACCCTTGGTCTTAGCTAGTTGCTCACCCACTTCAGTAGTGGGGTGGTTAGGCGTTTATTCACAGTCGGTAGGCATTGCCACTTCGGTCAAGACAAAGCTAGTCAGAGCAAAGGCAGATTACGCAAAGGCAGATTACAATTTAGCTGACTAGCTGGAGTGTCATTGTACATAACTAGCTGTATGCTATTTTATTAATGGTTGGGATGAAACTTCACTGGGATCATGTAATGTATGTAAATGTGATCACTTACCTCCTAACTACAGTACCTACAGTGCCTTGCAAAATTATTCATATCCCTTGGATTTGTTCAGATTGTATTGTGACAAAGTGATTAAAATTGATTTCATTGTGTTTTTTTTTGTCAACAATCTACTCAAAATACTGTAATGTCAAAGTGGAAGACAAATTCTAACATTAATATAAATTTGATTACTTATGCAACGACTATATTTTAGTTTTCAGCCAATTTGTTTAGGCAAGCCTCAAATTTGACTTAACAAATTACATAATATGAAATAGTAGTAGTAGTAATAATAATAGGGGTTGACATTATTTTTTTAAATGACTAACCCTTCCTCTGTCCCCCATACATACAACATCTGTAAGGGCAAGCAAAGTTTCAACTACAAAGACCAGGGAGCTTTTTGAAAGCCTCATAAAAAAGGGCAGTGATTGGTAGATGGGTAACAATAACAAATCAGTCATTGAATAACTATTTTTAAGCATGGTCAAGTTAATAATTATCCTGTGGATTATTTATTAAACCACCCAGACACATCAAAGATAGTCTTCTTTCTTAACTGAGCTGCAGGACAGGAATGAAACTGCTCAGAGATGTTATCATGAGGCCATTGGTGATTTTAGAACATCTACAGAGTTCAATGGCTGTGATGGGTTGAACTGAGGATGGATCAACAACATTGTAGTGACTCCACAATAATGACTTAAATGACAGTGAAAAGACGAATCCAAAACATGGATCTTGTATGCAACAAGACAATGAAGTAATAAACACTACACTGGAGTTGCTTACCAAGAAGACAGTGAATGTTCCTGAGTGGCCAATTTACAGTTTTGACTTAAATCTGCTTGAAAATCTATGGCAAGACTTGAAATTGCTGTCTAGCCATGATCCCCAAAGTCTTAACAGAGTTTTCAAGACTTTTGGAAAGAATAATGGGCTAATATTGCACAATCCAGGTGTGTAAAGCTCTTAGAGAATTACCCAAGAAGACGTACAGCTGTAATTAATGCCAAAGGTGTTTATAACATGTATTGACTCAGGGAGCTGAATACTTATGCAACAACTTTATGTTATTTAATTTATATACATGTATTGACTCAGGGAGCTGAATACTTATGCAATGACTATTTAGGTTATTTAATTTATATACATAAAAAAAATGTATTACATTTTCTTCCACTTTGACAGGGTATTTAGTGTAGATTGTTGAAAAAAATGAGAATTAAATCCATTGGAATCCTACTTTGTAACACAAAATGTGAAGAAATCCAAGTGGTATGAATACTTTTGCAAGGCACTGTATATCATAATCCCAGCTATATCTGATTGTACTAGCTATGTTCCTAATCAGTGTCTGTCTGCGTGTTGTTTCAGGTGTATGATGAAAATGATCCCAGGCGGGCCAGGTTCGTGGGCAGACAGAAAGAGGTAAAACTACATCCAATCTGAAAGGGCATCAGTAGCAGCCATGGGACTTCAATGTAGAAGTTGAATCCAATGGCTAAGGGGGCCGTTGATTCATATGACAACCTGTTGAAATACGGCCTAAAGCCGGGTATTGATAGATTTACAATGCATATCTTGAGCAGTCCACTGAGAGGACTACAACACAGAGTGGATTACAATGCTGTGTGTTTCCAGGTGAACAAGAATTTTGCCATCAAGCTGGTGGCTGAGGAGCCGATCAGTGGCATCGAAGCCAGAGTGGTGTCATGTGACGGGGGTGGGGGAGCACTAGGCCACCCCAAAGTCTACATCAACCTGGTAATGATTTCTTTAGGATACACTAGTTCGTCTATATGACCCTGAAGTGTACACTGGCTAGTGTATGTGTACACAAGTTGTTATACATGTCACTGTAGTGTACACTAGCTTCGAGTGGTGTCAAGTGATGAGGGTGGAGGAGCCTGGGCCACCCAAAAATCTATATCAACCTAGTAATGCTCATAAGCTCTGACCACATTATAGACATGAGCGCGCATAGTGATATTGTTTTCAATTTTTCCATCTTAAGTCCAATTCACATGACTCATGCAAGAACGGCATTGTGCCAAGCAAGCCATTGTTTTTCAATTGAGGCGTGCTTTTGTAGTCAGTGCCACTGCTCTGAGTTCAAGCAAATGTAACTTTAACCTCACGCTGTGCCTGATCTCGTGGCTTGCGCGAATCAAGTGAACAGGCCTTTACATCAGGTAGAGTTCCAATGTTTCAGCTTCACACTACATAGTGAATTGGTCTATTTGATGTGGCGTTCCACCGTGCTAATGTCTGCTGTTTTCTTTCTGTGTTTCTCCAGGATAAAGAAACTAAAGTGGGCACATGCGGCTACTGTGGATTGCAGTTCAAGCAGACCCATCATCATTGAGACTTGTTCTCAGTCCCTCTCACTCTGTGTAGTGTTATTCTGGTTAATAAATTATATCTACTGTTCTCCTCTCTCTGTATGAATTCCTATGAGTGGGGGGTATATGCATATGGAAGCTTCGACAGTTGGTAAATGCATAGTCTTGGCACTCAGACCCAAATCAAGGTTCCCAAGAGAGACTAGTAAATGCCACAATGGTGATTGCAATGAGTTGGATGTCTGGACCCTGCAGAAAAAAATTATCTGAGAATTTTTCAATTTTACAGTTCTCCATCCCACTGCCAGAGGGCAGCATTGGCTGACTTGTCAAAAGTGCTCATGCAATAATAAATAATTCAGTGAAACAACAAGGTGCAAGACAGACAGGGTGTTGTGGTTACTGTAGAAGCTGTGATGTGGTTAGTTTTGACAAGGCATTAAAGAGTTATTCTGTGTGTGTGTGGCAAAAACCGAGTGGCTTATTATAGTTATTCTGTGCAAGTGGCACTTCCAGTGCTGGTATCTTAATTTTTCTTTACATTTTAGTCATTTAGCAGACGCTCTTATCCAGAGCGACTTACAGTTAGTGAGTGCATACATTATTTTTAATTTTTTTCATACTGGCCACCCGTGGGAATCGAACCCACAACCCTGGCATTGCAAACGCCATGCTCTACCAACTGAGCTACATCCCTGCCGACCATTCCCTCCCCTACCCTGGACGACGCTGGGCCAATTGTGCGCCACCCCATGGGTCTTTAGACATATCCACCAACATAGCAAAACATAAGCTGCAGCTGGCCCAGAACAGAGCGGCACATCTTGCTCTTCATTGTAATCAGAGGGCTAATATTAATACTATGCATGCCAGTCTCTCTTGGCTGAGTTGAGGAAAGACTGACTGCGTCACTTCTTGTTTTTGTAAGAAACGTGTTGGAAATTCCAAATTGTTTGCATAGTCAAAACACTTACCCCACCAGACATGCCACCAGGGGTCTTTTCACAGTCCCCAGGTTCAGAAAAAATTCAAGTAAACATAAAGTATTATACAGAACCATGAGTGCATGGAACTCCCTTCCATCTTATATAGTGCAAGTGAACAGCAAACTAGGTTTCAAAAAACAAATAAAGCAACACCACAGCACAAAGCCTCTTCCCCATGTGACCTACTTGTGTGTATGTACTGACATGTATGTGTAACTGATAGATGCACACACACACTACTTTTGAATGTATGTAAATTGTGAAGTCTTTTGTCTGTAATGTATTTTACGTTATGTCGGACCCCAGTAAGAATAGCTGTCGCCATTGGCGTTGGCTAATAAATCAAATAAAAATAATATCGGTACATAATTACTGTTTTATTCCAGCATTGTTCATACATGCATAACAAGGCATGATACAAGATAGTCACCTTTGGGTGGTGTAAATAACATCTAAAATGTGTTTTAATGTTGGTTAACTATCAATACGGTTAATTAATCTGAAAAAGATTGAAATAGTAATCTTTGAACACTTCTTAAGCAATAGTTGAAATGGGGGTAGACCTCATATGAAGGCCCTCTTCACAGGGACCAGGTATATCCTTATAGGACTTCTGCATTCATCCAGCCCTCCACTCCCCCCTCCCTCCCAGGGGCAGACTGGGGCAAAAGTTCAGCCCTGGCATTTCAGCCACACCAGCCCACATCACCCCTTGACTTATTCTACATTTTTCCGTGTTACAGCCTGAATTCAAAATTGATTAAATCGATTTTTTTTCTCTCACCCATCTACACACAATACCCCTTAATGACAAAGTGAAACCACATTTTTGCAAATTTATTGAAAATGAAATACAGCAATATCTAATTTACATAAGTATTCACACCCCTGAGTCAATACATGTTAGAACCACCTTTGGCAGCGATTACAGCTGTGAGTCTTTCTGGGTAAGTCTCTTAAGAGCTTTGTACACCTGGATTGTACAATATTTTCACATTATTCTTAAAAAAAATATTCAAGCTTGGTTGTTGATCATTGCTAGACAGCCATTTTCAAGTCTTGCAATAGATTTTCTAGCAGATTTAAGTCAAAACTGTAACTAGGCCACTCAGGACATTCAATTCAACTCCAGTGTATATGGCCTTGTGTTTTAGGTTATTGTCCTGCTGAATGGTGAATTTGTCTCCCAGTATCTGTTGGAAAGCAGACTGCACCAGGTTTTCCTCTAGGATTTTGACTGTGCTTAGCTCTATTCCGTTTATTTTAATAAATTAAAAAACTCCCTAGTCCTTGCCGATGACGAGCATACCCATAACATGATGCAGCCACCACCATACTTGAAAATATGCGGAGTGGTACTTAGTGATGTGTTGAGTTGGATTTGCCCCAAACAAACTCTTTGTATTCAGGACATAAAGTTAATGTCTTTGCCACATTTTTTGCAGTTTTACTTTAGTGCCTTATTGCAAACCGGATGCATGTTTTGGAATATTTTTTATTCTGTACAGGCGTCCTTCTTTTCACTCTGTCAATTAGGTTAGTATTGTGGAGTAACTACAATGTTGATCCATCCTCAGTTTTCTCCTATCACAGCCATTAAACTCTGTAACTGTTTTAAAGTCACCATTGGCCTAATGGTGAAATCCCTGAGTGTTTTCCTTCCTCTCTGGCAACTGAGTTAGGAAGGACACCTATCTCTTTGTAGTGTCTGGGTGTATTGATACACCATCCAAAGCGTAATTAATAACTTCACCATGCTCAAAGGGAAATTCAATATCTGCTTATTTTTTTACCATCTACAAATAAGTGCCCTTCTTTGCGAGGCAATGGAAAACCTCCCTGGTCTTTGTGGTTGAATTTGTGTTTGAAATTCACTGTGCGACTGAGGGACCTTATAGATAATTGTATGTGTGGGGTACAGAGATGAGGTAGTCATTAAAAAATAATGTTAAACACTATTAATGCGCGCAGATTGAGTCCATGCAACTTCGTATGCGAGTTGTTAAGCACATCTTTACTCCTTAACTTATTTAGGCTTACCATAACAAAGTGGTTGAATACTTATTGACTCAAGACATTTCAGCTTTTAAATTGTTATATGTACAAATTTTGAAAAACATAATTCCGCTTTGACATTATGGGGTATTGTGTGTAGGACAGCTTTCACCTGGATCCACCTGGTCAGTCTATGTCATGGAAAGAGCAGGTGTTCATAATGTTTGGTACACTCAAAATATCAATAAACTGACAGTACGTCTCTCTCTCTCTCGCTCTCGCTCTCGCTCTCGCTCTCGCTCTCGCTCTCTCTCTCTCGCTCTCTCTCTCCCTACGTCCACTACACTTGACTGCTGCAGCAGCTGAGATGTCTGTGCTGCTAAGCCAAGCATCACTGGGACCAGCAACCTCCTAGGGTAACACTATTATTTAAGGGGCCATAATAAACTATTTACAGTGCATTCAGAAGGTATTCAGAACCCTTGATTTTTCCACGTTTTGTTATTTTACAGCCTTATTCTAAAATGAATTAAATAGTTTTTTTCCCCTCATCAATTTACACACAATACCCCATAATGACAAAGCGAAAAACTGTTTTTTAGAAATATTTGCAAATGTATAAAAAATTAACAACAAAAGTAATTTATTTACATAAGTATTCAGACCCTTTGCTATGAGACTCGAAATTGAGCCCATGTGCATCCTGTTTCCATTGATCATCCTTGAGATGTTTCTACAACTTTATTGGAGTCCACCTGTGGTAAATTCAATTGATTGGACATGATTTGGAAAGGCACACACCTGTCTATATAAGGTCCCACAGTTGACAGTGCATGTCTGAGCAAAAACCAAGCCATGAGGTCGAAGGAATTGTACATAGAGCTCTGAGACAGGATTGTGTCGAGGCACAGATCTGGGGAAGGGTACCAAAACATTTCTGCAGCATTGAAGGTCCCCAAGAACACAGTGGCTTCCATCATTCTTAAATGGAAGAAGTTTGGAACCACCAAGACTCTTCCTAGAGCTGGCCGCTCGGCCAAACTGAGCAATTGGGGGAGGAGGGCGTTGGTCAGAGAGGTGACCAAGAACCCGATGGTCACCCTGACAGAGCTTAAGAGTTCCTCTGTGGAGATGGGAGAACCTTCCAGAAGGACAACCATCTCTGCAGCACTCCACCAATCAGGAATTTATGATAGAGTGGCCAGACGGAAGCTACTCCTCAGTAAAAGGCACATGACAGCCTGCTTAGAGTTTGCCAAAAGGCACCTAAAGGACTCTCAGACAATGAGAAACAAGATTCCTAGGTCTGATGAAACCAAGATTGAACTCTTTGGCCTGATTGCCAAGTGTCACAGGGACTGGGAGACTAGTCAGGATCGAGTGACAGATGAACGGAGCAAAATACAGAGAGATCCTTGATGAAAACCTGCTCCAGAGTGCTCAGGACCTCAGACTGGGGCGAAGCTTCACCTTCCAACAGGACAACGACCCTAAGCACACAGCCAAGACAATGCAGGGGTGGCTTTGGGACAAGTCTCTGAATGTCTTTGAGTGGCCCAGCCAGAGCCCGGACTTGAACCCGATCTAACAATTCTGGAGAGACCTGAAAATAGCTGTGCAGCGAAGCTCCCCATCCAACCTGAGGATCTGCAGAGAAGAATGGGAGAAACTCCCCAAATACAGGTGTGCCATGCTTGTAGCGTCATACCCAAGAAGACTCGAGGCTGTAATCGCTGCCAAAGGTGCTTCAACAAAGTACTGAGTAAAGGGTCTGAATACTTATGTAAATGTGATATTTCCATTTTTTATTTTTAATAAAATTGCAAACATTTCTAAAATCCAGTTTTTTCTTTGTCATTATGGGGTATTGTGTGTCGATTGACGATGAAAAAAACAACACATTTAATCAATTTTAGAATAAGGCTGTAATGTAACAAAATGTGGAAAAAGTGAAGGGGTCTGAATACTTTCCGAATGCACTGTATAAGGTAGTTGTGAATTAATAAACACATATATTAGACAAATAAGAAAATCACTGAATGAATGCCTTATAGATGAGCATTGGCTTATTTAATACCTACATATTTCAAATTAGTGCATTTGAAGTGTTCCCCCTGCCCACTTTAGATAAGTGTTTAAATATTAGGCTACATATAATTCAATTTCAGAAAACAGAGAGAGAGACTGCCAGTTCCTTAATGTTTTGGCTGTAGCTAATGGCTACATTAAGGAACTGGCGGTCTCTCTCTCTCCCTCCCTCTCTGTTTTCTTCTATTGAATTCAATGTACAACCTTCTGTGTTTGTCAAAGAACGATGCCGGGACTAGTGTATGTGGATGCGGATAGATCTCCAGCGTTGTGCTTCGTTTGATAGTGCCGTGCGCCCGTATGCGTACCTTTCTGCCAAGAAGTGACGGGCCTTTCAGCGAATGAAATAAATGGGAGATAGGCGGGAATTTCCAGCCTTCAGTGCTGTGGCTATGTAATGTAATACGACACCAGAGTCACTTTTTACTACAGCTCATAAACTCACTTGCTGGGCTGAAGAGACTGAGATTCAGAAGCGAATAAATATTAATAAAACAAAATACACAGACAGTCCTTGAATTGACCTTTATTGTAATACATGATGACTTGTGTTTAGCAAAAAGCACTGTATACATGTCTAGTAGATGGCTATTGCCTTACCTATGTGTTATAAAAGCCAATCTAACAGTTTGTTAGGCTATATTGCAAGTACCGTAGTGTCTAAATGTTCCCCCGAATCCCCCTTACCTAATTAGCCTACCATAGCAGGTATGAAATATGTTTCATACAATATACAGCCAAAATATTAGGCCTAACTGGCAGTAGTAGGCTAGATGATCTGTGTCAGTGTGCGTGCGTGTGTCTTTCTCTGTTTTCTTCCTACCTCGACTACACCACAGCAGATGATTTGTAATTTCTCACAGACACAGCACTCGGACTAGCAGAACCAGAACTTTTAGCAAATAAGTCGGTTAATTTCATACATTTAGCAGCGTCGGCCTCAAGCCCTTTTTTGGTCTCTCTAACTTTTTCGGATTTTCCCTTCCGTGTAGTGCATCCCAGCCGCAGAAGTGACTCCGTATGCAAGAATTTGTTCTGTGTTGTCTTAGGAATTTAAAATTCTCTGTGTTGGTCTTGCCGACCCCCATTGTCACACCTCTGAGAAGCAGAGGTTACATTATGTAGGTCTGATATATGATTGGAGGTTAACTTTACAGTAATACTATTGGTCAACAACTCAGGTTTTGAATCCAAACAACTCAGATGCTTATAAAAGGGTCTAAGATGAAAAGTTCAGTCTCTTATTTGTTCCTGACCTGTTATGCTGAGAGACTCTTTCTTTCTAACTCCACCCCATGGGCTTTTGGGGCGTGGCCTTTCAGGCTATGGGTTCTCTCTCTCTCTCTGACCATGCTTAGAAAAATGCCTTGTAAAGCTTGTTAATGCCTTGTAACTTAAACTTTAGGCCTTGTATGTGAATCCACTCGTTTTACATTTATATATTTTTTTACATTTTACAAAGTAATTAAATACACTTAGAATCCATTCTCAGACATTTCTTCATTGCCTATTACTGTAACTCGACCATAGTCTCTTGCATATTGCTAATCATCTTTATGGATTCAGATAAAAATGTTAATAGGCTAATTGCTTAGTCTTATTACGAGTTGCATGTGAGGTATTTATTATATCATACATGATAATATTACTGTCCATTACATCCGTTTTTCTGTTTTGACTGAGTGACAGACAGTGTCAGAGCGGGTCTTACTGTCTTCGATGATGCGCATTTGACTTTGAATGGGAATTTGCGCCACCTCAGCTCAGCCGGCCCATCTTGGTAGGGGAGCCGGCCGTTGCCCACTGGTCAGCCAAATGCTCAATATAGATGACAACAGAGAAATAGTGCAAAAGTCATTTTTAAAAAGGCTCATGGACCACCGGCCATGTCCAGTATTTTTAAAATATATATTTATTTTGTTTTGTCAATTTTGACCAGCCCACACTAATAAAATATGGTGCGGCCTTTCTGGCATTTGCCAGAATTGCCAGACGGCCAATCCGCCCATGCTCACCCAGCCTGTAAGTCAGCTGCCCTCTACCACCTCTGGAAGACGTCAGGGGAGCTCCAGTCTGATAGGGAACAGCCGTGTGGAACAATACATGTTTAAAGAAGATCATATATATATTTCAGCAGCCTTATTCTCCATAGACCTGTGCATGCCAAATTGGCCCAGGGAGGGTGTAGTAGGGCTGGGCTACAGATACAGACAGTGCTAGAGCTATCCTGTCCTGTCCCGGGCTGGCGATGCAAGCAGCCATTGGAACAGCGTTTTCCACACCATGGCGCTCAGGTTGGGAGGAGAGCATCCAAGCTGATATAATTGGTCCTGGTGACACAGGAAGAGAGGGTTTGATGCTATGGTAAGAGGGTAAGACTCATTCATAGTCAGACCAGGGATGGGTGATTGAAAGACAGAATAGGAGGCCATTGTTAGAAAGGATGTTCGGTCAGGGTTAGGGAGTTG